>NC_044008.1:1470321-1786190 GCF_900496995.4 Aquila chrysaetos chrysaetos
TCTGCAGCTGCCTTGTGCGCTGGGCTGGGGGAAAGAGGAACTCTGTTCTGCAGGGCATGGGGAAGGCTTACGGTTAGCGCTGGGAAAAGACAAGGGGGAGAGGGCTGAGCTGCAGAGTGCTGCAGGGAAAGGACGCAAATCTGTATGACACTGGGTTTCATTAATTCCACATCTTACGGAACAACCTGTTAAAAAAAGATATTGTCAATTTGTTGGAGTAAGGAATGTAAGACATTATGTTTCCATACACAGACATGCTTCCCAGTAGCCATTTGATTCTCTATTTGTATGTGGTCCCCTGTCTGTGGCTATACATTTTCTTGTCTCTCTGTGAAAATGGCCATAACCAAATATCCCTCCTTTCTCTTATGTGAATATTTCCATAAAAATAATGATACTGAGATGTCCTGGCCTCACAGCTGCCAGAGCTAAAGCACTCTTTATTTATCCAGTTGTAACTAAAGCAGTGACTTCATGAGGCCAGGTTTATTATACTCTTCATTTGCAGAAACTTCCCTTAATTATTTATCAAAAGCCTTGCATGTATAAACAATAGCTTGTTTTGTAGCCAAGTCCAAGCATCTTTACAAAATAGCAACAGTTGACTGCACAGGCTAATTTTTGTCTCCTTGATCTAGTATTTCAGACATGCTTGTCGCTACTGTTACTTCTTTTTAGCCTCAATAGTTAGTATAATGTGGTCTCTTGCCAGTTGTTCTTGCTAAAAGGAGATAAGGACTATAATTATGATTGCTTCATTTATGCCATGTGGTTTGTTAATAAAAATTACACAAAATCATTTTTCACTGAACACAGTAAAAATCAAATATTATTTTTTCATTATTTCTTTCATTATCCATCCCAAGACCCATTCAAAAGAATTTTACTTAGAAAATCTGCAGACCTCCTTTCTGAGATACGCTACCAAGCCTTTCCCTATTCTCTCTTGGTCTTTTGCTTCTTTCACTGTCTTTTTTGGCTCCTTCTGATCAGGTACCAGGATTCCTCTGAGATTCTCCTCAGCAGTGAGTTTTCTTCTGGCAGGGCTATATTAATCTCAAATAGCTAACTGATTCAGTTGCCTGTGGCCTCTTAGAGACAGGAAAGGGAGAGAAAAGGAAGAATAGGAGCTGCTTTAGTAAACTTAGCCACTGAAAACAAGACTCAAACCACAGACGTGCCTAGAACCACCAAAGACCAAGGCCCTGCACCTTTTCAAATGGCAAGGAACCTCTTTACTCTGCAATTCATCCTCCACATGGCCCTGACAATGGCCTATGAAACAGGGTAACAGTATCCCTCGTTTCCCTTCCCCTCTAAATATAAAGAAGTTCAGCTGCTCCAACATTTAGTCTGAGCAGAAGAGAGATAACATGCTCATTAGCCTCAGTGAAGTTTGATACTCCTCACTGATCAGAAAGCAATTCCCTCCGAATAGCACATTCTCCTGGATCCCACTCATAGCAACAGAGAACAGTCACAAGGGAAAAAAGGCTGTTTTTTTTCTAGACAAAACAAACACCCATGATAAGTAAAAGAATCTGAGATGTATGTTTTCTACGCTGAATGTCTTATCGCTTGTTCCTGAAAACATGTAACACGTCCAGATTACAACAGAGAGTTTTTTCCACTGGATTGAGAAAGAGGTCTGTGTCGTATTCACAGTAACGGCATTCAGCTGGTCAGGCACTCAAACACATTACTTTGGAAAGAAAAAATGGTGTTTTCCATTAACTCAATCCCTTTCTGCTCAAGGCAAATAAGCCTAATGGTTTCCACCCCGTGTTTCAAAATTGCTTTTCAAAACATCCTCCTCAGCAGCATCTCGCTCTCTGCCAACACCCACGCTTAGCCACGATGTCAGGTGATGACCCAGCTGATATTATTTCCAAAGTTTCCTAGTCTCATTTCTCCATCCAACCTGCGCTCCTGGCTCAACTTTCCCTCTTGATGAAAGAGATAATCATTAGACTTGTATTTTGCCAAGGAGTGCATTTGCTCTGTGCTTTCTCTATTCCTGAGCTCCTCCTCTAGTAACCACCTGGTGCATTTTGCTGTTGCACTCATTCCTGTCATTTAGCCTTCTTTTGATATCTAGTCTACATGCAGTGATAATTATTTTCCTTCAACAGTTTTCTTCTGACCACCTTCTTCCTTTCTTTCACTGACACCTTTTTTTCTCTTAATGTTTTATTAGGCTATTGTTTTCTTTGTTGTTCCATCGCTTCTTTTGTTCTCATTTCTGGGAGGAGTTCTGATCATTCTTTATTAAACTGTGTTTTACTCAGTCACCCGTCTGGCTCATTCTCTATATCCACTTCTATTTTCATGCTGAAATACTGTTCTTGCAAACATATCTGCCACTACAGAGTTGTTCTGTCCCCCTTCAGTATTTGTACATTTGTAGCCAAGTATGTCCACTCTTCTATGAGTATTAAAAAAGCTCCTTTACAGAGTCCACATACCTTCTAACCACCGCATCACTTCACAGTGTCCCAAGCAACAGCTGAATGCTTGTTAATCATTATAATTCTGTGAGATGGAAATCTGTGTTTGTAATAAACCCAACAATCTCTCTAGCTTCCAGGAAGAGGGGAAGAGTGGGAAAGATCGTTGGATATTTTTGTAAATCAGACTTACAGTCCTCTACCCACAGTCCCTTCCAATGCTGATTTATTTAAATGCCTGTACATAGCAGACTATAATTTGTACAAACTTCATACCAGGGGAGAAAACAAAGGTTGGACAGCTGTTATGTCCAATAGCGAAATTAAAAAGTAAAGGCATCTCTATTCCCAGAAGTGTTTTTTTAAAAAAGAAATTACATGTTGGTCTTCAGTACTTACCACTGTATTAAAATTATGAGTCTTTCTGCTATTTGAAACTTATTTTATAGGCCCCAGTTCCCATAATTAAGAGAATCCTTGTTTTTGTTAAAATTAATCGTTCTGAAACAAAGCTGTCTTCCTACAGGTTCATGTCCTACTGCCCTTAAAAACTGCTCTGTCCTCCCCACGGCAACGACAGCACGTGCCCCTGCCAAACAGCCCAAAGATGGGCAGAGCTGGGTTAACATTTCCTCGGCAGAGACATTAATAGTGTCTCTCTCCCACATTCTGTGCAGCTGACGATTTTCATGAAATGCATGGGGAATTCATGTAGTCAAACTCTTACTTCTGTGTCAATATTGGTTGGAACTGGCCAACCATCTCAGAAGTTATTGCAGACGGACTGATGGGCAAGCCCCATTTCCTTAGGAAACCTCACTAAAATCAAAAGCCCTCCAAGCTCCTACCTGTCAAGATTTGGAAGAAGAGCTTTAAAATATGATAAAGTGCATCCTATGGGCTTACGTACCAGAGAGCAGATTTAGAGAGCTTAATGCTCGAGACAAAAATAAAGCCATGATCTAGGCAGACTCATTGATGTGTTGGGGTTTGGCAACAGTATAATTATGAGCTATTTTTTTCCACGGGGCGAATCAGCTCCTGATATTTTTCACTTGTGCTGTCTGATTTTTAGCACTTTGCAGGTGAAAGCCTGGTGCTGAGGGATGCAGGAGAGACACCTGCCTCCCATTCTTTCTCCAAAGTTTAATAAAAAAGGGTATTTATGAGCATTAGTACCCTGGCTGTGAAAAAACTGTTGTCTAAAGATGGAGCAGGGCACCGAAATGAACCCTTCAGCCGCCTGCTCCTCCCTCCCACCCCTCCACCTCCACCGCTTCCCCGGGTCTCAGACCTCAGCTTAACTTTAACCCCTGTATGGGGATTTAAAACACCCAAACTCTATCACATGTAGCTTTAGGTGCCTGCTGCGCGAAAGCGTGGCTCTCAAAGGAGGCAAAAGCAGAGGTTGTTTTTTCAAATGTTTCTGTGGTAAAGGACGCTGGGTCAGCTGGTTAACCAAAGAGAACCCCCCCTGCAATAGCAGAGAGGATGAAGGCGTGGGCTGCGCCTCCCTCAGCACGGGCAGGAAGCCCAAGGCACAACACCCCGAGGCTATTTGCTCACAAATAACCCGAATATTCACTTAACGGTCTACCAAACGCCAATCTTTCCCATAACCTCTGAAAAGCACAACTTCCTTCCCTCCTCCTCTCAGCTGTAAGTTGTTGTGGTATTTCTTCCCCGCCTCCCTACGACCTTTCGCTGGTGGTTTTGGCTGTGGGTGGGGTAGGGCAGGGCCCTTTGTGCTTTGTTTCTTGCCCGGCTCCCTCCGAGCGCGGAGGGCGGCCGCAGCTCCCCTCAGCCCCGGATAGGCTTTTCCCGCCCTTTTCCTGAGGCGGCCGTTGCGGCCGCAACGGTCACGGCCTAGCGCGCGGTGCGCACCGACCCCCGGCAGCGGATTGGGCGAAGGGAGGTGCGTCAGCGGCAGCCCCCGCCCCTCTCCTCTTTCCCGCCTTTCACTGCGCATGCGTGGACTGGGGAGGCGGGGGTGGGCACCATGGCAACGCGGCGCGGGAGGTAAATGAGGGGCGATCGCGTCTGGCGGCGGCCGCGTCCGTGAGGGGAGACCGGGACCGGGACCCGCCGCAGGGAGAGCGGGGGCTCCTGTGGGCTGCGCTTAAGCGTTGTGTTTTTATTTCTGGAGCGCGGCGTCTCCGCGACACCGGCGCCTCTCACCCGGCGGGGGGAAGGCTGTGGAGAATTGGTTGTCTTTTCACGCGGGGGAAGGTCTCCCTAGCTTCGTTTCTTCTGCCCGTGCAAAAGGGGGAAAAGAAGGCTGTGGGTGCTGTGGAGACGGGGAGGTAAGGTCCTGCCTGTGCTACACGGGGTGTCCTGCAAGCAGGGGAGGGGGCTCGGTGGGGGCCCGGAGCAGCCTGGCAGGGCTGCCGTGAGCTTGGGGCTCGGCAAGTGCCTTTTGCAGGTCGCTGACACCGAGCTGAGGTTCAGGCTCTCTCTCTTTTTTTTTTTTTTTTTTTTTTTTTTTTTGGCCTGTCTAGTCCTGTGTTGTTAGAGTAAATCTCGAGGGCTTTGCTGAAAAGCTCAGAGTCCTGGAATCTGGCAGTTAGTACATGACTTCACAGGTGATTGTCTGCAAAGAAATGCTTTTAGATATGACACACCTCGTCCTGTTTTTGCAAGGGACTAACTTTATTTTCTTCTTTTTCCCCTTTAACTCTAAAGTTGAGGAGGGAATGATACTGGTGCTTTGCACAGTATGTAACCCACTGCGTGATTGTGTCTTGCAGGGTCCATCTTCAGGGCTTGATGTGGAGTCCCACCGCTCAGTAAAAAGACATAGCCATGGTAATACAGGTTTGATTCTTCTGAAGAGTATTGATAATGCTTTTTAAGGAAATGGAGTTAATATCCAAAAGGTTCCTTCCCAAGGTTGCAGGATGTAAACTGAACTGCCCAAATTTACTTTGTGTGCAAGTATGCACGTGATTCCGATTTTTAGTTTTTCTTGTTGTTCTTGGCTACAGGCTGTAAAACTTTGCACACATCCTATAACGCCTCAAATCTTATTGCTTGTGGTGAATGAAAATGCTGCACAAACATGGATTTCCCAGTGCTTTTGAAGATTTTTAGATGTCGTGCAGGACTGTAGTTTAAAAACTCAGAAAGCATGGTGGGAAGTCTGATCGGTGTGAGTCCTGCCTCTACACGCTGAAAAAGAACTGCATTCTGCTCAGCATCACGCATCCTTTGGTTGCCTGGTAAATCCATAGGAAATCCCAGGGTCATCAGCTGGTGCACCAAGCATTGGCTCTGGCACTGCCGTACATGCACGTACACGCACAAGGTGTCACTTCTGACAGCATTTGTGATGCTGTACTGTAGCTTGTTAGTTTCCCACGCTTTGGGAACCCCTGCTCTAGGTTGTGCTCGAATGTGTGAGCTGACTGCAGACTACAGCTTACCGATGCTGTGTTTCATGAGAGACGGGAAACAGAAGACAAGACAGTTGCTGACAATGGCTGAGAATGTTTAAAGCCTAGAGGTCATAGGTATCTGCTGCAGAGGGACTGCAGAAGCAGTAAGGCTGCTCTAGACCAAAGGCATTCCCTGGTTCTCACTGCAGACTTGGACAGCAGTTTGCCCTTACCTGTAAGCACCTTTTTTTATTTTGAAAGATCAGCTACAGGCCAAATTCTGACCAGGAACCTAATTGTGCTTACAAAATCTGCCAGAGACCCTGCTGGGAGTGCGTAAGCAGGGCGTGAGATTCAGGTGACTAGCTGAAAAAACTGACATGAGCATCTACTCTGTGAAGTGTGCACATTCCAGCATGTGAAGTATTCAACAAATTCTATCCAATTAAGGTCTGCAAAAAAGGCTTGTCACCTTCTCTAACGTATGTCTGCGTTCAAGTAGTTTGCAGTCTGCATGACTGAAGGTTTAGGAAACAACCTGCCACCAGCTGCAGCTTGCACTCTGTCTTTTCTGTCTTTTTTCCTTCTGTAGATAGTGGTTCTCTTTGTTTTATATGGAAATCTTGATGTTGGTTATTTTTCTTTTTCTTTACCCTTACATATTCCTTCACATTGTGGTCCTGGCTGAAGATTGTACCCCTGACTCTGTTCTCATACCTCAGAGCACAAATGTTTGTCTCTTTTGCACTTAACAGTACTGAGCTGTAAAGGGACTCTTTAGAATTGATACCATGAAAAATATGCTACATATACTGCCTTCCCCTAGTTTATGCCCAACTGATAGTTACATGTGGCCTTTCTGGCTGTATCTGTGCTAATTCTTCCTAATGAAGTGCTTGGATCTGTTTAATTACAGTGTGCAAAACCAGGCAAATAACAGAAATAGATGGGCATAAAGTGACTTGGTGTGTACTGAAAGTGCTCTTGGCATCAGACCAGAGATCAAATACTTTGCCATTCGCAATGTGTAAATACTCCCGTTCGGCCTTTTCTCTGGGACTAGCTGTCACTCCATCCTCGATGTTCCTGGGATGCTGCCCACCTGCTGGCTCCGTGTTGCCATCACCATTTTCCTGCCTACACAGCAGCAATGAGAGATCTCTCTGGCTCCCTGACCCGGTTTCTGTTGCTCAATACCTGGAGGCAGCGTCTTCCACGCAGGCACGCTCCGGGCTTGTTGCGAGGAGTGGCCAGGATGGGTGAGAAAACAATCCAGGGAGTGAATCAGACTCTGGCAAATCCCTCTTGGAGGCAAGAGGCTGGGTGTTCAGGCACCAACGCTAATCAGCTGGAGTTAACAGGAGTGGTTTTTTGGCCTGCTCCAAGGCTTGGGTGAGTCTTGGCAACACCTCCTTACATACAGAATGGCAGAGCTGCTGTTTAGATTGGTGTTACTGCTAGTGGTCGAAGAGCAACAGTATCACAGCCTTGAAAAGGCCACAGCTGTAGAAGGAAGACCTGCTTTTCTGGTTTATGATCCAGAGTCACAAGTAGACACACAGTAGTGGGTGAGCACACAACATAGGCTTAGTTTACTTCAGGATTGTATCGTAATGCACTGATTAAAAAAATCAATTGAAAAGAATGTATGATTTCCATTGTGCACAAACCTTTTTTAGCCAGAGAAGCGCAGGGGAACGCTAATTAGCTCTGTCTGATGACTTTAAAGATTCTTACAGCCCATAGAGCAAATATGGATTTGGTGAAAGTGTCTTAATGCTTGTGAGTCCATATATAAAATCACCACAAAATACAGGAGTTTGTGGTGAGGGGCTCTGAGCTAATACTGCGAGCCCGGACTAAGATGCAATGAAACAGCTGTTCCGGGATGTCTTGGGATCCTCTACCCAGAAGTGAGACAATAAAGACGCAGAACTAACTGAGCGGTTTTGTGGTGTTTTTCTCTCTGCAGGCAGCTAAAAGTAGCAAACCCAAGCGTGGCAAAGGCAAAAGCTCCAAAAAGAAAGCAAAGAAGGTGGTGAAGGAAGTGGATATCCTCAGCCCAGCTGCCATGCTCAATGCTTACTACATCTGTCACAATGCCGCCGCCTGCCTGGAGTTCCGGGGCTTTCCCTGGCCTGGGTCCCCCAAAAAGAAGGGGAAGAAAAAAAGTAGCTGGGTGGCTGGAAAGCAAAGGACTTAGTGAAAACCAGGCTGCCCAGTGAAGAAGAGACTTTTTTGTGGATTAGACTTGTACTGACCTCTCCAGTGGTTAGCTCAAATATTTTGCCATAATCACTGTTGTGTCTGTACAAAGACACTCTTATAGCTCAAGCATAGAGTGACAAATGGTAAGTGACACTGTGCCATTGTAATTTCAGCTGTGGCCCTTCACCCTCCAGTTCTGTGTGGAATAAAGCATTGCGCCTCAGCAGTCTGAAGGGTTTGTAGTGGGGTTTGCTTTACCCATACCGTTGCCATTCTTTTAAGGATGGGACGTGCACCCCAACAGCATTGGTGTACCTCCAGCTGGTTTAACCAGCGCTGGTGGAAACTTGAGCTTAGAAAGGGGAGACCATGGTAAGACTGACAGTGTTAAGGATGATTTCTATAACATTGGCTTATCTGTCTGAGAGTCACCCAGTGCTCCCCCCCCTTGGGTCAATGGACCCCTGCGATGCCATCTGTGTAGCTGCGTGATTCACCTTGTTCTGAAGGAAATGGCTACATTCGGTCAGACAAGCAGTACTTGAAGCTCCAGCGAATTACCAGCAGCTCTCCTTTGGCTGTAGTTAAAATCTAGACATCTAGCTTGGATGTTGTCAGTGATGCTGTTAGGCACAGTTAGAGGTGATGATGAACACCCACCCCCAGGTCTCCCCTTACAGTAATCGGTCTTAGTCCAAACATCCTGGCTGGACACCACAAGCTTTGTGTTACGATTCAGTTTTTTTACTCCATTTCCTCCAGATGTATTTAATGCAGCCCTTGGTCAATTGTGAAGCAGCATGTCAAGTGAAGCTGCACATCCCTCCCAGATTCTTATGCTGACTGGAAGGATGCAGTGGAATGACTGGGAAGGGTTAGGATGTGTCCTGAACTGATGCAGGCTGTGGAGAGATGGGAAGGAATAAAAGAGGGCTGAAATCTTGCAGGAAGAGTTGGGAAAAGAGAATGTGCGATGGGCTAGAGCTACTATAAGGGGCGATGTCCCAGTTCTCTAGGATACCCTAGGGACCGTGAGCATGCAAGACTGCTCTCTACAGCAAGCAGCACTGTGACGTGCACAGGAAGTATCACATCAGAATTTCGGTTGGTTTCTCAGGGCTGAACATCTGCAGTGCCGATCCGGCAGAGCAGCGAGCTGGCTCTCAAGGTCATTTCTGATTGACTTAACTGCAGGAGGAGGTGCAGCACCTTTCCAACTTGCATGTAACTTTATGTTATGGATAACAGAAGAGTCAATTATAATGTGATTGACCCAAACCAATAAAGGCCTCTAAGGCTTTATGCTGTTTCTCCAGCTTAAAATGTTCCCTCTGTGAAGAGGTCTTCACCAGGTAAAATCATAGTTTTGTGGCATTGCTTGTAGGCCAACTACTGTCATGTAGGCTGCTGCACTACTCCACCGTATTTGTTTCATCTACATGTCAAGAAAGTCATGGTGGATATCCTGTTTCCTTGCTAATTAGTCTGCAGTTGGCATGTTCTGCTGAATCAGAGATGTGGTTTGCAGTACCAGTTTGTTGTATGTTGTGCATCAGTGTGTCTTCCTCACCATTTACTCGTGTTCTTTCTTCCCCATCACCCCACCAGGAAGTCTCTGGTCACAGCATACACTTGCAACTATTTCCTCCAAGTATCAGCGTTCTAAAGCAAGAGATCTCTTGCAACCTCTGCATTTAGCATCTGGAGCTAAATGTTAAAAAAAAAAAAAAAAAAAATTAAAAAAAAAAATTCTTTTTTGTATGATATATTTACTACCCAGAGCTTTAAGGGACAGATGTTTCTGAGCACTGAGGTAGGAACTACTTAACATCATGGGGCAGCCCCCCACTGTCGCTGTCAGTTTGGGTCCCAGGGTCTGTTTGCAGGAGAAGTTGAAGAGCAGTACAATCTCTTGCCAAGATGAAGAACCCAGTTTAACAGCAATTGCACGCAGAGCAGGTGTTTGGGGAAGTGACTTCCTTCTGGGCAACTTATCTCCAGCTACCTATCGCAGCATCATGTGCAGTTTCCTCTGAAGCAGCTGTTATCTGACCAGGCGGGAGACAGCGTGCCACACAAAACAGGCAAGTGGTCTGATCTGATACAACGGTTACAAGTAGGTGAAGCCATTTTTACATCTATGATAGACTGGAGCTACAATGATTTAAAGACTCCAAACCAAAATTTTAGTATGCAAAAATAACTGCAACAAATAATGAAATATCATTGTATGTTTTCTATTTAAAAAAAAAAAAAAAATCTGATTTCTGCATGATGCAGTTGAGCGCACCAGATGGTGACCAACAAAGTGCAAAGGACAAAGACTCTGCTTTCTAGTGTATCTGAAAAGTTGCCATTCATTTCTTTGACAACAGGTGAAAAATGAAGCACTTTTTTTTTTTTTCTTTTTCCCTTTTACCTCTCATGCCTTGATCCATCTCAGTTTTGCATGTAATTCAGGCTCCCCAGTTGTTAATAAAGACCAACAGATATCTCTAAAGAAAAGTTTGGACTTCAAATGGCTTGATTCCCTATTTGAATGTGTTGCTTAAGAGTGCCGCAGGCTGTGCTGCTGACTTCTAAGGGAGAGTCTTTGGCTCAAGTAGATGTGACTTTACAGGGAGTCTCTGCTGCTGTGGGATGACACTTGCAGTTATTTCTGTTTTATCACAACCTGTGAGAGTTTGATTCTGTGACGAGCTTTTCTGCCTGCTGGGGTACAGAACTTACAAGCTGAGTTTATGATGAATAAAGCCTGTTCTGCTCAAATCCACAAAGAATCTTTTGAGGGGAAACTGCAAGCCAGAGAGGCCTTTTGCTTTATGGGCACAGTGCAAGGGAACTTCGCAGCGTTATGTGCGTCATCTCTTGCGGGGAGTTACATTTTTCTAGTATTAGGGCTTCCTTCGTTTTGCTGTTACCAAGCAGTCGTGCGCAGTGTGCTGCTTTGGGTACGTGAGGTTAACGTTTCCTGTAGGAAGTTTTATACTAAAGCTCTGCTGTTTAAAAATACACTGGATGTTGATGTGCATGTTTGTGGGTGGGGCACAGCGGTGGGGAGGGGAGAGTCACAGGACTGTTATGTGATGTGATGGCTATATATATATAAAAAGTTTAAAAAAAGATATTATTCACCACATTTGGTATTAGAAAATTTCAAGCTGTATGTGAACAGCTTCCCTTCTTTACTCTTTCCTTCAGTAAGCGTTCCTGTATCGCCTGGTATCTCCTAGCACATTATTTGCATATTAAGAAAAGCATTGTGGATCTTTATGATGCATAAGAAAGGCTTGAGAAGTGGCATGTATCCTTTTGTCTCATTTCTTATTTTAAGAAATGCCCTGGCTATTACTTCCCAACTTCAGGGGAGGATAGCTGAGGACTCTTTTGCTCATAAATGGTATCTCCATGATGAAGAGGTTGCTATGGTGAATTTTTAAAGAACTTTCATCCGAAAGGCATATTAAATGTTGGCAATAAATGGCATCAGCAGAAGTAAATAAAAGTTTTCAGTAGGTTAATTCCTGTCTTATTTGCTCATTTTCCACTGTCTTTTTCCCCCCTGCCATTTCAGATGTCCTCCAGGAACAAAGAGTCCAATTTTACTGTCTTTTTTATAAGCCCCTCCCTTTCAAGATTTCTGTTTATTTAAAAAAAAAAAGGCACAAGTATTTTTTTTTTTCTCTCTTTTGCTAGTAATTGTCATACAAAAGACCAGAAGGAACAAAAGATTAGAACTTACAGAAATGGTTCCTCTCTGAGACATGCTGTCTAGGTTCCATGACACCTGCAAGGATCGATATCTTCCATTTCAGATACTGGGATGGTTTTGTTACATCCTAGTGCGTTATCCACTTATATAATTATCCAGGTAATGGCAGTTTTCTGGAGGTATTCTGTGAATTTGGGAGTCCTGCTTCTTGCAGATGCTTTTGATGTCCCCTTAGAGGAAGTTTATAGGGCCTTCCCTCCCTGACAGGCTCAGACCATAGGTTAGTCCTAAGAGAATCCTGGGGAGAAAAATATCTTTTTCCTTGACTTTTTTGGTTTAAGCTGCACATAATTTTGTTAAAGGTAAGAAATATTTAGTTATTTTAAAATAAAATAGAGTCCTTGAAGTCTGCAATGTTCCTTCTAGATTATTGCTATATGACTTCAGGAGAAACAACCAAAGGGATTTTTTTTATTTACTGTTAAGGTCTGATATATTAACCACTAAGCTAAAGCAAACTGAATGTGAAATCTTTTTTATGCAAAAGACTGGCTTAGTATCAGCATTTCTCCCAATTGTCTTCTAGCTGTAATTGGCACTAAAAGAGAGAAATGTTTAAGAAAAATGAGGAAAATATTTAATGCAACACATGGTTACAACGGCTTCTTTGGAACTGCCGTGACTATATGCCATGAAGGGAGCAGTTTGCTCTTTGGTGGAAATACTTGAAGCAAATGCTTTAAAAGTTCACCTGCAATTACTGCTGAATGTTAGAATATCTTTAATAGCTGAAATCGCAAGCGATAGGCCAAGTGCTCCTACAATCTAAAAGAAAGCCCTTTTTTAATGTTAGCAGGTAGACCAGAGTACACGGATTACACAAAGAAAGCAAAAATACTTAATGCTGTTTAGTGCAAGCTGAAAATTACATTTAACTTCAGAAAATCTTTTTCTCTCCCGGGTGATTCAAGTAGGTCATACATCTCTTGGGGGTACTTTTTCCACATCATTTAATAAGAAGTGCCTGTTCTGTGAAGTATGAAGATAACCTGCCTGGGAGGAGAGTTCTCCATGCATACTGAGATGTTAAACCAGAAGTTACAAAACTGATGTTTCAATGAATGTTGTATCGGTTAAGCAATTAGTTACGATAATTATTGCAGCTGGGTTTTTCTTGAGTTTTCTCAGTGGCAATATGGTCAACACACTTGAAAGAGACTTTAAACATGGGTCATCTCACCTTGCTTTGCATGTCTACAGCATAGCTACCTCTGCCTGAGCTAGTCATGCTGGGATCTCCCTATAGATGAAAAGGAGATGGGAAACAGACACGTGAGGCATGACCACATCTGGACCAAAAGGTCTGGTGTTTGTTACATTTATGGCAAACCGCTCATTCCTTTAAGTATTTAGTTCCTGGAAAAATTAATTTACTATCTATGACTTTTTTGACCTCTCTTGGTCTGAAAAAATGTTTGTAGAATAAATCCGCCCCCAAATCCTCATCTGATCTGATGGATGTACTACCATAGTACATGACGTAGCACTTTGCATGTTGAATACACAGTTACAACTACTTGGATTGCTCGTTGCATAGCAGGAATAATCTGGCTCCCTTCTTGTTTACACAAAACGTTGTCTGTGATAGCTTCTATGTGTTTCTCTTCATGGCAGTTCAAAATGGTATGCAGGCTGACGGACTTTCTTGAAACCATAATATGTTTATGTGTGGAGAGAATTTCTGTTCTGTGACATTTGCTTTTGATGATGCTGGGAGTTTCCCATCCTTGATTTAATGTATCCTTCACTAGAGGTGGTTGTGGAGGAGCAAGTGGGAATGCTTTGCACGTGTAAAATGGATTTTTTTTCATCAGAGAAGGGGAGGGGCCTGTTGAGGATATCTATTTCATGTCTGTAGAGTTCGATTGGGTTGTAAGCAGATTTTATCAAGCCCCTAAGACAGCAAAAGTGAAGGCTGGATCATAAGTGATGTAGATGAATGATGTCATGTTCCTAGTTTTCTTAATCTGACCTTTCTCTGGAAAGTGAATAATCTGGCAACATCAGTTGCTTCGTAAGAGAGCTTCATAAGGAGAGTTACGGTTGGTTTAAAGCTTCTAACATGACTTGCAATCTGCTTATTGGCAACAATCCGATGCTTGAAGAAATGAAAAGAAGAAAATGCCAGCCCTTATGAAATCACTGCTTCTTCCAATACTACTGATAGTAGTGGCTCAAAATGCCAGCCCTTATGAAATCACTGCTTCTTCCAATACTACTGATAGTAGTGGCTCCTCTAGTGATCTCAATTTTGTAATCTCACCTTGTGCTTCAGTTCTTCAAGGTAAGTAATGCTTTATTTATTATTTAAAGCTGAAGCTCCCAGACCTAGTGAAACCGGCATCCTCTGCCAGGGTATATCAGAGCTTTCTAAGCATGAGGCTCTTTGTCTAATTGGAGTAACAACTGTTGAGCCTGCCATGGTGTCCAGCTCACCTTAAATGATATGGCCTGAAATGGTGCCCTTGAAAGCAAGAGCCCTTCTTCTGTCACCTGTTGTTTTGGCTCCTGAGATATGTTATCTGGGAAGCCTGGCACCTTCTGAAAATAGATATAATACTTTGGGAGTACCTGATAATTATAGCTTGCCCTTTGGGAACTGTCCAAGGAGTAGCTCTGTTTTCTTAGAAATGTACATGCTTTCATTGATTCCTCATCCTTTTCCATTGTCTTATGCACGTGGCTTGCATAAGTTCCATTGCCATCACCAGAAAGCAGATAGCAGCATAGGAAACATTTCAAGCTCTTACACTGGCAGTTGATACTTTGCTTTTCTTGCCTAGAACCACAGTTAGGGTCTGTTGCAATGCTTTGGCAGGTCTTAAAAGTTCTTCACAACCTGGCATTGCAAGCTTACTTGGAAGAGGAGATCAAAGTAGCTTTAATAGTTTGTGAGATTTCAGACCGACAACCTCCTGGGGGTGTCTCTGGCGAGCTTCTCAGTGTCTCTTGAAATGTCTCAGGGTCGTTCAGCTCTCGGGTAGCTCCAGGACCGTTCCCATGCCTACATGTGGCAGAGCTGTTCTAGCCCTGAGCTTACCAGTAGTCATAACCCACAGTTCTTCATTGTCTTTACAATGACCTTTCATGAAGTGAGGATTGCTATGTCTCCTTTCTCTTAAAATTCCTTCCTTTCAGCTCTTTAGGGTAAGAAAGTGCACTACTTTCAGCCTTTCATTCCCATGTTACATTTTTTAAACCTGTTATTCTTGTTGCTTTCCTCTGTGCTTCACAATGCTACTGCTTCATCAGCACAAGGTGACAATTAACACCTCCAACGTGCAGTTTTTCTTCTCACATGTTGCTACACGAGAGTCATAAAACTCAGAATCATGGGATTAATCTCCCCTAAATCTAAATGTCTGCATCGATGCCTGGACTAGTCATCTAGATTCGTATAGTAAGAGCAGTTCAGGATGTGATTCCTCTGATTAAATGTATGCAGAGGCTTAAAGCAGCCGTGGGTGTCTTGTTTAGGTACAGGAACATCTAGTGAGACCTATCCCACTCTCTGTGATATGTAAGATTTTACTGCAAAAGCAAATTCAAATTTAGTGTGGATACAGAAATGTAAGTTCGTCATAAAGTGATGTGTCCAGGAAAACCAATATGGCCATGTCTTGGGGTTCCTAAGGAATTTGGCCTAAAGGCCATAAAAATGGGTATCAGAAAACTTGAAAACTTCCATGACTCTAGTGTCTTGGATGATGAGGGTAAAATTGTGTGGGATATTCTCTCTGTCTAATCTTCCATTAAAAGGAAACCACCCGGCCTGCGCCTTTTGGGCATCCCTGTTCAGAGAACAAAAATACCTCCTGACTTCAGCACGGTGGTGTCTCAGACGTGGAGGAGTGGAGCAGAGCTAGACAGTTTCCTTGGAGAGAGAGAAAGCGCTGTCGTCTTGAGCTTATCACTCCTGCACAGTTGTAAACTCAGCCCTGCTCACTCTCGGTAATAATAGCCAAGTGTAATTGTGTTCAGATGGCTAGCCCAGCCAGGGGAAAATCGCCTTGCCTGTTACGCAGTTTAGGTGAAATTGCCTTGAGTAATGAAGAAAAGCAAATCATAAATATCCAACTCGGTGTAATCAGTCTTCAGTGACTGCTTGGGGAATTTATTTCCCTAAGAAAAGCAGATTGGACCTGAAGAAGTATCTCACAGTGAGCGGATTCGCAGCCCTGTACAAAAGGCATTGCAGCAGCACATTATTTGGAAGCACGGTACCCGACGGCCCATGTTAGGAGGACGGCAGCTGGTCTAAGGAGCTGTCACCCTGGGGCTGGGCTCCCAGGCTCGCCGCAGCAGTGCTGGCCACAGCTGCCCCTTATCAGCTCTGTCCCACAGTCAAGGACTGGGATTATCAGGTGCTCCAGCAGCAGCGCACTGCTGGTACAGGCCAAGCCTCAGCAAGGAAATTAGACACTCGAGTCAGGCTATCCCTGTCCTAAGAACCGATTAAAAAAAAAAAAAAAAAAAAAAAAATCTTCACCAGTGTGTTTGAAAATAAGCTTCAGGCAAAACGTGGGGATGGGAGAGGAAAGCCTTCCTGCCACCAAGTTCCCAGCTCATGTCTTCCTTTTTTACAGTCTCATCTTTGCCTCCCCATTAACTGTTTCTGCTGTAAAATCTACTGTAGCTTGGTGCTTAGCTGCAAGAACATTGCAATGGGCACTGAAAAGCTATACATAATAGCCTAAGAGGGCTCTTACGTGCCATTCTCTCTCTCTGTAGTTGTTACTGTTACTGCTGTTTCACAGAGATGAGAGAATGGCACTCATCCAGCAGTGCTGTCTTTTATTTCTAAATACTCTGGGTACTGGCAGAATCGAAACAATTAATCACTAGTTATGAGAAGCAGTGAAGAGGCTGGCTGCTGCGGTGCGAGCCTAAAATCCAGACTGCTTTTGGTTACTGGTTGCTGCAGAAGAGGAAACACAAGTAAAGCTGCTGTCCCCAAGACATGTCCTGTATCGCTTGTGTTGCTGCACATTCAGACCCCATTTTGTTGTATAATCATATACGCCAAAACAAGGGTCTCAGCCCCAATCTTGGGTTATCTTCTACACCTTCACACCATGCACCCTTTCTCCCTGCTGATGAGAGAACTGAGGTCTCCAGAGCCCATAGCACAGATCCTCTTTCTGCTGTAACCCTCCCTGCTCCTATGGGAAACCTTTTGAGGCTTGAGGCTACCTCAGAGCCCTGCTGGTCCAGGCGACTATCCAAAAGAGACCTTCAAAAATAGACAGCGGGGCCCTGAAATCATTTATTACTGTCCAAGAAAACAAATCTTGAAATTAACTGTTGACTGCCCAATTGCTTTCTATAGTAGGGTTTTTGGCTGGTGCAATTATGAGTGTGAGCTGGCTCTGGGCAGCGATGCCAAAGAATTATAAAAAAGGGTAAGTTCTGCAGTTAGAGTTATGGCATCATAACCCAGAGAGGCCATACTGGAAACTCTGGTCTTGAGGTGGCTCTCGTGACACTGAACCTGAAATAGAGAAAAAAAGCTCTGGATGTGTCTTTTTCACGGAGGTACTGGCAAACTGGGAATAAGACCAAACATGTTAATAAGAAGCCTGGAGAACTGGAATTCTATGGGAAAATGCCTCCTTCCCTCCCCAATACCTGGCAAGCTAATCACATATTATCTTCAGCCTCTTCGCTCTGTCCCACGTTGCACTGTAACACTGGACAACTTTAGATGCTTGTGTGTCATACTCTGTGCAGAAAACCGGCAAGATCAGTGTATGCAGAACTTGACCAAACTATATTTGAACAGAAGGAGTGAAAATAAGCTGAAAATACCTGAGAACGGTCCACAAAGGTGGAGAACTAGGCGTAAGGATCTAAACTGAAGAGGGGGGATATTCAGATGAAAGACCAGAAATATGTGTTTGCAGAGCCCTGACAGGCTCTGGGGGATGCTGCAGGAATCCACTGTCGTACCAGCAGCTCTCCAGAATGATTGCACCTGTGTAGAGTTTGATGACTACACGAACTGTAACAGAGCTTTTCATCACAGGAATCCTCCCAGAAGTTGGACTTGGCTTTGGTCTAATCTGGCTCCAGAGGGAGCTGTGGCAGCCAGAGCCCAATCAAGGCTACTTATAACAAACTCATTGCACTATCAACATTCTCCCTAGAGTAATGAAAACCAGCCTGGTTCTTTATGAGCTGTGCAAATCTGGTTTATTGCACCTTACTGAACAATCACTGTTGCAAAGACTCACATTAAAGGAAAGCAATGGATGCAAGTTTTTTTAATCTGAAGAAGAGGGAGAGAAGAAAAAGGCCAAGCAGCTGTGTCTGTGTTCTTCCCCCCTTCAGTCTGCACCGTGAAGTGTTTAAGAAACTGCTCAGTTAGTTCTGCTAAATCATCAGGGTGTTTTGTTTACAGCATAGTGGGTGAATCAGTTCCTTTTCTCTTCTGTGGGCTTAAGATGAGAATAAAAACTCCTTATGAAAGAAAACAGACCCATCCACTTTTTCTCCCCTGATACAAGATGCCAAGTGGCTGGGATTCCACCTCTTCCATTGCTTGCAAGCAAAGGCAGCCAATAAGTGCCAGCAGGCAGCAGATGTTTTAACTCTGAGGCAGCTAGGACATTTTGTGGCAAGCAGACCCTGAAGAGAATTGCTGCCAGGAACGTGTCTTCTGCTGCACGACCACGTGCAGCTCCTTCATCTCCAGCGCGCCGGAGAGCAGCCTTCCCATATAAACCCAGGAAGGTAACAGATTCTTGTTTGTTGTAATGTCTGTTGTCATAAAAATAAGCTAGAGTTGGTGTGTTCGGGAAGTCCTAAAGCTACACTTGTGTCTCCAAAACACTTCTTGGGAGAAATCTCCCTCCTGCCCGCATTGGCTTAGCTGACAGGAGCAATGCGTTGGATTGCCCTGGTCTATAAGATATGCTAAATACACCGGCAAGGGCCTGTGTCTCATCCCCTTACGAAAGCATAATCTCCGTTTTTGGTCCCTAAAAGTCAGTAGTACTTTTTCACTCTTGCAAACCTCCCGGTTGTAATGCAGCCACGCTCCCACAGAAGAAAAACCTTCACTGGAGCTAGGGCTCTTCACCTAGGGCTCTTATTTGAGCATGGACCCTACCATGGCACCTGAAAACACACAAAATCTGTGACCCAAGGCTGGTGGCACTTTCAGGCCAGACCTGTCTGAGGCTGTTGGCCAAAGCTCAGAAGCCACTTACGCTGCTGGTAATAACCCACCCATGTCACAAAGCAGCACCAGCTAATTGACCCAGACACTCCCATTCCCTTTATGCTTTCCTGTGCATCTTTTCCTAAGCAATCCTTCTTTCTTACTCATCTGTTTTCTTGCTCTGTCCCAGAAGTCACCGACCAAAGACAAGGTGATCTGCTAAAACGGCCTGTACATGGTCTTCTGATGTCTCTCCCATGGCCTCACCGCACCTAAGCCAACGCATCCAGCTGGTACCTTGCTAACACGGTCCTCGCATTATCCGTTCCACATTTTCTCTTCCCAGACCCAGGATGTGGACAGGTAAACCTTTCTGGGCCTGCACTGTCACTGGAGCTCCCTTCCCCCACAGTGCATCATCGTTACTCCCCCATCTTTCCCTGAATGCTGGATACGGCATGTCCTAACCAGCCGCTGGCATTCCCATGGGTGCGCAAGCCAGGCTCCCTATCCTTCTGCTGGCCAAATGTACATTTGTACTGGCAATTAGTCTCTTCCCAACCCTCTTCACTGTCGTGGTTTAACCCCAGCCAGCAACTAAGCACCACGCAGCCGCTCTATCACTCCCCCTCCTCAAGTGGACAGGGGCGTGAAAATATAACAAAAGGTTCATGGGTCGAGATAAGGACAGGGAGGGAGGGACCACTCACCAATTACTGTCACGAGCAAAACAGACTCAACTTGGGGAAAATTAACTTAATTTATTACCAATCAAACCAGAGTAGGGTAATGAGAAATAAAACCAAATCTTAAAACACCTTTCCCCCACCCCTCCCTTCTTCCTGGGCACAACTTCACTCCCGGAATTCTCTACCTCCTCCCCCACAGCGGCGCAGGGGGACGGGGAATGGGGGTTGGGGTCAGTTCATCACACGTTGTCTCTGCCGCTCCTTCCTCCTCAGGGGCAGGACTCATCACTCGTCCCCTGCTCCGGCGTGGGGTCCTCTCTCCCCGGGCTGCAGGTGGAGATCTGCTCCCCCGTGGACCTCCCTGGGCTGCAGGGGGACAGCCTGCCTCACCGTGGTCTTCCTCACCACGGGCTGCAGGGGAATCTCTGCTCCGGCGCCTGGAGCATCTCCTCCCCTCCTTCTGCACTGACCTTGGTGTCTGCGGGGTTGTTTCTCTTACATGTTCTCACTCTTCTCTCCGGCTGCAGTTTCTGTGCCCCAACAACATTTTTTTTCCCTTCTTAAATATGTTATCACAGAGGCGCTACCACTATCACTGATGGGCTCAGCCTTGGCCAGCGGCGAGTCTGTCTTGCAGCCGGCTGGCCTTGGCTCTGTCGGACATAGGGGAAGCTTCTAGCAGCTTCTCATGGAAGCCACCCCTGTAACCCCCCCACTACCAAAACCTTGCCACGCAGACCCAATACATTCACGTAGGATTACGGGTCTATGACACAGCGCAGTCTGGATCTCCATGAGAACCTGGAGAGACACATGCTGATGCTCAGTATTTCAAAGAGAAAGAGTTAGTTTGTTCACACTGGGAAATCCTGCCTCTCTGGAGGACTTTTCTAGTACATCCCAAACAAATGTCCACGCTGTTCCCTGTTGAGAGGCTTTGGTCCCGTGCGCACACTTCTCTTCACATAACTAAGAGCACTTTGAGAGGGGTGAAAAAAAAATGAGCACGTGCGCCAGCCACAGTCCCAGCACATTCAACAGCCATTGACTCATACATGTGCAATTTCACAAGCCCAAGGTTTGATCTGCCCATTCCAAACCGATTAGCCACATGTGGCCTTGAAAACATGCACCTGGATGGGACCCCGAGGCGTCTTGTCATCCCTCTCTCTCCCTGAGGCACAAGCAACTCTACCTACAGCATTCCTGAGCGGTATTTTGTCTAACCTGTTCTTAAAACCTCCAGAGGGGGAGACTCCAGTGTCCCAAAGCTCTTTCAGTATTATCACATCCTACCACTATGGAATTTTCTTGGCGGCTCATCTAAATCTACCTTCCTGTGATGTTACCAGGAAGCGACCTTCCTCCTGCAGAGATTCTGGGTCACTGTGGGTTATACCAAGCCTGCCGGGTGGCATGGCCCCAGGTCTCTGTGCTTGTGGCCCTGCTCCAAAACGGCTGATTAGCACAAGGGAATTCCACTGCTGTTACAGTCCGCATCAGCTGCCGCCACATGTCTGCCTGCGTTGGCAAGGCACTCCCCCATCTTCAAGGAGCAGCAAGCCCCAGCCAAAACACCTTCATGGCACTGCAGCAAAAGTTACATACATCTCAGCAACTGGCATAAGTCATCATTTGGCCTGGATCCACATTTCCTACCTATGGGAGGCCAATGACAGAAATCCAGAGCATCCAAAACTCAGAGTGATTGAGTCTGCAGGCCACGATAACATTCACGTGAAAAGCAGAGGTGTTATTTTCCCCACAACGTGCTCTCAGAGTGTGCAAGTAATAGCAAAGATCCCCCCCAAAATGCAGGAGCACTGCGGAAGTGACAACTGGAGTGTGCCTCTGCAGAGTGGACAGTCGATCCTGAGCTGACCTGACGTGCATGCCAATTGCCTCGGGTGGCTCTGCAGACGAGGCACACCAATTAGCATTTTTCCATACCGTGCTTTCGATATTCTTCCATCTTCAGATGGGTATAGTACGGTCATCACTTCCTGCCCTAAGAAGTCATCTACTCTTGCTTTATTCTATTTTCAACAGAAAAAACTGGGGGCCATGTTTCATTCCACCTATCAGATTAAGCTATTTATTTTCTGTATTTGCCTGACTATGAGTGAATTTGCCGAGTGCTGTGAGCTGGCAGGCACGTAGGACGCATCCCCTTTTACAGGGGCTGGTACTGCACGCTTCAAGAGAACTTGTAAAATCCCAGTAGTGGATATTAGTATAATGACAAAAATTTTATCATTTTTAGTACAATGACATACCCACGGAATAGGTTTCTACTAGGCACAGATGGTAGGCTGATGCCCTGAACGAAACAAATTACATATATTTTACGCCAAAAAAAAAAAAAAATTAGGATTACTCTAATATAAAAGTCCACTGAATTTTTGATCCACCATATCTTTAGCACAGAGTGCATAATAAGCACGTAAGATCCTTAATGAAGGAATATCAATGAAAATATTTTGCTTTCCAGGCTGCTCTTAACCAGCTTCTGTTAACTCTTCTCCTAGTACCTGTTCTCATTGTATTTTTCATGTCATTCTTTAGGTGTGGTGAGAACATCTTAAATTTGACAACTTCAGCGCATCAGACGTCAAGTCCTTTCTTAAGACTCCCTCTTACAAAACACAGATTGATACCCATTTTTATGATTTCTCTCATCTCCTTTTCCCTCTGTGTTTTAAATCCTCCTCCTCCTTTGTAGTTCAGGTTCCTACTGAAACCCCAGGCTGCTTGGGGACAGCAACAGCCTTCAAACGTGAACACCTTCCCCCCAGAACAAGGCTGCGAGCCTAAGAGACGTCCCTCAGCCCTGAAACAGTAATATAAGAAATCATTAGCTTCCATATACCAAGAAGGGTAATTAGTGGGGCTAAAGCCGAGTTCAGTTCATCGATACCCACTCGGCGGCAAGGGGAACGAGAGGGTTTGTGGGGTACGTTCGTGTTCGGGGCAGAAAGCAGGTGGTCAGTCTGCTAACGGTCTTACCACCATTTTCTTAAGTGCAGAAGGGACACCCGTCCCCTTGGCGCAAGACCAAGCTGTGTTTCGGAGGAGCTCCAGCGCAGGAGCCACAGCTGCTTCAAGCCGGCGGCCCTCACCGGGAGTGGGCAAAGATTTACAGCTACAAACAGATGGCCTCTCGCACACCCCGCCGGCCTCCCGACGTGTTATTTTGATCTCTGTCTTTTTTTTTTTTTAAAACCCAGATTAGCTCAGCAATATGGTTTCTCCTACCCCAAAACCACCAGGGCGGTACGCGGCGGTGTGCAGGCGGGAAAGCCGTGGCCCAGCAGCAGGCTGGGATGGTTTGAAACGGGCTTTTTCCACAGAAAAACATGACGGGGACCGCAGCCCGCTTGGCTGAGGCGCCAGGTCCAGGGCAGCCCAGGCTGAATCCCTCTCCCCAGCCCCGCCGTCTCCTCAGGACTCTCCCGCCCGCCGCCCGAAGCCCCTTCGCACCTCCTCGCTGAAGGGGAGAATGGGTGCGACCTCCCCAAGATGGCGCCGGCACCCCCCTCGCCCCCTCCGCGCCCCCACTCCCCGCCAAGGGGCGGGGGGGGGGGGAGAGGCGCCGCGACCTCCACAACATGGCGCCGGTGGCCACCCGCTCCCCACCGCCGCCACCTCCTCCTCCTCCTCCCTCGCCCCTCCGCCGCCCCGACCTCCCGCACATGGCGCCGCCGCCTCCCGCCCGCCGCGGCCCTCGCCCTCCTCATCATGGCGGCGGCGCTGGGCTATGACGCCATACGTCGTCCTCCTCCTCCTCCTCCTCCTCCTCCCCCCCCCTCTCTCCCTCTCCCCCCCGGCCTCCTCCCGCCGCCGCCGCCGCCGCCGGTCCCCGCCTCTCCCGCTCGCCATTGCGGCGGCTCAGGGCGAGCCGCTCCGCGTCCCCGCTCGGCTCCCCTCCCCGACCGCCAGCCCGGCAGAGGCTCCACGGCGCAGGCCCGCCGCAGCGCAGCCGCTCTGAGGTGAGTGTCCTACCGCGCAATCTCCCAGCTCCTCCAGCCCGGCGCAGCCGCAGCAACGCGGGGGCCCCCGCCGGCCGCCCAGGCACCCCCGGCTCCGGCGCCCGCGCCTCCCCTCAGCGCCGCCGCGGGGACGCCTTAGGCCGCGCTAGGCCCCGCCGGCGGGCTCGGGGAGGGAAGGAGGGAGGGAAGGAGCGTGTGTGTGTGTGTGTGTGTGTGTGTGGTGGCGGGGGGGGGGGCGGCGGCGGTGGTGGAGCGCGGCCCCGTGGCGGGCCGCTCCCGCCCGGCCGCCGAAGGCGGAGGAGGAGGAGGAGTGGGGGGGAAGCTGCGGGGCCTGCGGGGCGCCGGGGGCCTCTCCCGGCCGCGGGAGCCCCGAGGGGGGGGGACGGGGCTCCCGCCCTCCGCTCCCTCCCTCCACACAGACACACACACACACAGCCCGGGGGGGGGGGGGGGGGCAGCGGGGATGGGGAAGGGGGAAAAGGGGGAGGCGGTTGCGGGCCGGCCCCGGGCCCACGCGTCTGGCCGAGGCGGCTGTGGCAGGCTGCGGGAGCAGGTTGCTCCGGCGCCGCTACGAGCCCGTCCCGCTGTGGGGAGGGAAGTTGGGTCTCGGCTGCAGCCATTTGCGGGGCTTTTCTTCTGCCTTTTTCCTTTCTTTCCCCCTTTTATCCCCCCCCCCCCCCCCTTTTTTTTTCCGTCTTTTTTTTTTTTTTTTTTTTTAATTTTCCTTTTGCTGACTGCAAATGGATGCCTTGTGGCAGCGTCCTGGGCCGGCGCTGCCCTTTTGCATATGAGTTGGGGAGCGGGGCTGCTGCTGGGAGGGCAGCGAGTTTAAATGCTGCTAATCACGCAAGCAGAATGGTTTTTTTTATTTTTTCTTCCCCCTCTAATATGCCCAAAAGGGGGTATAAGTCGTGTCTCTTTGTTCTGGGGTTATACAACATCTGGCTCAGGAGAGACCTGGTTCGTGACTGAGGTGCTCAGAACCTTGTTAGTGTAAATAATAATTACAGGGCAGAAGTATTCGGCTCAAAAGTCTTCATACACGTGGGGTTACTACGTCCTAGCTTTCTTGCAGCTACAGATTATTTTCATAGCGTGGGGAGATGTTTTCTGTGCACCTCTTTGAGATTTGGATCTCTGCTTTTATTTTTTTTCCTCCTCCGCTGGAACCATCTTCCTTATTTCCAGAATTCAGGATTTTTATCTTAGGAAGGGCATTGCTGTTCTGGTTTTCGTCTCTAGTGCGTTAGCCTTGCTGCTGTCCAAGCATGGTTTTAGACTCTCTTCCCGTGTCCTGGACATGGTGGGAGTATTTTCAGCATTGTGGTGGCTGTGTGCAGTTGTTATTTTTCAGAGTTTTGTTCGTGACATCATGGCAACTTGTCTCCATCCTCCCTTTAGCAGTAGCATTACCTTGTCTTCTAGTTCATCTGCATCACAGTTGCTCATTTTTAAAACCTGCTATATTGAACTTGTAATGCCCTAGTGTTGGGGAAATAGATGAGAAAGAAGTTGTTCATCTTTTTAATTTAGATTTTCATGCCTGTGGTAAAACTGGGAGCAACAGTTTTTTTTCATGGAGGGTGAAAAAGGTCGTATATGACGATGGTAACTTTGGAAAGGTCATGATTATATTAACTCTTTTTTCAGGGCTTTAATCTTGTCCGTCATGGATAAGTGTTATAGTGTAGTGAGTAATTAAATCATCTCATATGCTTATGTAATTTTCTACACGTGCTTACTGTTTTATAGGGTGTCACAGTTGTTTTTTATTGTATTTTATTATATCGCAGTTGTTTTTCAGAAGTCTCACATCATTTTTGTACAGGCTTTACGATGAACGAGGCATGGGCTCTTACGCACAGGCCATAAATACAGCAAGCTGGGGAACTCTCTGCCTCATCCCGTACGTGTTTTGTGCAGTTCTTACAATTTCACGTACCGCAATAGCATCTGCGCTTTACAAAGTGTGTGGCCTGATGTACGTTCACGTTATATAGGTGGAATGAAGCACAGGTCTTGTAAAGCGTCGTTTGTTGGCAGCCTGGATAGAGCCAGTGTTCGCGTCTGTGTAGGCATTATGATTTTTGGCATGGAGCAGTGAAAGCACTGCCTTTCTGTTGAATCGAAATCTTTCTGTGGACCCTATTAACTCGCGGCGTTTTCACTTCGTACCTGTTGTGCTGCATGGGTGCTCCTTTGGAGGTAACTTGGCCTGGCCGTGCTCTGTGTAACGAGTATATGAGTTACCCTGATGCAAGTTTGTGTTGTGGATGTGGACCGTGCCATCCCAGTTGTGCTGCCTGGTGTGCCAGAACAACAAATACCCTGACCCCAGAAGCAGATAAGCCGTCCTGGCAAAAAACAGCTCTACCAGCGAGAGTCCTTAGTGTGTGCTGTGTTGGTCGGAGGTTACCCTTCTCTATAGCTCCATAGGGAAAATGTGTGGCATAAACTCATAGAGGATTAAGCTATGGTGAGTGAAGGCCACTTTGTTTCTGAGTAACATTCACCACGCAGGGGTTTTAAGCACTGTAATATTGCACTTCGATTAATTGTCTCACCTTTCCTGGACAAAAGCCCCGTGATTGGTTGGCTGCACAGATGTCAGCTTTCAGACTACAGGTATTTTGGCATGAGGACTACTTCAAGTGTTGGAATTTCATAATTTTTCTGTCACTCAGGAGCCTGAATCATCTTCTCTTAGACTTAAACCAGCCAGTTTCACTTCTGGCAAGCTCAAGCTGGAAGATTTCAGCCTCGTAAGTGAAAATAAAGAACCACAAATGACTGCAGGAGCCCAGGTTGGGAGCACTGGGGCCGCCTTTATTGTAAATCTTGCTTCTAGGCTACATCATGTCAAACTTACGCTGCCATGTGCATGTACATGCTCTGGGAATATTTCCATTACTGCTTCCACCTGCTCTTCATTTACCCACTGAGGGAGATTTCCGTGCAGCTTCTCCGTCTCTTGAAGGCTTTGGGAATCACTATTTTTTTGCCTTACCCTCCTCTGATCTGGAAAAGTATCCTCTAGGAAGGAAGCAGAGTGCAGTGACTCTGCCGTGCCCCTGTATCCCTTTTACCAAGAAAATTTAATACAGACTTTTATACATAAGAACATTGCATGCTGTCAGTAGAAATCAGCTGATGTTGATGATTGTCAGTGCAAGAGGTACTGTAAAATTTAGCATCTTTCTTATGCTGCTTCTGAAGTAGATGCATAGGAAAATAATACAGTTGAGGTGTTTTTGTATTACTGATTATCCAGCTTGAGTTATTTAATAAAATAATTTAAAAATACACCCCTTGATCTTTTTAAATAACTTGTGCTGCATGGTGGGGATCTTACTTTTACTATGTAGTAGTTACTGTAGTAGAAAGATGGAAAATGGTGCTGAGGTGGTATTTGAAGCGGATACTTGTGACTCATGCGGCTCTCCCCTAATGAACTTCATTAGCTGTTTGATACATAGCCACTTGTTAAGCATGCTTGTCTAAAATTAGGACTGGCTACAGCCAATTGTAAATCAAAATTAAGGATAACAGTTTCCACTTACTCCAGTTTAGTTTTCACACCAGATTCAGATCTCTGTTGCTGGTTGTCGTGCTCTTCTGCATCTTCAGTAAGGCTCGTCCTGCTGAAAGTCTCATAAACCACTGAAGACCCTCCATGTGAAGGAGTCAAGTGGCACGCAGTCTCTAGCACGGTCTCTTGGTGCTGGGGCAGTGTTTTTTCCGTGTTTTAAGTTAATCCATCCTCTTACGGTTTTGAATGCAGTTGTTTGTTAGAGGATCAGTTTAATAGTTTCTCACATTCCCACTGTTGAATGCAGATACGCGCCCTTGCCCCGATCTGTTCGTCACTTGCTTTAGTGAGTGAATTTGTGTGTCAGCTATCGTGAATCTCTTCATCAGCTCGTTCTGTGTGTGAATCTAAACCAGGTAGATATATCCTGTTTTTCAAGTATTGCAAACCATAAAATGCTGAACATTACTAGCATCTTCTCTTTGCTTCCACCTGAAACTTAAGCTTCCACCAGAAACTCTCACCGCTTTCCAATGTCAAGGCTGTACCATTAGCAGTGGAGCGTGGAGAAAGGTTTTAAGGTCTGGAGTCGTGCAGGCTGCCAGGGCTTTGTTCCATGGGTGGCAGGAACCTCTCACCTGTCTAGGCTAAACCTGGACCATCCAGGCACCATCCTGCTTTGGGGAGAATCCAGGTCAATTCTGTATCCACTGCAGCAATTGCAACAGGGTTCAATAGTTGTGGTGTTTTGCTGATTCCGGCCCTGTTGCTTTTGCTTTGTCCCAAAAACTGGTGGGGTTGAACCAGTTGCCGGTCCCATTGGGAAGGTTGGCTGGAGTCCTTCCTCCCTGTGCAATGGCACCACTCACTAGGAGACATCAGAGCCCGTTATCCTTTCAGGAATAGTACAGTTTCTAACTAGGACCAGACCTTGTGTTTTCACCAGGATTGTTAGTAAGGGGGCAGCTGGGAGAGGACGGCCAAGTAATCAAGGCTGTACGCCCACTTTGTTTTGGAGATCACCTGATGTGTTTAGCTTTATGGGAAGGACTTCTGTCTGAGGCTGCTCTGGTTTTGTTGTGGATGAGTTGCCTGCCAAACTCCAAGAAGGAGTCCCTTCTATTGACAGATAGAAAATGGGGAGGTGGAGGCTATATTTGGTGGAGCACGTAGGAGAGTGATAGGCGTCCTGATGCGCATTGACGTTTTGATGTCAATGAAATAACGTGGTGGGTTTTTGGTTTTGTGGGGGTTTTTTTTCCCCCTCCTGTAAGAAAGATGCAGCTGTACAAAGACTCTTAGGATGCTTATGATGGAAGGTGTGTTCCATCCAAGCATTAGCTCTGTAGGGTTGGGAAGTCCAGCATCTCCTTTTCTTGCTGTTTTTTATCCCTTCTTAGAGACCATACTGCTTTCAGTGGGTAATAGAGCCTGTTTTTGTGCTGGAGGATGAGGGCAGGTGTCTCCTCCGCACGGAGCATGGTGAGGTGTGTTCTGCTCTTGGTGCTGGGCTCTGAACCTCTGCTTCCTCACTGGCATTGCTTTTGTTGGGTGTTGATTACTTTCTGCCTCTGTGAGGCTGTGTATAAGGCAGATGTGTGAATTTTTTTATCTGTTTGCTCTGTGTGCTGTCTGTATTGCCTATAAATAATAAATGGATTGCTCAGATGCTGCAGACTGATAGCGACTTGGAGGGTAACTCAACTTTTTCAGTACTGTTACAAAATTCATCTGACTTCAAATACATAAGCAGAAAAACATAAAAGTATATTTTCATTTATAGAGCATGCTTCTTTCTTGTAACCAGCGTGATCAAGAAATGCAGTCCAAAAGAAACTGAGTCCCTCCCACTGTTTATTACATAACCATCTAATTAAAGTAATCAAATGGGGATGACTTCGAGGCTTGGAAAACTTCCCCATAGTCTGGGTCAAAAATACTTGCAAGACCACACCCCCTGAGTCTCCATGCTTTATTTACCTTGCAACATCCTCTAGAGAGGAATGGTGTGTAAATTAATTCTTCCCCCCGTAAGTTTATTATTGCTGTCAGCCATTAAAGTCTCTTGCTGCTGCTTCTGCAGCCGCTTTCTTGGGCACAAAGAAAATCCTTTAACTCCTGGTTTCCCTTTTGAAAAAGAAGGGACTTCAAAGAGTCCTGCTCCCTTTGCTCCCTAGAAAATGCATGCTGATTCGAAGCTCTTCTCATAGTTGCTTTGGGTTGCAAGTTAGTTTTTTCCAGGCTTATTATTTCTGCATCATGAGTATTCATGGCAATTGGCAGGTAAATCAGTAAATTGGGTCTCTTGCTCGAGAAGGAAATGGTGTATGTTCCTGTGATAGCTGTAATACTTAAACCCTGATAATGAGAAGCATATGTAGATGGAGGTGGTAGTGAAGAAATGTGAAAGACATCTAAAGTACAAAATGTAGCAGCAAATAAAAATTCATGGTCCATTTTCAGTGTACAATCATTTTCAAATACATGGTTGTGCGTTGCAGGAACTCTGAAAACTTTGAATTCCCATGGGATTTGCTACTGTGCTGTGTATTCAAAGCAGGAAAAGCCCCACCTGAGCGCTGACTTAAGGTGGGTCAGGATGGGAAAACCATGATGGCTCAATCTCGGATGTTTTCCACGTGCGTGGGAAGTTTGAGATTCTGGTAGAGTAGTACTGCTGTAAGCCGTACCGACCTATGCCCCTTCTCAAACTAAGTTAGAAGGAAATAAGTGCTTACTAAGAAGAGTATTAGTGGATGTACTCCTGTGTGTGATATAACTCTGCTTCGTCTTTTAACAAATGGCTTGGGTCTTGAGTGTTCAGTTTTGCCCGTGTGGAAGACAGCTGAGTACTAAGCAGGATGCTTGGAGAACACAGTGGCCTGCTTAACAGGCTCTTTGTCGATTCTGGAGAGAAAAATGTTTGAACCAGCAGTTAAATCCAGCGTGCAGTTACTTAAGACTTAAATAACTCGCAGGCAAATCTCTTTGATCTAGTTGGGCTGTAGATGCACTTTTTTTCCAGAAAACACAAATCTTAATCCTGCACAATACGCAGCTGCAAATGTAACATGCACTGGATTTTCTCGTATGCCTGGTGCTTCGTTTATAGAGGTGACACTTTCCCTTTTCAGGGTCTTTGCTCATTAGTTTCCAGTGGTTTTGTTGGAGACTTTTTCCTCCTCATCTGCAGTCTTGTGGGGCAGGCAAGCAGACGTATTCTTGAACCGCAGGAAACGGTTGGGAGGGAGCCTGTCCTTTCCTTTTTCCCAGTTCCAGGTGCTAAGGGGAGGAGGTATCCCATTTTTTACTGGCACTGAATCGAGCCTCGCTGTACTCTGTCACCTCAGATGCCCTAAAGGGCCCCTCAGGGTAACCAGAGACACCCGTTTTTGTGAGCCTGAAGGAGAATCCCCCAGTTCTTCCTCGTGTGAATGCAGGTACGGTAGTTGACATCAGAGGCTGTCTGCAGACAGTTGTGTGGATGCACAACCTCTCCTCTTAAACAGCTGTATGAAAAGAACCCCAAACTTACATAGAATAAGATCTTGAAAACAAATGCTATTGTAGTGTGTATTTTCCCTACAGGATTTAATTTATTTTTTTTTTCTGGAAGACAGAATGGCCTGGATTCCTAATCTGTCTATCTGCTCATGACATAGAGGGTTTCAGTATGTATTGCAGGATCAGAGGGCAAATGAATTAAAAGAGTAAAAGTATAGAACTACAAGAGGAGAGTTGGCTTTTTGTGTTTTTTTCCTTTGTTTTTGTTTTGTTTTTTGGTTTTTTGTGGTCTGGGACAACTCATCACTACTTAGTCCATTGCCTGGGACCTTCTGCGTACACAGGTTGAATACCTGTACCCTTCCTCATCCAGCTAAGTTGGCACCACCCCTCCTAAAACCAGCTACAGCCATACTGGTATAACTCATGCTGGGTTTAGGATCAACCAGACCGTATTAAGTATCTCTCTGAAGACTGCATCATTAACAGAACCATCAATGAGGGGTGGGCCAGGCTTGCCATTTTAGGGTGGAAGTTAGATAATTACACATGGTTAGGGCTGCGTCGACTGCCTTTACCATATACTAAATCGGTTGAATTAAAGCGACGTGAGGACCAAGTCCTTAAGGTGATCCATCTAGCCAAGGTTGAAGACAGCAGACCTTGTCCATGCTGGATGTTACAGTTAACGGGATACTTCACACCTCTGAGTCTCAGTCTAGACAAGGCTGTGGTGTGTCACATTGCCACCCTCTCGCTTGAATCCCTCAGTAAAACACGCTTCCATTATGTTTTTCTGTGGTAGTCCAGCATAACCACTAATCCTCTCTCTCTCGATAAAAGAGGATTAAAAACGGGAACATTTGCACCTTAATGCAGCCAGCTAGGGCTGCGCTCTGTCTTTTAGGCAGTAATCCTGTTGGGACGAGGGCTGTGCCTTTGTGCAGTGCCAGGAATGCTGTCGGCGATCAGCAAATAGCAGTTCTCTCGGCAGTTGCGCTTATTGGGTTAGTAATTCTTAAAAAGCCACTTTGTGTGTTAATTAAAAAAGCTGTATCAGCTAGAGATGACTAACTCGTTTCACACTGTTAAAATGACTTCTGGGCTATGCCCAGAAAGTAAAATAATTTGAAATTGGGATTTCTGTGTGGTTCTTTAAATAAAGTCACGGAATGTGTAAGTTGACAAAGTATTATCTTTGAGAATGCCATTTATCATACATTATGTTTCCTAGACTCATGTCAGACTACATATCCTGCAAAAAACTTAGGGAAGAAGGTTCTGCCCCACGTGTTACTGGTAGATACTGGTAAGGGAGAGTCACCTCTCTGTATCGCACCCCAAATGCTTAATGTGAAACCTGCAGAGCCTGGGGGGAAGCACGGGAATGCTAAATGAGAATTCCACCCCGTGGTTTACGATTTTACGGTGTAGTTTGACTTCCAGTTTTGGATTACACTTGCTGGCTGACATGGGCCGGGATGTGGTGGTATGCCCTTCCCATGGGTTTCCGAACACTGAATGTGTGCTAACCTTTTTCTTGGTGTCTTCATGGGGAGGACTGATTCCACTGTAGTGCTTTTTTTTTTTTTTTTTTTTTTTTTTTAACTTATGTGAATTGCTTAAAATTTGGAAAAAAAAAGTGGAGTCCTTCTGCATGTACATGCTGTGCTTTCTGTGTGAGCTACCATTGCTCTGGTTGAGGCAAGCAACTGAAGAGAAACTGCTTTGGCAGCCAGTCCAGCCCATTTCAGCTGCTGGGGTAATTTAAAAGTGTTTTAGTTTTGGTTTTTTGTTTGTTTGTTTGTTTTTTTTTCCTGGAGACCTTCATGTTCTCTCCGATGTGCTCCTTCTGCTTCCTGCTGGCCTGGGCAGGAGGGAGACCAGGCGTCTGCTCCAGCTCGCCTTGGGCAGCTGGGTGGAGCGCTGCGGTGAAGTCCTCCCCGTGCTTGCCATCGCCTTTGTGACGAAGCCTGAGAAGAGTCTTCAAGTAGAAACCACCTCATCCTTACCTTCAACCCGTAGCTTTCTGCTGGCGTTTGGTGCTAAGTATGTGAAATTAAGCTGCGAAAAGGACCCGTTGCAAATTGCATCGTATGTCATGAAATGAATGTCCTATCATGTCACCAAATGGTGGCTTTCAGCAGAAACTTCAGCAGCAAATAGGAGGTTTTATGCCTAATAAATATGTGTAAAATCCTATTTGTTTCTTTTCCAGACTTTCTGTGTGTGAAGTTTTTCCTGCAGTGTGATGTGTTTGCTCTTTTATGTGAAATGCTGATAAAAAGAGCATGTTAATAGAAGGAGTTTTGGTTTTGTTTTCTAGGATCAATTTTATTTTAGGTCTTCTCATGCTGAGACTGGTAGCATGGGGAATTTTCTTCCATCCTAATTAAAAGGATCATTATACTAATATTATGCCACAGGAGGACGCTGTGGAATGAGAGCTAGTTTCTGTAGTTCCTCTTAGCGCTTGAGTTACTGCGACTCTGCCGACAAGCGGCAACCGTCCATGTGCCACTGTGAGCCAGCATGAAATGAGATGTTCGCTTCAATCTTGATAGGAGAGGTGTAAACTAGCATGTCTTATCTTGCCTTTGTGCAGGGTATCAGCTGTTGCTGCTGACAGGAGGCAATGTCTCAGGTCCCGGAAAGTCAGTCCCATCTAAAACCTTGCACAGCTTTCAGAGTGACAGACGCTTCACCAGAAAAAAGCCATTTTTTATTGGATTGAAGTGTAGGCCAGCAAATTCTCTCCATGAGCAAGGGAAGACTTTTTCCACAGCCATGGAAAAATAGGATTTGGGGATTTAAATGTGCATTTTAAATGAGTTGTGGTAAGATAGATATTAATCAATCTTGCCCCTGGTGAATAGCATTATTTCCTTATCAAACCCGCAGTGGTAATTCCCTCTAGGCACAATTTTATACAAGAACAGTATCAAATTTATCCTGAAGGCAAATTAACAAATAATATTTAATCAGTGACAGACGCCAATGCAACGTGACAGGTGGACCTCATGGAAAGAGCGAAATCTCTGCTGTCGGCAGTCTGAAACCACCTGCTAGGGAGGACGTGAACATCCTCTTTCTTTTCTCCCCGTGGAGTAAAGACCAGGAGAAGGTCTGGGTCTCGCTTGTTGGAACGTGGTGCGGCCGAGTGATGGGAGGTGGGGGCTTTCCTGTGTGCTTTCAGTTGTAAGCTGCACTCGCAGAAGCCATCTCAGATTTCACCTGGAAGTGGTTTCTTAACCAGCGTCGTCAGGAAACGCGAGCGAGCTCCGTGCCTGTGTGAGTCAGGCCTGGCTGGGAGATGGACATCTTTGCGTGAGATGTGGCTTCCAGGTACCAGCCAGCGTTGACCCAGATAGAGGAGAAACGCAACCAGGACAGCACCAAGCCAAGACTGGCTGTCTCTCCTCTGTTAGAGGTTGTCTTCTAATCATCCCCTCAACTGGAGGTTGGCAGCTCCTCTAATTCAGACCATCTCAGGAGCTATCAAAACCAGACCATTTCTGGCTGTTGTAATTGGAGGGTAGACACAAATCTCTCAAGATTAATGAGGTTTGATGAACACCAGTGATTTCAGTCATGGCTCCGTGTGAAAATCACGGTGTACGATCTCTTGGTTTGTGTTGCCGTTGTTTCTGAGTGAGGTTAGTTCTTCATGGTTAGTATAACCATTGACATCTGCTGATTAGAAACCAACTGTATCAGGATGCTTTAAAAAATGCATAGAGGGCTTTGTGCCAGAATAGCGAAAAGCAGTACCAGACAATTTCAAAGGTATAATTACACTCAAACAGGATTTGATTTTATTGGTAAATGGCAAATGATTTGTTTCTTGCTGGATCAGTTTTCACTTACAAATTATTCCAGGCTGTCTTTGCGGGGAATTTGGAGTTTATCTAGACATAGAGCCAGAAGTTTGAAATACCTTTTCAAATAAAAGATTCTTATGTACTAAGTGCATAGGAAGTGCTTTTTAATCTGATTGAATATATGAAGTATGAAACCTAGTTAACTGAAAAAACATCACGTTGGCCTGCATCATTGAAAGTATTTTAGATCCCTCCCTCTCACGAGATGACACCAGTGCCGATGGTCACTGTGGCAGGCAGGCGGGTGAGCTGTTGCCGCTGCAAACAGTTGCTAGTTCTTAAAATAAATTGGGGCGGTGTGGTCTACCTTACGTGCTACAGCGGGCTTTTAGGATGAGGAATGCAGCTCAGCAGGGCACATGCTTTGCATGTGTGAAGCCCTGCGTGCCACCGCCCGCATCTTTGCGACCTGCACTGTGAAACTTTGCTCCTGCCTTGCTGCGATGGCCAAGGGTTGGAGGCAAGCACGAGAATAGCGCTGATCATCATTGCTACCTCCTTGCAGCATCGTTGAAGAAGCAGCGTTTAATGAGTAAGCACCACGGCTCCCCTCCAAGCTAGGGGAAGGGGAAAAGCAAACTGAGCAGCAAATGGCTAAAACTTGATTTAGAGGCCCATTTCCTAGCAGAGGTGCTGGTCTACATGGCTGAACACCACTGGAGAGCTGCAAGAAGGGGCTTAGCAGGCGGCGGCAGCTGATGGCTGGAGCAGCCACCCTGCAGCCCACAGAGCTGCTGCATGAGAATTAACACACCCGGATCACAGGAGCCCCGTTGATTAACTCTCCGCAATCGCCTCCAAGAACAAAAGTACCAGTGTGATGTCGGTTGTTTAATGCAAAGCAAACGACTTATTTACAGCAGAGGCTTGAATCCATTAAGGGCATATTAAACTCCAGATGCTTGTCAACTTTACAAAAAGAGTGGAAGAAAGGGAGGAGGTCTTGCACATTTTCTGGAAAACACTCGGCTCGCTGAGCATGGAGCAGTATTTCATTGAAGTTAAAACCATGAGGAGAGTGACCAGCTTGAATGATGAAGCAGATTTTTTTTTTTTTTTACTTTTTTTTTTTTTTCTTTTTACACTAGTCTCGAGACTGCTTTGTAGTGCCAGACAAAGTACTATGTGCTGAGCTCCTGTGTAGAGCAGGGTTGTTGATAAGAAATTGGTTCTGACTACGGTGCAGGGATCAAACAGAAAATGGGTTGGGAAAGAAAAACCAGGATTTTTTCCATTCCTTTGAAACAAATTATGAAATGAGCCAGAAGGATTATTCTTGAGAATGGATATGTAAAATTGGCCCTCTCAAATAAGTCCTCTTAATTACTTAATTTAAAAAAAACAAGGCAAATTAAAAAAAAAAAACAAAAAACCAAAACAACCCAATTATAAAGCCCCAGGAACATCTGATGTCCCCTGAGCCAACTGAGCAACCACAACGTTGGCTTGTCTCTTCCTTTCTCCTTTCTGCTTACTTTACAGTATGCTAAATACAAGGCATGACTTTGGGGAAAACGCCGTTACAAACCCTCCTCTACAAGAGAGCGTTTGCAGGCCATGAGGCTTCATCAGTGCCCTGCTCTATGCGTTTTGGTGGGTCCATCACTAGCTAGCAGGCTGGTTTGTACCTTTTTAAACAACCTGTCTGTGCTGTGGAGAGCTGGGCCTCTGTAGACACCAGCCTAGACCTCTGCATGCACCTTTGTAAGTTTAGCTGCTGACCCCCTTGATGTTTAGGTGAAAGGAGGATGAGGAGAAGCTTGATGCACGCTGGCTGGCTTTTTTCAGAGACATGAGCTGATGCAAGCTTATTGCCCCTTTTTTCACTAGTTACTGTGGCTTCCCATAGCATCTGGTTTGTTCCTGTATCATCTAAATTTAAGATCTTTTCAGCAATTCTAGGCTAATTGTTTAGAGCACACTAGGTGGGTCATGTAATGCAGCCTTTCTCCCAAGTCTCATTACTGGGAAGAGAAGAGGGTCGCTGACCTGACCAGCCTGAAATAAGTACAGGGATGATAACCTGAGCTGGAAAGGTTAACCTGTCTATTAAACTAATTGCTGACATTGATCGCTTATAAAGTGGATTCTGAAAAAGCCTGTGTGTCTGTTAGTCCTCTGTCTTTCCTTCTGTGTAATTTCTAAATCCTTGCTTGTATCACTGTAGAAGGCAGAGCTGCTGCTCGAGCTCAGAGCGTCCATCAAATATGGTTAGTTCCCCTGCGCAGCAGTGCCGTGCAGCTGGCTGGGATGGGATTTCATTCTTCCCAAAACCTTTGTTTAGGAAAGGTTGTGCTATAGCGCACCGAGCAGGCTGCGTGAGAGTTGGCCTCTCTGTTTGGTGTTGGTGATTTGCTAATTCTTACATTTCAGTTATAAAATGTCATACTCATTTTTACATGGATGCTATTACAGAATACAGGTGAACTCTTCCCTTATGGTGTTCTGCCCATAGTGACTCACTCTTGATATGAAAATATGATGCCTGAATTCTGACAACCAGGATTATTTGCAAAGAAAATACAGAACTCTATTTGACGAAGAAGCAAGTTTTGTAAGAAAGACAGCCCACGCTTTTTCACAGTGACTTCTTTGGTTGTATGGTGTTGGCTTACAGAAGAGAGGTTTGCTCATCGAGTGAGCTCTGAAATGCCCAAGCAGAAGTAAGGTCTGGTTGCAAAACTTGAACATGAGAACTTTATATTTGGTGGTTTGGATGTTGACGAGGCTGTTAGCTGTTCCCACCCCCTTTCAGAACTGTAGAATCATAGAATCACAGAATGGTTTGGGTTGGAAGGGACCTTTGAAGATCATCTAGTCCAAGCCTCTGCAATGGGCAGGGACATCTTCCACTAGATCAGGTTGCTCAGAGCCCGGTCCAACCTGACCCTGAATGTTTCTACCACCTCTCTGGGCAACCTCTTCCAGTCTCTCACCACCCTCATCGTAAAGAATTTCTTCCTTATGTCTGATCTAAATCTACCCTCTTTTCATTTAAAACTTGTTCCCCGAGCTCCCTTTCATGCAGCGGCTGCTTTCTTAGGAGGGATCTGAGCACACATGCCACGAGTGAGCTGTGCATGCGTGGGAGAGCGCAGAGCAGGTCTCTGTCAAAATATTCTGGGTCTCAACCTTTCTCCTTCAGTCTTCATTCAGATAATTCATATTTTGCATCCTTTTAAAATTATTTAAACCGCCAAAGAAGTGAGACCCAGCGTTTCTTTTATTTATTGTTAATCTGAACAGGGTTTCAGATGAATTAGGCATTGTGTTGGATGAGTTAGTAAAAATAGCTGCATGATTTAAAATGCCAGCAGATAAATGCTCATCTCTAAGTTAAGACTGTCTCAGAGGGCAGTGTCTTGTGCTTCTACAGCATCTGAAGTAAAACCGCTTCAGCGGTCTAAAGGATAAAAATAAGTCCAAGCCCTGTCTGTGTAAGAGAGTTTTTCCAGGCATGCTGGTGTACCTCATCATTTTTTCTGGTGTGGACATTTTATTTTTGGCGCAGTTTAAAGCACCCATGAAGCAACATTAAACTAGATGGTGGTGGTAGAGGACAGTTTCTACAGTGGGATAACCCACAAGGTTTTGTATGGGTTGAGTTATATCTCTTTACATTCACACGCCAGATTACACTGAGCAGACGAGACCTTCGTTTTAATCCATGTCGTTTTAAGTTTAATGTAGAATTTATGGGGTTTATGTTCAGATTCTGTTGTTTTCTGCTGGTTTGAATGGTACGGCTTCTGCTATTTTAGTTTGCTTTGCTCCTCCTGCATCTGGTATTCTTCCAGTGATGGTGTCAACAGCCATTGATCATAGTTGACAGTACATCAAAGGAACCTCTGACACAGTCATGAAGCAACTGCACTGTGTGATGAGAGGGACTTTATCCTCATATTTTTTTAAGCACTTTAAATGACTTTAAAAATACTTCTGGCTGTCATCCAAGGCTTCTGGACTAAGCTACAACTACCAGGAAATGTCTTTGCAGGCATCATCATATCATTAGGGTTTCCTTATACCTGAAACTGTTCTGGTTTTTGAAGGGAAACAGGAATAAACCTTCCTCTTCTGGAACAATGAATGCTCATCTCTAAAATTAATCAAGAACAACTTTCCTTTCATGCCCTGTGCCTGAATCCCTGTTCAAATCCAAGCAAGGACCCTTCGGATGCATAACAGAGATGCTTTGCTGCTGGGGCAACAACAGTATCAACAAGTTGGTAATCACCAGCAGAAACTGCCAGTCAAGCTGTTTGCCCACAAAGCCTGACTGACTTGTATCAGGAATCCTTTGGGAATAATATCAATATATGAATAACTACCCAAGGTTTCAACACTCAAAGATAACGCTCAGTGCCCTTCAGTGTATGATTCTGGAGACATTTGGAAATTTTGTGGAAGGAAAATGTGCAGGTATGAAAATAGTGCAGAAGTTGGAAAAGTAGTAAACCTGCATTGAATGAAGCCAGCTCTCAGGTTAAACTAGAATTAGTCCAAGTTACAACTTGGAAATTAATTACTAGAGCTTGTGTTGTTGTGTGCACAGTTGGGCAGGCTGCAGGGTTTACTGAAGAGCTGTAGTAGTTCATTGCCTTTTTTCCAGCTTATACCTTCTTTTATATAGGCAGGAAAGATAGAGAGTGAGAAAATCTAATAGTGCCACCGAGGAAACAAGTGACCTTCATACGTTGCAGCGTGTACCTTGGTCTCTTTTGGAACGGAGGTGGTGGAGGGAGGAAAGAGTTTGTAGTAGATTGATGGTTATTAGACCTTGTTTGAATCAAGTGGACTCATCTTTAAATAAACATGATGGCCTTACTATTGATTATCCCAGTCATTGCTTATAGCTAACTGTTTCCAAAAATGCCAAAATTCAAGAAGGCACCGTGCACTGAAGCAGGACATATGCCCATAAAAACTAGATCAAATGCACGTGTGTTTAAATTCACATGCCCATGAGGAGTATTGATGTTGCTTACCCAGCTGTCCAGTTGCTGACTCAGAAATGCATAGTTTCAGTCTACTACCAATTTTATTTATAAAAAAACCATCTTTTTTATTGGTGTCAGTTGTAGACTGCCTCTTGATTCAAACAGGTTTCCTTCTGAAGGAAACAGTATCTGAAGCATCTGTTGTCTTGCAGTCATCTCCTGACGAGCTAAAAGGTTGCTATGCTTTGTCAGTTATGTTCTGGTCATGTTTTTCTGTGGATAAATACATTTTTTGTTTTAATGGAAAGTAGTTAAAATGGTATTGCTCCATAAAGGAAAGCACCAATATACCCTTTCAGAAAAAGCATGGTAGCTTGGGAAAGGTCTGGCCTGCTGAGCTATTTCTTTTTTTTTTTTTTTTTTTAATTTTCCTTGACCATTTTTCTATGGTGATGGCATATTAAGTTCCTTGGAAGGACATTAATGGCTGATTTTTTTTCAAACAAATTTTTGCTTCAAACAAATCTGTTTGCTTCAGTGTACCTCAGCATCTTAGTCCCTTCCTTACTGGCAGTATTTGAATTGCTGCTATTTTGGGATGGTTCTAGTATTACAATCTGAGTTGTAAACAGGTTGGACAACAGCAACATCTAACTCTAGCAGCCTTTTAGGGAGGATTGTGAGTTAAAAGGTGATTTGGCTTTAGCTGTAACCTCAGTAGGTTTGTAACAGTCTCACAACAGTACTTCTGCTGTCCCACAGGCTTGAGTTCCTCTAGCACAGGCCTGGATGGAAGACAGAAGTTTGAAAACATCTGTTTGTGGTCCAGATTGAATTGTTTCCCATCCATACCATTTAGGACCTTTTAGGGGATCTCTTAGTGTTTCATGGACAAAACCCCCTCAGTTTCTTAGGGCAATAATATTGGTGGGAGTGTAAATACAGGACATGTGCCTCTTTCCTAGTCTTCCCAGTACAGAGTCCATGGTCATGACCTAGTGCCATGGTCATCTTAGTATCTGGGCAGCTTGCAGTACTGGACCTGTATCCTGATACTTGTTTCTTTGTTTTAGCTGCTAGACCAAGCTTCCCTCCATCACACACCGGCTGGCTGCAAGATTAAATATGTGACCAAGTCCTTCCTCCCATCTCAGTAGGGAATACAGGTCCCTGGTTTTAACCAGACTGATTCTCCTGAGCTGGGACACCCAAACTGGTACCACCCTAACATTTAGAATGTAGCTGTGCGTTAGAGCACTGTTGGCATCTCATGGATGAAAATCCACTGCCTAAATACATACAGTTCCCTTCTGCTTCTATCCCCCATGAAGATGTCAAAATTAATGGAGTTAGCTTTGATGCTCCACAATGAAGTTGGTGTTACATGTGGAAATTGTAGTCTCTTAGTAGAAGCCGTTCATTTTATGTGATTCTTGTTGTTAGAAGTGTGTATAGCATTGGAGAGAAACCAGCCATAGACAGACATGAAAAATAAAGGGATTCTGTAATCTGGACCCTTTTTTTGTGTTTTAGCTACAAATCCGCGATGTCTGTGTTAGAAGGCAGGTTGCTGTGGCCTCCCTCTCTGATCAGCAGAGGGAGGCTAGTACATCGCGACGAGCTCGGCCTCTAAGGTCTGAATTGTTGGTTAACTGGACAAAGTTGAGCAGGGCGAAATGCTTTGGAGATTGATTTTTGCTTTTTGGAAATTTCAGTAACCCTTTGGAAAGATGCACCTGGATTTCTTTGTATTAGTAAATGAGAAACCATGCCAAAGTGGCTAGGTCAGATTTGGCTTCTTGGGAAGACCAAGGCTGCAGAAGGAATGAATTCATTTTGCAAGTGAATATGTGGAGCTAACTCATCCTAAACCCTAGGATGTGGTGGTTGGGAAACCACCATCTGTTGAGCAAGTGGGTGGCTGTCTGACTGCCCACAGCCATTTCAGGGATAACACAATGTTTGCAAAAGTCTTGGCTGGCTGGGCAAGTCCAGATGAGGTGATAGATTGCAACCACCCTCTGTGTGGCTGAAGTATGGCAAGAACAGCATGGTTTGGTTGTTGTAATGTATGCACGGTAATGAGTGTTTTGACTTTTTATTCAGTGGACTTCTTTGGCTCACTCCAAGCCTCCTTTCAATATCTTGGTCCTGCTGCTACACCAGAGACTTCATTGCATCCCCTGTTCAACAACGTACATGCCTCTGGCATTTGAATGGGAAGCTTTCTCTTAGTGCTGTCCAGGGAATATTTGCCCTGCGTTTGAGATGCAGCTTTTGTTTCCTGTAAAAACAGATGCGCTTAAGTAAAATGTGGGAAATGGGTCCTGTTTTGAGGACAGGACTCTCTAAAATAATTGGATCCCTATTTTTGGTATCTTCAAGTTGGAACTGCCTTTGGAAGAGCTGTTTTATAAATGTCCATACGTTCAGTTCACTAAGTTGCAGAAGACATTTCGAGGCATATGGAAACAAGCCTTTAGAAACCAGCTGGTGGTGGAAAAAGAAATGTAACATCTGTCATATTTCAGCTCTTTGGTCAGTAGATTTGAGGCAGAAATATATGCATCTAAATACCAGTCACTCCCCACCCTACCTTTTCTTCCATTTGTTGTCTGGGCTATGGCAACAGCTTCCTTGCTTCTGAACTTCTGCTGCTTAAAATGCTGCTGCAAAAAATACTTCTTCCTTCACAGCTTTGGTCAAGCCTTGTCCCTTTGTACTCTCTCCTGAATTTAGAGCAAGACTCTGGTCCTCTCCTTTAACATCCTTCTGCCTCCCACCTAATCTTCTATTCCTATTTGCCCACGTTAGCGGCTTCAGCTGAGGTGTATTCCGTTCTTCTCCATTTCTTCCATGGAGCTTCCCACCTTTGTAATAGTCTCTCTTGCCATGTGTCAATTAGTTGCTCCTTTTTTGTGTATGACTATTGGTTATTTTGGTCAAAATAACCCTCTTGACAAAGTACTTTCTCCTGGTCTGGGTCCCAGTGTCTCATCAGTCCTGCCATGGTGTTCCATGGTTTGGTCATCAGAATGTGGTTTTTTTATGGTCAGTAGAAGCCTGGTGATTATTTTGCCAGGCTGAGGTTTTTGTCATGGTGATCGTTTGCAAGTGTCATGTATTTATGGCATGATATGGATGATAGAATCCATTGAAAGCTTTTGAAGGACAAAGCTGTGTGTGGTGGCTTGTCTGAGTTCATAGAGCAGTTACCCAGCCATGTATCTGAGACCACTCTACAGTCTCTGTCCGTGCTCCTGGCTCTCTCCTCCTGACAACATGAACAGGTTTCCATGAAGAAGGTGTCAGTCAAGAGCTTTAAATTCAGTGGCCATACTTATGGGGTCAGAATTTGCTGGGAATATTTTATTATTCCCTACAGCTGGTCATCTCTTTCCTTCTGCTGTTTGCCTTGAGGGTTTTGGGGAATCTGTTTTTGAGGGTTGATGTCCTAATTCTTCTAATGTAGTTTGAAAAATATCTTAAGGATGTGCTGTTCCTTTTCCACAAACGTGTAGTAGGCACACACTGAAAATTCTGCGTATCTCCTGTCTTGTTCCTTCTGCACAGATTTATGTTCCTGGTGTGTGGTCCAGTGCCCTGCTGACTACGTAAGCTGCTACTTTGCTCAGTGGTTTACCACTAGATGCATTAAATAAATATGCTTTATGTAATATTTGTGCTTGGGTTGTAATGATTTTGCCTGCTTCCGGACTCTAAACAAGTAATGCAACAAAAGTGGTCTGTAGAACGCACCTTGCTGCCAGTAAACATCTGTATTGGCATCCTTGTTTGTGTCCTGAGCTATTGAAGTTGGAAGAGAGAGGTTGTGTATCGCCCTTGAGCATCTTCCCTGAAAGCTAGATCTTGAAGATCAGACCTCTTAGCAGGTAGTGTGTGTGGGGCACATAATCTCAGGGCTGCAAGATCCTTAAAGACCTTTCCTCTAGCAAAGATGACTGCTTCTGGGTGCTATGCCATGTTGGTTGGAAGTATGGCTTTTTCAAAACTGTTAAAGCTCCTCTTCTGGCTCCTGGTGCGGTCGTTATTTCCCTCTCATAGAAGACCACTGCCGCTGGGGGAGGTAATCTCTTGTTCCCTCTTGGTCATGGCCTGCTCACATAGCTGGCTTAGAAACCTTTGTCTGCCCTCCCTTTCGGTACGTCAGTGTCAGTAACCCCTTCCTGTGATTTTTGTCTCCTCTAACAGTAGCTATTGATGGAAGAACACGGGGTGACCCAAACAGAGCACATGGCCACCATCGAGGCCCACGCAGTGGCCCAGCAGGTGCAGCAGGTCCATGTGGCCACCTACACAGAGCACAGCATGCTGAGTGCAGACGAAGACTCGCCGTCTTCACCGGAGGACACCTCCTACGATGACTCTGACATCCTCAACTCCACGGCTGCCGACGAGGTCACCGCCCACCTGGCTGCGGCAGGTAAAGTCAGCGGGATGCTCGGTGTTGTTCGCCTAATGAAGTGTTTGTGCAGAGGTCGTGAACAGCGCTTGAGGGTGGTGGGTGATCTTGTCACCCCACAGGATGCTCTGAATGCTTCCTTACTGCCCTGGCTTTAATAGCGCTTCTTTGCAAGGTCTGCTGGCTGCTTGAATCTTGCATCACTTTGTGTGTAATATAGAGGTACTGGGAATAAGAGACTGATTTGTACAATAAAAAAGGTCCCTGGTAAATGCTGCCTCAAAAACCCCAAACTAAAATATCACGTATGTCAAAGAGCAAGCTTATTTCAGGCCCATATAAACAACAGCAAAAATAACCCAGGAGTGCTATGCAACCCTGCTTATCCAGGGAGCTCACATGCTAGGCCTCTCCCAAGGAGATGCCACAAAGGGTCCTGGCATATCTGGACTGGGAAAGTATTTCAGAATCACTTACTCCTTCCAGTGAAGCCCCTGCCAAATGTCCTCCAGATTTGCCTTGTAGTGGATCTACCTCAGCAGTAGAAAAATGCAGTGATAAATAAGCACTCACAGACTTGTCTGACTCCTTATCAGACTTTATCTGAGGAATAAAGCTTTTGATGTGCTTGACTGGACCTGTGAATTTCCACCGCCCCACTGAGCATCCCACACCCTTTGCTTATTAATTTTCCAACCTCAGCTCCTGCAGGATTTTTTCTTTCCTCCTTCACTTCTAGCACACAAGCTTTTCAGTCCCAGCTGGTGGTTGCAGGAGGGGCATCTGGTGGCTCTCGCCTGCCTGCGAGCCCTCCCAGTGCAGGGGCTGCCGGGTGCCCCTCCAGCCCCTGGCCAAGTGGGCACCACGAGCCAGGAGCAGCCCCGCTTCCCTGAGGCAGGCAGCTGCAGTTCATGGCATGGGCTGACACATCCAGCCCAAAGCTTGCCCAAGAGCCCAGTGTAGCACTCTCTCACTTCTCCTGAGCAAATGTTTTTACAGTCTCCCAAAAGGAAACGTTTTTATTCTTTTTTCACAAGCACAGGATCGTTGGAGCAGTATGCAGCAGTGCTTGCTGTGTCTGCTGTGGGTAGTGCTCAGGTAGTTCATTACTGATTAACAAAACCTGGCTCTGTAGTGTCACCCAGAGCTCTGTCCATTACAGCATCCCGTCTCCCAGAGCAGCTGCGTAGAGAAAACATATCATCGGACGCAACTTTCGTTACCATCTACCAGCTTTCACCAATCGGTAGCTTAGGACTTCCTGATCCAATAGCTGCATCTTTGTTAAACACAAAAATATGGTGGTTTTTATGACCCCTGATGTGATCTTTCACCTCTGTCATGTGGAGAAACTACACACAGAGCAACTGAGGTCTGCTCGGGAGTCAAAGGCAAGTCCTTGAGCCTGCATTAGACCCCAGAGCTTTTTGACTCTGACGCTGCACTCATTTCTGGAGATCACCAATAGAAGCACCATACATTATGTTACTTGGTTTACTTCCAATTAACTTAACATAACTTCCCCTTACATAGACTCTGTCTAGAGTTTGGTCATGAAAGCAATAGCACTGCCCTGCCATGGTCCCCGCTGTTCCTCAGGGGACTGTTGCAGGATGCTGCCAGCAGCTCTGGATTTACAATTTCTTTCCCATCAGAGCTGGTCCTTAATCCCTGGGGAAAGCCTCGGACTCCTGGCGCTGTAGCTGAGGTGTCCGAGCAGGATTCATGGTGTTGTACCTGGTCTCTTCTCCCTTGCTACCGGGATCTCCTCAATTGCAGTCAGTTATTGAAAGTCTTGGCATACTTGAGAGTTTTTCAGTATGTTTGGAAGATAAAATACATAATTATGTGATTGTAGGGAAAACTGTGGACTGAAATATGTGACTTTCACCTGGGACTGAGCTGGGATTTGCCAGTCTAGGGAATGGAGCCTCTTGAGACACGACTCCGATGCTGGAGAGGAGGGATCCCGGCTGCTGGGGAGCTCAGCGGGGAATTTGGGTCACCCCAGTTCAGTGGGGAGGCCCTTCAGCTAAACCCATAGCACCCCTCCCTGGGAGGGGGGCAATGGCAATGTTCTTTTTGGCCAATTCCTGAGTTGCGTGTGCTGATTCACCCTTTGTGGTTTGATTTCCAGGCCCTGTGGGGATGGCAGCAGCTGCTGCCGTGGCAACGGGTAAAAAACGAAAGCGACCACACGTTTTTGAATCCAACCCATCAATCCGCAAGAGGCAGCAGACACGTTTGCTACGGTAAGGACTCCTGCCTGCGCTCTGACACTTCAGTCTGCATCCTCGATCTGTCTCTAGTGCTGTGCTTGGTGAGACCATGTGCTGTCCAGAAGCTGCCCAGCTTGGGAATTTTTTGGGCATCTTTTCTAGAACCCAAGAGCTGTGTTTTAGTTTGCAGAAATGGGTTAAATTGCAGCTCTATTCATCTTTAATGTGATATTATGATCACTGGGACTGACATGACCATTCCGGTGGGATCCACCATTCTGTTTTAACCCCAGCTAGTCACAATTTAAATCTGTCATGGTAAGACATGCCTTGCAAGATATCCATAGTGGCTTTAACAGCGGCTGGCCTGAGAATCTGGAGCTACAGCCATATCCCAGCTCTGCGGTGGCACAAAGGACTTATCTACCTAATGAAAAAAGTCTTTTCTGCGTTATGAAATGATCCTGTGAAAAAATCTAGTCTGTGCGGTCCTGATTTTCCTTTGCCAGGGGACCCCATTGTGTGAGCTCCGTGCTGAAGACTGACTCAGCCTGTAGCACACAGTGTTGGGGGAGAATAATTGAGGGGAGATACCTGCCAGAGCCGAAACACTTTCTTTGGCTTTAGAAACTTGCTTTGTAGACAGCAAGCTTCCGTAGCCCTTCAGGTGTTGCATTACAGGTGCTCTGAGGCTGTCTGTCCACCTGATGGCCACCTAGGAGCACTGGTGCTGAAGTGACTGCACAGGGTTTCTGCAAGCCTGGAGAGATCACCTGCAATTCCATTTTCAGGAAACGTTTGTAAATATTGGCTGGTACTATTTACTAGGTTTTGGAACAAAGCAATTTTGCTTTTTAAACTGTTTTAGATTTAATTGGGTTGTTTTATTGGGTCTGCGTGGCAAGGTTTTGGTAGCAGGGGGGTTACAGGGGTGGCTTCCGTGAGAAGCTGCTAGAAGCTTCCCCTATGTCCAACAGAGCCAAGGCCAGCCGGCTCCAAGACAGACTCGCCGCTGGCCAAGGCTGAGCCCATCAGCGACGGTGGTAGCGCCTCTGTGATAACAGATTTAAGAAGGGAAAAAAAATGTTGTTGGGGCACAGAAACTGCAGCCGGAGAGAAGAGTGAGAACATGTAAGAGAAACAACCCCGCAGACACCAAGGTCAGTGCAGAAGGAGGGGAGGAGATGCTCCAGGCGCCGGAGCAGAGATTCCCCTGCAGGCCCGTGGTGAGGAAGACCACGGTGAGGCAGGCTGTCCCCCTGCAGCCCAGGGAGGTCCACGGGGGAGCAGATCTCCACCTGCAGCCCGGGGAGAGAGGACCCCACGCCGGAGCAGGGGACGAGTGATGAGTCCTGCCCCTGAGGAGGAAGGAGCGGCAGAGACAACGTGTGATGAACTGACCCCAACCCCCATTCCCCGTCCCCCTGCGCCGCTGTGGGGGAGGAGGTAGAGAATTCGGGAGTGAAGCTGTGCCTGGGAAGAAGGGAGGAGTGGGGGGAAGGCGTTTCAGGATTTGGTTTTATTTCTCATTACCCTACTCTGGTTTGATTGGTAATAAATTAAGTTAATTTTCCCCAAGTTGAGTCTGTTTTGCTCGTGACAGTAATTGGTGAGTGGTCCCTCCCTCCCTGTCCTTATCTCGACCCACAAACCTTTTGTTATATTTTCACGCCCCTGTCCACTTGAGGAGGGGAGTGATAGAGCAGCTTTGGTGGGGCACCTGACGTCCACCCAGGGTCAACCCACCACAGTTATGTTGAGTTGGAGTATTTGTCACTCTGTTTCTTGCTGACTTCCTCCTGCGTGCACACTTAATGCGCTGAAGTAGCGATGGCCAGAGTTTCACCTTTTCTCCCTCTCTCCTAGTCTAACTCTTGTAAAGTTGGTGAGAAATTAAGTTGGTTTCCTTATTCTGCTTACTCATTGCTGAGTCCCACAACACCCTTTGCACATGATCAAACTGGAAAGAAGTGGAGCAGGGTTAGTGTTAAATAATATTCCCTGGGAGTGGACTACTTTTTTTTTTTTTTTTTTTTAATAGCTCCATTCTGCTTTTCCTTCCTTCCCCCAACTCTGCTGACTCAGCCATGTTTATTGCAACGTTTCTGAAGAGCAAATTGTTTTCCCTCTTGAAATACAAACAATATATTTTTAAAGAAAGCCCTATTTAAAGGAATTATTTCTTCTCCCTTCATGCAACTACTTCATTTAACTACATGCAAGTTACTGATAAAATGCATCATTTTTTTGCACTCTGATCAGTTTGACATGTTTGTGCTTGATATTTACACCACTGTGAATTGGGTGGGAAGTTACAGTTTCTGATTCTAGGTCTCTGCATAGCTGGTGGTGGTGGTGGTGCTTTTTGGCAACGTCTGCTACTAACAGCAGGTTCTGAAATGACCAGGGCAGGTATTAAACTGTCACCTTACGGAGTGCTCAGGTTATCTGGTGATAACTGCTACTTCTCTCTTGCTTTATTAGCTTCTGCCAACATTTCTGACACATTCTCTTGCATTGCTTAAAAGTGAATAAGAGGCTGAGAGTATATGATGGAACATTTTCTTCCTACAGAGAGGTTGTTCCAAAGGGACTTGCTGATGTGGCAGATGTCTGAATACCTGGGTTTCCTGTGCCGAGCTGTTGCAATATTCCTTGTTCTTGCCTGTCCTGTAGTTGTAGGTTGAATTCTTACAGTTCTGGTTTGAGCAGGACTTTGGTACTAGAGAATTGCAATGCACTGTTATGAGGCTGGATGTAAAATAACCTGTGTTTGCAGTCCTCATGTTGAATCGTTCAAGTTCTCTACCTTACAAGTTTTGTATTGGTAATATACTTAGACAGTGACAGAGCGGATATGCAGACTCTTGCTGTCCTAGCTTTGCTGCTCTGGTGATTTCTCTACTTTTTACATCAATGGAAAAAGGAGAGAAGGGAGAATAATTGATATTTGAGCTGCTGGGTGACTGCAGGGAACACAGCAGGCCTGCGGGAGCAGAGGAAGAAGCGGTATATGTGGCTAATCTGACCAGCTGGGGCTCTGTTTCTCACCTGGTTTTTGAATGGGTAGCATTAAGAAAGAGAGTTTACAATGCAAAGGGTCATGTTTCTGCGGGGCTTTCAGCCGATACCTATTCACTGTTTTATGCCTCTGTTTCAGGAAGCTCCGAGCCACGCTGGATGAGTACACCACCAGAGTGGGGCAGCAGGCCATCGTTCTGTGCATCTCGCCCTCCAAACCCAATCCTGTCTTTAAAGTATTTGGTGCTGCACCCTTGGAGAACGTGGTAGGTGTCTCTAGGAAAAACTACATAATAAATTGCTCACCTTCTCTGCAGGTTTCATTCTGCTCCAGGCAGCCTTGCAAGCCTAGTAGTGATCTGAAGGTCATGCTTAAAACCCTGGAAACAGGAGTTCAGATTGTATGGCCATGAAGGTAGCACTGAGGTCCTGTCTTCTCTGCATGAATGGTTGCCTAGCACATCTCACCAAGTTTGAATACCCTGGATTAAAAATCAGAGGGAGCAGGTAGTAATGACGTGTTTGAACTCAGCTTGGCTGTCAGTGCTTGCACCTTATTGCAGACCAGATAGTAAATGGAGCAGATCCTGACCATAAGTCTTGCCTCAGAACTTTTCTGTTAATCCCATAAATAATTCTGCTTGCCAGTGTTACTTGATGTTTCATCATCAGCTCTTCAATGCAGCCAAGTCTTCGGGGCCAGTGGGTATTTTTTCTTGCCAGCTGTGGCATTGTTTGCTGTTCTGCAGCACCTTGGGGAAGGTGACTGGCCCTGCATCCTTGCCCTCACCTCTCCTGGTGCTCCTTACCTTGTTTACCTGAGCTTAACGATTCCCCACAGGTACGCAAGTACAAGAGCATGATTCTGGAAGACCTGGAGTCCGCACTAGCAGAGCATGCTCCTGCGCCTCAAGAGGTTAACTCGGAGTTGCCGCCCCTCACCATTGATGGCATTCCCGTCTCAGTGGACAAGATGACCCAGGTAAGCAGCCAGACATGGCAGAACCAGAGAGAGAGAGATTTGGCATCTTGCAGTCACATCCTGTTATTTTTGCAGGGGAGCTTATGTCTACACCTCCAGGGGATGCATTTGATCGCCTCTTTCCTGTGGGACTGTAACAGCTCAGATAGTAGTTAGATGTGAAGCTTTGTTATTGGTGCTTGTTTTCTACATGAAACAGTAGAAATGCAGGTAAGGACTAGAGCTCAGCTGCTGGGAGCATTCCCCTTTGAGCTGTTTTTGTCACCTCCCATAAACTATGAACAGGGAAAATATTTGTTCTGCACTTCACAGTGATTTTTAGGCACTGAGGTCAGGAAAGTGGCTTGTGCCGTACCGTTTTGGCTTATGCTCCTTGGACCTTTCTTGTGTGCTCTAGCTCGTTCCCTCCTCACTTTTCTGCTGTGGATTGGAGCAGAGGGGAGCTTACCAATGGTTTAACTCCAGATCAGACCCTGAGTGATACTTCTGATGGAGACAGGGAGTCATCTGCCCTAGGCATGTGGGGGACTCCCTTTCTCTCCAGGTCCAGCCCTTTGCTGACTTCCTTATTGCTAGGAGAAAGTGGAGGGGACCCCCCAGGGAAGCTTCCTTGGTGTGGGAGGGTTCCTCTGTAGGGAAATCTCCTTCCCCTGGGGTACAGAACCTGAATGCAGGTGAGTGTGTTTTGCAGGAGGTTCTGGATGCACTCAGTCTGATGCACCACAACAAATTTTAAATGCTGAAAGCCAGTTTCTTCAGAGGGAGTAGCAAGATGGAAGAGTTGGAGGCTTTGGGCAACATACAAAGAGGTGTTGTAGTAGAGCAAAGATGTGCGGATTTCCTCTGTGCTCTGCAGCAAGATCACTTTCTGGTCAGAACACCATTTCTGTTACTTAGGTGGAATCAGACAAGCTCACACTTCTAACAAAATTTTACAAAGAAATCTACTGTGCCTTGGCTGGTAACAGATTGTGTTCCTAAGCCATGACAACATAAGACAAAACTTAGATTTGGCTAGGTTTTTAAGCCACTGTGAAAGGTGGTATCTCCAAGAGCTGTTCACAGGCAGCTTTTGTTTTGTATAATCAACAGTTTCCCATGGAAATGGGAAAGTAAAAAATTGAAACATTTTACTTTTAAAGTAAAATGAGAGACCACCAAAAGAACACAGGTTTGTAGCTCTGAGTTCATTTGTATTGGCAAACAAAATGCTTGTGTTTATCTGACTTCTTTATGGCCTCATCATTGTAGTAATTAAGCTGAGTAACAGCAAGAGGAGCATCTAGGGCTTAAAACAAGGAGACATCTATGTGGAGGTTTGCTTGGGCAGAGGGAGGCCATCCTAGCACGGTGCAAATAGTGAAGCTGGAGGTGCCCGTACCCACAGCACGTGGGCTCTGAGGAAGGAACAAAGACAATGAGCTGTTGCTGGTTGAGTGTTGGAAAGAAATGAGAGAGAGAGAGAGAAGTGAGTGTGGATGAATGAGATCAGGATGTGAGGTTGTTGCAATCCAGTAATACATCTGAGAAACTTCTCTGGTTTGCAGTGCGCAGAATATGTGCACATATAAAAGGGCCAATAAAAAGATCTATCAACTGTTTGGCTGTTAATGTTGCACATGCCATCAAAGCAGCAATAAAAGTGACAAGCTCTCACTTCAGAGAAGCCTTCAGCTGGATTTATAATGCATATTGTTTATTATTTGTGATAGAGTTGAAAATTAAATATTTTAACATCAAAGGTGGCTGAAATATTTTCTGCTTCTATTTTATGGATAAAATACTAATATCCATAGAATTCTATGGATAAAATACTAATACTTTTCATGTTAAGCTAAAAATAAGGTTGAAGATTTTTTTTCTTTCAAACATGACACGGCCTTGGTCTTCAGGAAACCTTGCACAAAGTTTTGGCCAAGCCAAGTTGCCCCTGGGGCTTCATTGCTCTGCATTGCCACATGTGAAGCAGCTCTCCAGGCCGAGACACTAGCTGCTGGCAAGGCTGGTTTTTTTTACCCCCACATGCAACACTCCTGTGTTCCCAGGCTTCTTGTGGCTCTGTTAAATAAGAAACCATTTTTCTTCTCCATGTTCTGCAGGGCCTTTGGTCAGCAAGCATGCAAACTGCTGATGCAACAGCACAGCAACGTAGAGCCTCTTATTTCAAGTCCTCTCATGCTGCATTATGGTAAAACAAGTATCTTGTTACGAGTAGCCCTTGTCTTTTTAGGGCAATGTGGTAACTCAAAACAGCTTTGTGAAGAAGGTTTCTCCTGAGCTGTGGACAGAGTCCACACTCTTTGTGCCCCGTTTGGCTAACCATTGCTGTCCCAGTTAGCCCAGCCACTGTGGTGTGCGTGCATGTTGTGGGCACCCAGTGCTGTGCTGCCTCAGTTTCCCTGCACATCATATAGGGATGATGTTTTGTAAATGTCTTTAAAAAATGTTTGAGATCTTTGAATGGCTGCAGGCTACTTGAGGGCAGAGCACTAGAATCCTGGGTGGATTTTTCACAACCCAGCAGGTATTTCTTCTTGTACAATTTTCAAAGACTAAGATGCTGCATGTGGTGCTGTTGTGGTTTAAGCCCAGCCAGCAACTAAGCACTACACAGCTGCTCTATCACTCCCCTCCCCCGCAGTGGGATAGGGGAGAGAATCGCGGGAAGAAAAAGTAAAAATTGTGGGTTGAGATAAGAATAGTTTAATAGGACAGAAAGGAAGACAATAATAATGATAATATTATTGCCAATTTATTATTGTTATTAATAATAAAAGAATTTGAATATACAAAACAAGTGATGCACAATGCAATTGCTCACCACTCGCTGACCAATGCCCAGTTAGTTCCCGAGCAGTGATCCCCCCCAGGCCAACTCCCCCCAGTTTATATACTGGCCATGATGTCACATGGTATGGAATATTCCTTTGGCCAGTTTAGGTCAGCTGCCCTGGCTGTGTCCCCTCCCAAATTCTTGTGCCCCTCCAGCCTTCTTGCTGGCTGGGCATGAGAAGCTGAAAAATCCTTGACTTAGTCTAAACACGACTCAGCAACAACTGAAAACATCAGTGTGTTATCAACATTCTTCTCATACTAAATCCAAAACATAACACTATACCAGCTACTACGAAGAAAATTAACTCTATCCCACATGAAACCAGGACAGGTGCTTAGGAGATGATTTTGTTGCTGAAAGCATCCAGCTGCTATATAGTTTTTGCCAGACTTGTGGGCAAACTTTAAATAGAAACAAAACACAGAGATGCTGAATATGATGAGGACACCATGCTGGTTTTTTTTTTTGCCACAGTTGCAATTTGAAATACATTTGTTTGAGAGAGTAGATGATAACTCTGACTCCCACATTGCTGCAACCTGTTGCACTGCTAGAGATGCCATCGTTGTTTTGTAGGAACCTTGATTCCCAGAGCTGCCAATATAGTTCTTTGTATTTGCTAACAAGAAATGAGCTTTTTCAACTAAGTTGCACAAAGCCCTATGGAAAACTGAAGTATTTATAAATATAAATTGGGCAGCACAATTAAGAGGTGTGTTGCAGGGAGTGGAAAAACGAGGCCTCTGCTTTCAACAGCTGCAGATGTCAGCAGGCAGGTGGTAGAGGCCTTAGCTCCTCAATGAAGAGATGAAAATAACTCTCCTTTTAATTGCTCTGCTTCCCTGGTGGTCTTGAGGGAAATAAAGCCTTTACTAGCCTGAGCAAAGATGCTTCTAGAAACTTTCGAATGGAGAGCGTCACCCACCTCGGCTGTGCAGAAAAAAAAAGTATTGCAGTGGGGCTCTTACCCTGCAGCCATTACACAGAGAAACCTCATTGCTTTACAGACTTTGGCTACGTTGACACTATACGTCAGAGCTGAGTTTTCCCCTAAACCTGTTCTCAGTTGCTCGCTGATATGATTAAGGAGTAAGATTGGGTAATGCTGAGGTCGATGCTTCAGTCAGCTCTCACCAAGGTCACTAGAATTTGTTTATGCTTTTCTGAACAGGTGATTTGTTGTTTAATCTGACTTTTTTTAACTTAATATGCCCCTATGATTTGCAGCCTGCTTATACAAGCCAACAAAGTTTATCTGGGCCTCTCAAAAGTCATGACGTGTGTTTGCATACTGCCCGGCAAAAAGCTTTATCAGAAACAGCAGATATCTTTATGTACGTGACAGTTTGTATGTAGGAGAAGCCACGCACCGAAAGACGGTAACTGAACTCAGTTTGCAGCTGTCAGATCCTCTCCATGGAGGGGCAGGGACAATCCTGCAGTGCTGGACCCCATCACCTTGGTGCGAGTCTTGCTGGTGCTCCCTTCTGGTCCACGTCAGAGGTGTGGTATGGGGACAGCCTTCATTTCTGCTCTCCCAGCAGGTTGTTGGCAAGTGGCAGAGGGAGCATCCTTGTTTTGCAGTGGAGGCACCCCAGAGTTAGGAATTGGGTCCCCCATGCAGCTGAGCTCTGGCACTGGATGGTTGTTCCAGCAGTGAGAAGGGTAGCGAGTCCTGCAAGGTACTGGATGCAGGGATGAGTGTATACTCTGAACTGTCATGCAGGCAGCTGCTTGCTTTTACAGCACGTAAGCTCAGAGCCTGCATCGTGCCTCGTTTCCAGCAAGAACAAGCAGTCGTGTCCAGCGCTCAGTTCTCCAAACTCTGCTAGGAGGTGGTGATCCTGAGATGGACAGCCTGGTCCCCACGTGTGCCCCTCTGAAACGTTAGAACTACTCTACTCACTCCTTCTTATGACTTGACCATGGTTTCAGAGTGGAAGGGAAGAAAGATTTGCACAAAGAGTAAATCTGTGAGCAGACACTTCCATCAGGAGACCCATAGCACCTCCTGCTTTTTGCACTGATGACCAGGTTGTTAATTTTGGGTTTGATTCCTGTGACCAGGCATAAACTACTGCATCTGCTGAGTGCCATTGCTTCTTGTTGAGGACACCCAGGCTGACCCTGCACCTCGTCTTTGCTGTGATGAATTTATGACAGCAGCAAGCCCGCTCTCATCCTGCCTGCCAGAAAGCACCCAGCAGTGAGACCTCGCAGAGTTCAGTCAGGGCCATGCAGGTTTTCATAGCGGGAAATTCATGGTGACAGATTGGTTGCTGCCTTGACAGATGCCTGGCTTTTTAATCTGAATGTTTAAACATTAATTGGAACTTTTAAACTTAAAGAACATTTAGTCTAAAATTGGCTGTTGCAAAAATAAAGGCCAGTGAACAAAACACCTGCGTCCTTTGCTGCAGTTGCTGCTTTGCCCTCTTCCACTCTGAGGTGCAGCCAAGGTCCTGTGTGGACTCAATTTGCTTTTCCCAGGTGCTGCTTTTTGGAGATCCTGAGGCTGAGCTGTGGGAACAGGTAGAAAATTCCCAGCACGGGTTTTGCTCTCTTCTAGAAACCACTTTCCTTAGCAGGGCATAAACCTTAAGGCTGGAGCATTTCTGGGTGCTCTGCACGCAGGACAACTTGTTGTTTCCAGCACTGGAGTACAGTTGTCCATGCTTTGGGCCATTGTAAATAGTAGAATCAGGATTAGGTCGCTACCAGTAACACTTGAGTTTTAACATTAAACTTAGAAGACGCTCGCTCTGTGTACCAAAGGATGTCAAAGAAACATTTCTTATAGTTTCTCTCAAACCCTCCATACTATAGATTATATGAGCCCTTTCCAGAGCTGTCAACTGTGCATACCAGAGTGTGCTGCTGTCTTTTTTTAGCAGAGGTTTGATTTTCAGGTGGTTCGTGGATGGAGTCAGCAGAATGCGTGGCTCCTGCAGATGAAGCGGTTGCACCGGTTCCTCCCAGCTGTGCCCTGAGAGATGCGGGGTCTTTGTCTCAGTGCCACAGCCTGTGTCAGAGCCCTGCGAGCTGCCTGGGTGAGGTCTCGTTATGGCACTAATTAGAGAAGTCCTCACGCTGGAGCAGGTTGTAACGCCACTGCTGATTGTCTCCCTGGCGGATTAAAAGCAAACCCTCCTTAACAAGTGACTTGAGTAGCTTGAGCCACTGAACTCCCTAGGACCAGTAATTAATCCATCTGGTAACAAGGAGCGTGGCCTGCACACAGCAGTTCTGGGAAGGAGCTTTTAACTGTTTTTGCACCAGGCAACTCAATGCCACTAGCAGGTTTATCTGAATAAACGGGACCTCATCTGGGGAACCTGAAGCATGTCAGGGTGACTGTTGGCCCTGCAGTGGAAGATGTCATGGACAGGCTTGGCCTGGGCTGGGAAAAAGGGCACCAAAGTGGTTTTTGTGTCTCCGTTTATAATTCAGGGTTTTGGTACGGCTTCTCTGAGATGGCTCAGGATGTCCATGGAGTGGAGGAACTGAAATGCAGCTGCTTCTCTGAGCAGGGATGATTCTTCTAGGATGTGCAGCAGATACACTATATATGGACCCACAAGTATACTGGTTTTTTATTGCCTTTAAAGTCCCTAGGCACTGCTGCAAGCTGTATGCAATGTAATAAATCATGCATACAAAGAAATTGCTTTCTTTTTACCAAAACACAGTTCAATTTTTCTATTTAACTGTGTAAGCTAAGGCCCACATTACATCTTCCAGTTGGGCTCTGGCTTTGAAGAGCAGTCCTGTATCTGAAAGAGCCTCTGTAGATCCCACTGCATTTAGCAGTGTGCTTAGGGGCTTTAGGCTTTTTGCAGAGACCACAGGGACAATCTCCAGTCTCCTGTTCCTCTGAAGCATTCCTCCCTTCTTCTATCTGACAGATGTTGGAGAGGACTTTAGTACATACTCCCCATACTAACATGGAAAAGGCAGCTTGTAAATGAGTTGATTTACAGCTTGGAGCCAATGGATACAGTATCCAGACTAGAACCTTGATGTCATTCAAGCAGGATCGTGGCTGGGAGGAATGGACACTCTTATGGCAGAAGATCCTCCGTGAGCTGACCCATGTCTCTGCTAGCTGGGACCACATCGTGGCTGTGACAGCGACCGATGCTGGCTCCGGCATTCTCTTCTATGGCTGTGCCCCTGAGCCCTGAACATGCAGGCATCTCGGGGTTGTAAGGTGGCCCAAGGACTCCCAGTGGTACTGTCACAAGCTCAAATAACTTGCTGTTAAAGCTATGAAGGGATGCAGGGAGGTGTTCTTAAATGCAGCTATTTAGCTTTAAGTTAACATGGTTTTCTCTGACGTATGTGGTCGTGAGCACTCCTTCTCTTCTTGCTCTGTTTCTGGAGCTGAACCAGCCTTTTCCTGAGGCTCCAGGCAGTCCCCAGTACAAAACCCAAATGTGTCATAAAACCCTGTGTGAGTTTTGTATTCTCTTTGATAACGCTAAGGATATTACTTGCTCTTGGTGATGTCTGCTTGATTTGCTTTGCAAGTCTATTTTTAAGGTATTGTCTCCTGATAGTAAAGGCAATCACTAGTTGACCGGTTTTTGTGGGTGCTAAGGAGAAGTAAAATCAGGTTGAAAGGTGTCCCCACCCTGGCAAAAGTTAAAAGTAGGTTCAGAAAATTTGTCCAGTGTGTGTTATGTTCTGCAGGGGTGGAGAAGTGTATGTGTGAGATTGTGTTTTTTACATTCGAGCAGCTCACTGAAGCTTCATCCTCTTTGCAGCATCTCTGTAAAACGTCACCAGCTCATGTCTGAATTCCTGTCACTGTGGGGACATCAAGTGTGGTTTTTTATTGTGTTATTCTGATTTTTTTTTCTTTTTTCTCCCTTTCAGGTTAGCTAGCTCCCTTCACGGTAGTGTTTGAACCATGAAGTGTGTTAATACAGTGTGTGTTTGTGCCTTGTTGTTGTAATTGGCTGACTTTATTTTGTTTCTGCTCTTCCACATGCTACAAAGCTGAGTCTTGGGAGAAGATGGTGAAGTATTTGTCCATCTTCCTTAAGCATTCAGGCCTCTTCCAGTTGATGGTTCCAACAACCATGGAAGTTAAATGTAATAACTTTGTACTATGCACCTCAAAACTACCAGAGATACAAGTTCCTAAAAAAACTCTCAACCCCCTTATGTGGTTTGTTCCAGGCACAGCTGCGAGCTTTCATCCCTGAGATGCTGAAGTATTCCACAGGTCGTGGGAAACCAGGCTGGGGCAAGGAAAGCTGCAAGCCCATCTGGTGGCCTGAGGACATTCCATGGGCCAACGTTCGCAGTGATGTCCGCACAGAGGAACAGAAGCAGCGGGTGTGTATCTCCCTCCTATGTCTGTCTGCCTTCAAACTGAGCGCAGGGGCTTGCAAGCAGTTTTTGTGGGAATAGTTTTCCCCTTGAGTGACAGAACAAACTACGACATCAGCCCTTCCTTGACTTCATGTCAGGCATTCAGCCTGGGAGAGCAATGAGGTGAGAGACGTGTAACCTTTAGTCTGCTCTGTCCTTGCTGGCATTGTGTGACAAGCAGGCATTTGAGCCACATCTCTTTCTGCAACGGGTGCCCTTTTTGCTAGCTGCAGAACCTGCTCACCTCTGTGGCCTTAAGAAGCAGCCTACCTAGCCTAAGACAAATCTACTCTGCAAGTATGCAGGTCATTTACCACAGAGTCTGTATCACAGCCTCTTGAAGTCTTTGAAGGGATACTGTCCCATCCTGAGCAGCAGGGACCTTTGTACTTAAAGGGAAGCAGTCAAGGATGTACAGTGGAGCCAGGAAAAAAAGAGAGAACTGGGTGAAAAGTTCTTGGGTATCAGTTATGGCCATGGATCTGGTATGCAGATGATGTTTCTACCAACCTGTCACAAAGATAATCAAAGAAAGCTACCAGGATGTGCAAGGGGCAGGACTTGTGCAGGCTGGTGTAGGTCTGGTTGGATGGGGAGGGATGCCTTGTGAGGCTGGAAATGGTGCTGTGGCAGTTGGCGCTTTCCTAGGTAGGGGTGGTTTTCTACTTGTTGGCCCCAATCTCTTAGTTAGAATTCCTTGAAAGCTGGCAAAACAGATTTCATTGAGAAGCTTCTCTTTCCCTTGGCCAGATGAGCTCGTTCTGTATCAGTACACAGCAATGCAATAGCTCTCCAGGGTCATTTCTGAGTCTTGGGGAAAGGAGGGGATGAAGAGAGAGGGATTAGGTATTGGGGCCTTTTATTTATTTAAGAATTTGTTGAAAACTACCCAATAAAACCCAGTAAAGATAAGCATGCAAATCACAGCAGTAGCAACACTGCAGTGGTTCAGAAAACTTTTACACTGACTCTTCACTCTTTTTCATTCTGCTGGTAGGTGTCATGGACCCAAGCTTTGCGGACTATCGTGAAGAACTGCTACAAGCAGCATGGGCGTGAAGACCTGCTCTACGCGTTTGAGGATCAGCAGACACAGCAGCAGACTACAACCACACATAGTATAGCGCACCTGGTGCCGTCACAGACAGTGGTACAAACCTTCAGTAACCCTGATGGCACCGTGTCCCTCATCCAGGTGAGTGAAACCCTCCAGCTTTCCATTTCCAGCACAGCTGATTTGGGACTGAGTTGCCTGCATCAGGGAGGTGGTTAAGAGCAAACTCCTTTTGGTAGCTTAACTTGTCCTTCAAGAATTTTGTCTTTATCTGTATGTCTTAGCCCACAGGCTTGTTAACCCAATGCTCCCACCCAAAGAAGCAGTCTCATCCTCTCTCTTCCCCACTCCCATCCCTTGTTCTCCTGTTATGGCAGTACAAGCATTTCTGCAGCTATTTGGTCAAGCGATTCAGGGATCTGACCTGGATTTAACAAACCCATTTACAAACAAATACATTTCATCATGTGGCCACACAACGCCTGCGATGGCAATGGGATGGAGTGATGGGAGGAGAGGTGGTGGGACTGCCTTTCTTTAATGGCATGAAACGTATCTTAATCTACAGCACTAGGTATTTCTGTGCCCCCTGTTCTTCATCTTACACCCCAAGTGTAATATATATAATTACACACACCAAGTATATATTTATCCTAATGATGCCCCCTGCAGTAAGGATGCCTCTTACACCATTTTACAGAGGGTGGATTCTGGGCAAAAGGGTTCAGGCAGTGGCTCAGCGGTGCTGCTGTTTTCCCTGTATTCCCCGTGTGAGGAGGCAGGTTCTGACAGCTCAGGCTGTGGACAATTTAAGCGCTCTCTTGAAACTTCCCAAGAGCTCCTCATGGGTGTGAGATTTCAACCTCAGTTTTCCCTGTGCCCCTGCCTCCAAACTACCACCACCCTCTCATACATAATTGGCCCAGCGGTTTGTCCCTCTTAAGCATCACGTTTTTAGTGAAGTCTCAAACATAATTTTCTGTTGGCTGTTCTCATCTCGCAACCATCAAGATAAAAACATGGTGTGTGGGTTTATTTTGGGTTTGTTTGGTGGTTCTTTTTTTTTTTTTTTTTTTTTTTTTTTTCTCAAATGAAAGCTTTTCAGTGATTGTTATAGCTTTCTGTTTCCCCCACCAAAGCCCAGCACACTGGCCAAGCTGGTTCTGTTTGCTCACCTGCTAACGTACATTATGCCTTTGACTAGTGTTCTTTTAGGTGCCGGGCACATGAGATCCCATTGACTTTCTGGCATTTATAGGTTTAATTCTCCTTAGAAACAAAGCTGCACATCTCCCCGCCTTTGTCTTTTCCCACCTGTTAAATGGGAAAAAGGTAATTTCTAAAGGCAATGGGGTATTGAGGATGAGCTAATGTTTACCAAGTGCCTGGAGACGAGAGACCCAGTGAATGGTAAGCAAGGAGCGTTATAAATGAGGGCTGATGTGCAGGGTGTTCAGATCCAGGACTACTTGGTGGTTTTTTAAGTGACTTCCACCCCACAGGAGAAGCGTGTTGGTTCCACCTGCACACCACAGTCACACCTGGGAATTGCAGCAGTGTCCCACAGCTGCTTTTTATGAAGCTGGGAGAATAGCAAGGACTCTGTCTCCTATGTGAACATAGGGGACAGCATGAGGGCTGTGCAAAACTTGCTTCTGGACCATATCCACTCTGGAAGCTGCCATAGATTAACATGGGTCTAGCATATGATTTCCTCGCCCAGCCCTTCGAGACAGCTCTGTATTTTCTGTGAGCTCTGCAATTTCTATTATTCTCTGCAGATACAATGCTTTTTAATCTGAGAGCATTTGAGTGTCCCTTTGCCTGAATTATGTGAACATTTTCCTGCAATAACAAATGTGTTCAGCTGCATTTTGTTGACTTCCATAGGTTGGCACTGGTGCTACAGTTGCCACGCTGGCCGATGCCTCAGAGTTGCCTACCACAGTTACCGTCGCACAAGTCAATTATTCTGCAGTGACTGATGGAGAGGTAAGGATCTGGGTCATGTTCATGATGCACAAGCCAGAATTGTCCTATCTGAGCTTCAATAAAGTTAAATATTTTCTAGAATTAAGTAGTCACAGAAAACACTAAGCCTTGCTTCCCCACCCTGCAGTGTTAAGGGTTAACATACATGTGAACACAAGACTCTCTAAAATTTTATATAGAAAGTGCTGAACTGTTGTCATTTTGACTCAGGACTGTACAAATGCAATTATGGTGGAAGCCTCAGTTCTGAATTTCATACTTTTTTTTTATATCTCCTATAGATTGTTTATTTTGTGAGATCTGCTGTAGCAGATAGAGACTTAATGACATACACAAGTACACATTCGTGTATTCATATTGAATAACTGTTTCGTGTGGGCTGTAGGTCCTGGATGCTTTTTTGTCAGTTCAGTGTTGGGAGTGATGCCTGGGATATTTTGAGCCTGTGGTTAGCAAAGGATATTGCATGGCTGTGGGCAAATCCTGTGAGTCTTTGGCCACTGATCTCTGGATGAAATGGGACTGTTCCCTCGCTGCAGCTTTTAGGGAGGTTTGCAAGTATATCCCAGAGAGAGCTGTGTAAATGCACCGTAGTATAGAAACAACAGGAGATACTGCAGTTACTGTTCTGTGTACTGTGAAAGTTTCTTCTACTGCTTTACAACTTGGCAAAGTTGCTTCTATTGAGGACTCGATCAGACCATTTCAATCCCAAAATCTGAATACTCAAATTTACATGCATTTATTTTTCCACTTTTTTTTTTAATTGAGTAATAAAGTTTTTTTGTGTGTGTTTAAGGAACATTATGGAGATTTTTTTTAAAGTGATTTTGGTTTTGGGTTTTTTTTTCCTTTTTTTTTTTTTATCCTTTTCACCCCCAAACCCACCTTTAAATCAGGCTGCAGGTCGCTTTCTGCCCCTTTGCATGCCAGAATTTCTGGCCGGACAGTCTGTGCGCAGGAGTGGTGAGGTCTGGTCCGCTCTGCTCTGTGTGGATGGGGCTTTCACAGCGACAGGTGGCAGCACAGAACAGCTTTGCTCTGCACCAGACCCTGTCTCCATCTCAGACCCACAGTGAAACAGCCTGGCTCTGGGGCCGTGACCTTGAAGTACTTTGCAGCTGCTTTGAGGGTTTTCAAGAACCGTTTGTATCTCTTGAGATCTGAAAGAAATTTTTCAAAGGCACAGATAGAAATCAAGGGGACACAGGCATCTAATTCCTAATGTGAACGCAATGTCTAAGCGATATCTTGGACAAAACAAACATACAAAAGTAAACTTGCTTTGGGGATGGGTGCTGTTTCTCTGCACAGATAGATCCACAGCCTGCTGGCAGGCTCTCTAGGGACATTTTTGTCCTGCTATCTCTTGCTCTGTGAAGATCTGAGTTAGCTCTGAGTAAATCGATGTGTTTACAGGATGCTGAGCAGCATGGAGCAGGGATGCTCGCTAGTATCTCAGCAGTACAACCTTCCTGCTAGTATGGAGAAGGGCCTGGACAGACCCCCTTCTTTTTGCGGCCTTACTCCGTCCCTATTCTGAAACAGCTTAGGCATCTTTGCGGGGCACTGTATGTCACAGTGGAGACCTGCCTTACCGCTCAAATGTGTGTTGCCATGTATTTGAAAAAATGTATGTCTGTTCCTCTTCTGCATGGTGGTGGGAAGGGTGCCTTTCCCAGGTCGGGCTTGCTTCAGTTGAGTTTTGGGGTGGCTAACAAGTACCACAAACTCAATTCAACTCTCTCAAGTTCTCTACCATCTGCAACTTCTTCCTCTCTGGGCACTCAAGCCTGGTTGCATCTTTCCTAAAAGATGTTGCCTTTTCTAAAATCAATTTCCTTTCTCCTTTTTGCAATGCACTATCACTGCTTCCTCCCTAATTTGGATCCTTCTGCCCAGGGTCAGCTCTGGGCACAGGAGAATGAAGCAGTTGCCTTGAACGTCAGACGGCTGGGGATGGCTAAAGAGCTACGACGAGTGCCAGCTTTGCTTGTGCCCAAGTGCTGGAAAACCAGATTGGCAGCTGCTGAAGAGTGTGTGATAGCAGATGTGAGTGAGAGCGCGACAGCTTCTCTCTCCCTCTCCATCCTGTGATGGGACTAACCCTTTTCTTGTACAAGGGCAGCAAAATTTACTTGTCCTTTTGTGGGGACCCTTGCACCAGCTCTGCTTCTATGGACTTTTTAGCTTTCTCCATCTTAACAAATTGAGGGCTTTTTTTGTCATCACCTTCTACGGCATTCTTATTTGTGAGTCTCAGCAAGATGGTGAGTGGCCTGAAACATTTATGGGGATGAGAACAGTGATGGGAGGGTGGGGGAAGATCTTCATCTTGCAAAGCAGCCAGTAGGATTTGTCAGCTGATGGGCCTTCATGCTCCACTTCTTTAGTTTTTTTGGTCCAATGCCTATTTCTAGTTCACATCCTGGTGGATTTTGTGGCCGTACACTCATTATCTCATGAGCTGTGAAGTCCTAAATGGAGAAACATGGGCAAGGTGGAAAATGAGCAACCAAGACTGGGTGAATTTTAAGTAATATGAAACCTATCTACGTAAAGGTCTGAAGTAAGGGAGTTGAAAGTACCTGAAATATATGAACAGAGTACTTTCTATCTGCCATCTTCTTTTATTAAGTATATTGCTGTAACACAAAGAGATTCCAAAGTTGGCTCAAACCCATCCAAGTTCACAAGTGCTGTACAAATAAATCCTGAATGAGAACATGGGCTGTTCACCAAAATGACAGAGGATGGGTGCAGCCAAATCGAAACAGTGAGGCAAGCACAGCCCATTTCCCCGGGGGATGTGATCCACGCTGGGGTTCCAGCACCGCAGAAACGAAGCTACTTAAAAAACTGCCCAGGCTGGCAGGCAGTGACTGAGTACAGCAACGATCAACACTGTCCTGTTTTGTTGTGGACGTGGCTGGACAAGAGGGATTTGTGGGAGGTTGAGGGGCTTTGCAGATGTTTATGGGGTGCGCTTTCCATGTGCGTGAGAAAACTAAGGTTCTTGTTTGAAGATTGAACATATGGAGAACAACAACTAAAATCATGGGCTGACTAGAGAAACTCACTCATGGCTGATAGAGGGTTGCAGGATCCAGCAATGTTCTGAGGTGGATCCCAGGCTTCCTCTCCTTTTTCCCTGTCTGTCAGAGTCAGAGCATGTGCAGGATTCTGCAAAGACCTCTTGAAACTATTTGGCTTTCATTTTAGGAAGCAACTGTGCATTCATGGGATAACATCCTATCCTAGGGCCTTTCTTTTTGTTTTTCCCCATAGGTGGAGCAGAACTGGGCAACGCTACAGGGGGGTGAGATGACTATCCAGACGACGCAGGCATCAGAGGCCACGCAGGCGGTGGCATCATTAGCAGAAGCAGCGGTGGCAGCATCTCAGGAGATGCAACAAGGAGCCACTGTTACCATGGCACTCAACAGGTATGGGTGAGAGATGAAGGCTTGAAACATGCGTGCATGACATTTCCTTCTAGGTTTTCACTCTAATGGTGCAAAGACCACTGTGTACAGTCCTAGTAGAGGCTTTTCCTTAGCAAATTCCTATGTCAGCCTGTGTCCAGGTGTCTGCAGGACAGTTCCTGATTTCCACTGTAACCATAGAAGAACACCGACATGGAAATCTCCTGAAAGAGGAAAAGATGGGTAGTAACTGTACCCTCTAAACGATCTTATTTGTACAGCAAGGGTCCAGTTACAGAATTAAGCTTGCTAAGCAAGCAAGAGTCATGATGTGCTAGTAGCACCTTTTAAGTATGTTGGTCTGGGTCTCCCTCAGTATTATTAATGGTTTCTTACCAAAAGGCTAAGGCTGAATTTCCCTGTGGTGTGGCAGTACGGTCTTTCTTTAGAAATCAGAATCTCTTCCAGAGGACAGTGTTTTGGGGGTTTCTCCCAAATGTGTTTCTGAAGTAGAAGGTGAATGAGCTGCAATAGTAATGCTACCTCTTCATCTTGGAACGAGCTTTGTTAGATTTTTAGTTGTACTCAGGTTACCAAGATCTGCAGTGTAGTTCTCTACAGGTTCATGCAGCAGGAAGCAGTGTCTTTGCTCAGCTCTGGTGAGTTGCTGAAGCTTTGCCTGCTGTTCTTAAAAACTGGAAGTGGCTGTGGCACACCGCAGCTGCACCCTGAGAGAGCAGGAGGACCGTAGGAAACACAGCATCGGCCCCAGCAGCATGGGAGGTTTCACACTGCTGAGGTGTAGACAAAATATTTTCTTCATTCAAATCAGGATTCTGGTCTAGAGGCTGTTGACTGAGCAGCCGTGAGTTAGGACAAGGCACAATTCCACACTGCTGATGGTCAGAGTAAAGCTCCAAGACCTTGTTATATACACAAATTACTAAAGCAGTCACCTTGATCTTGGGGGCATTCAACATCTTGCTTCCAAATTGCTGTTGCAGCTGAATCACGACCACACGTAGAACTGTTTCTTCTCTTTGTGGTCCTGACTCAGGTCCATCAGATATGTTCTTTTCTGCTACTATGTGAGGTTGCTTAAGTAGTTGGGATTTTGCTAATAGTTTCACTGTAAAATTGACTTTTGAAAACAAGTGATCTTTTTAGGATGCTGTAAGAAGAAAAGCTAAAGTAACTATGCACGGAGTTGCAGGAAAAAGCCCTGCCTCCCAGAATCCAACTTGCAGGATTTGTATCCTGCACATTTCCAGGCAATAGATTTTTCTATGTTTTTTTTTTTTTTTTTTTTAGAAGCTTTTCTGGACTAGAACATAAGTGGGCTTTTGATTTTAATTTCGTCCCATCGCTACTATTTTTAGTTCTTAAGGTTGCAATGAGCTGTTCCTTTCCCTGTATTAGCTAAAGAAATTCAGAATCCTTAATAAAAAGAAGTGTTGTTAGAACTAAAGAGAGTTTCCTAGAAAATATGAATGGAAGAACCTTCAACAAATCATTTAGTCTCTACTGTGCCTCAAGACAGGATCAGCTGTGTTTATACCCAGGAAAGCCCTGTGATAAGTCTGTTCAAACACCTTGTAGTTCAGGAGAGATGCGAAGGCTGTGGCAGCATTGCAGTGGGAATGAGGGGCCTTGTGTTTTATTTCCCAGCTTGTTGTCACCCTCTTTGTCTACTGACCATGGTAGTGCTGGAGACCTTTCTAGGTGACTGTCCTCCAACACCCGTCCATGTGGAAGAGGTGTAGTTTTTCCTTTGCCACAACATGCTCCTTGTAGCTTTCAGCTGTAGGACTGCAGTCTTCACCCTGCCTGTAGAAAGATCTCAGCAAGGCTCTGGTCCTTGAAAGCTGGTGGCTCATCCCAGCTCTGGAAACTTTATGCCTAATTTAGCTGAAAGCTGCCATCTCTGAATCTTGTTCCAATGGCTGCTGACGGAGCGCAGAGCCTTTCATAGCCCCATGTAGATCAGTACATCTGCCAACAGCATGATGTGATGGATGACGCAACCTCTGTCAGGTTTGAGGATGGGAAGTATTAAGCCTTCTAGTAAAAGAGGACAAAGTGGAGGTGGGTAATTAATTCATTGATTTGGACCAATTAATGTTTGTGGAGCACACTGTAACTGGAAAAAGCTTTTATGCTGCAGATCATTATTATTTTCAGGGATGCAACCATAACAGATTATTAAAATGCTCAATTGCCCTTGAAAGTGGATTCAACTAAGTGCTGTGTGGAGTCTGGGAAACAGGGTTACACCGGTAAATCCATGCTTACCCCAGGTTTGCTGTGTTGTAGTTGGCCTTCCTGCAGTGTAACTGCCTTCATGTAGCTGCAGGTTCAGAAGAGAGATTAGCCAAAGGGAGTAAGAAAGCAGAACAAGAAAATGTTCTGGTTCACTAACAGTGTTTAAGAGCTACTCTGAGACAGAGGGGCTATTTAGAAATGAAAATACACCCTGAGTGAATACAGTTGGAAAGTGTACAGCATCTAAGGAGGAAATTAGGAAAGAGAAAGAATGAGTAGGAAGTACTTGGAAAATATTTGAGTCAATTGGTCTACCAGAGAATGAGTAGGGCAGTTAAGGAAGAGCATCCTCAGGGAGGCTAAAGAAAATACCTACTTTTTTAGTTCATTAAGGTAAAAAATGGTAGGAGATTCAGCTGCAGGAAGGAGGTGGCTTTGGAATAATTTTGTGACTAGCAGTAGGTCACCAGAAGTGGCTAACAGTCATCCGACAGGTCTGGAGAAATCTGGACAGCTGCTGAAGGATGCTGACAGCACTCTGACTGTGCAACCAAATGGCAAATAAAATACGGTATCAACAAATGCTAAGTGATACACATACGAAGAAATATCTCCTGTATATACCCAATGAGGAACTGTATGCTACCAGTTACCATTCAGAAAGCATTCAGGGGACTATCCTCCAGGAATGGTTTGTCACTGCTGAGCAGATACTGTCAAAACAGTAAGTTGAATATTAGGAATTATAGGGAAAGCCATAGAGAACAAGCCCAGATTAGGCCCTTGGACTAACTCATGGTGTGTCTACGGCTTGAATAGTGTGAGAAATGGTCACCCCCCTCAAACAGATGTCTTACATTAGAAAAAGTCTGGAAAAGACAAGAGTGATCAGAAGCCAGGAAGAGCCCTTGCACAGTAAATGGACTATAGCTTTTCAGCTTGGGAAAGAGTTCACTGGAAGTCTATGAAATCATGAGGAAAACAAAAAGGGAACAGTTATTTTCTGTTTCTCAAAGTATCAGACTTAAGGGCTGCCCAGCCAGACTGAGGCAATAGTTTTCAGACTACCAGAATGCAATTTTTCTTCACACAGCATCTAATTAAATGTGGAACTCATTGCTACAGGATGTTGTGGAAACAAAAAGTATAAAAGGGTTTCAAAAGGGATTAGACAAATCAAACCTGATGGTCCAGATGCAGTCTCTGATGTAGGAAATCAATACACTGCCAACCGTCGGAAGCTGAGGGGGTGTAGGAAGGGAAGGATCATGCACACTGCTTCCCAAATATCTGATACTGGCTGTTCTCACAGTTGCTACACAAGAAGGACCTTTGGTCTGACCTCATTCGTATGAAGAAATTTAAGAATACTGTGCTAAGCTACTGATCACTCATTAAAAAGAATTATTAAACCACTTGGCTGGGGAGGAATACTCCATCTTAGGTAAATACAGAGCTGCTGATGTGATCCTGGTAATGGTAAACCTCTGGGCCTGTTTCAGTACAAGGTGAACTGGCTGAATCAGTAATGAAGGGTAGAGCTCTAAAATCTGTAGAGACCAAGACCCAAGAGAATGAGTTTTTTACCAGAAACTTACTCAGATTGTCCAAAAGCTTTTAGTAAAGTCCCAAGCAACAGGATGCAAAGGTAAGAAGGCAGGATGCTCTGACTAAGAGATCTGCAAGCTGAAAAAAGCCAGTGGAAGCACCTTCTTCCCATGTATTCCTCCTCCAGTGTAGATTTTCTGCTCTGGATAACTTCATCTGGGCCCAGTAAGATTCCTCCTTTCTGCATTTGTTCTCTTGACATGCGATGCCTGGTTACAATGGATGCTACTGGAGTGGAGTTATGTGGTTTTTTGGTCTTCCTAATTCTTCTTTCTCCTTTCCTGTGCCCACAGTGAAGCAGCTGCCCATGCAGTAGCCACGCTTGCTGAAGCCACTCTTCAAGGTGGAGGACAAATTGTCTTATCTGGCGAAACTGCAGCAGCAGTAGGAGCGCTTACTGGAGTCCAAGATGCCAATGGTAAGGCTGCCAGAAAGTTTTTACTTTGTTTTTTTTCCTTTGCTCTTAGCTAGGGTTTTTTCCTCTCTTCCACTTGAAATGTCAAGTTTTCGCTAGTAGAATAGTTCTGCCTCATTGCAGATAGTCCCTAACTAGGTCGTGACCTAAAAGCCCAGAACAAAATGGTAGCACTAACCTCTTGTTTACTGCCATAGTGCTGGTGGCTCTGCTCTTTTCCTTGTTCTGCCAGCTTGCTATTTAACCTTAGTTTTGGGTGGAAAGACTGCTCCTGACTCTGTATCTGTACAGTGCGTAGCACAGGGAGGACCAGACTTGGTCAACTAACATAACTAGTCAGTGCCATAATAAACACCTCTCCAAAACGCTTCACTGTGAAGTGGCGGAGAGTATGAACATCGTTTTATTACCCACTCATTTCCTTCCTTTCTCAAGGCTTTTTTTGTATGCTTGGTGGCTGCTCTTGAGCAACTATCACTTTTCTGCTTGGGTGACACAGTCAGCCTCAGGTTGTTTGCCTCCTGCTTTATTTTCCATCTTGCCACCATAGTCAATTGGTTAGTTCTAGGGATTCTCTGTAGTGTTTCTCACCCGTTATCTGGATGTCTCTTCTGCCAAGTCTGATGACTTTTGCAGATATTCAAACTAAGCTCAGAGTGAATAAAACAGTAAGTTCATAGAAACCGGTTCAAGAGATGATACTGGAACATACGAACGTGTCTAGTTGGTGCTCATCCACTGCCTCCAGTTGCACTGTACTTCTGCCTGATGCCTTTACCACACTTTCTCAGTTCAGAGATGAAACTCGCTGGTTATTTCAATTAAATGGAAGGAGATATGTCAAAAAAAAGTTCAAAAAGGCTGCAAAATGTGACGTTGTAAAGAAATGTTGCCTGGAGGATGGGGCTATTCGGACTCTAATTGTCAAAGGGGGAACAAGCATGTGCAGTCAGGTGGCAGAGCGATGACTTCTTGCCTTGTCACTTTGCATGTAAAGCAGAAACCTGGCTAGGTGAGACCTCGAGTTTGACTTCCATCAAAATCCTCATCTCATAAGGAATGCGCTCATTTTGAAACGTCAATATTTAGTTTGCAGCGAAAACGGGGCAGTGGAGGGAAAAGTAATTTTACTCGGGGTGTTCGACTCGATGTCTCTTGCTGTGGAGTCAGCCAGCCTGAAGAGGGAGCAGAAATGAAGTGAAAACCCTATCCTTAGAGCTGGGAATGCATCTGATATTGAGAGGGAAGAGTAGGGTTGTGTTGTATTACACTTTGCCGGCAGCCTGGCATGAGGGGGATAAGTGATGTGTGTTTATCGAAGGAAGGATCTGACCCTGGATGCTCAAAACCAGCAACTAATCAGATTTGTAAAAGCACGTTAGCATCCTCTAGCAGATCTGCACCCCTGGCTCCCTTTGGTTTGCTTCCAAAATGCTTTCATGGTCTGGATTCCTCTGGATGCTTCCCCTAAACAGCTTTCCTCCTCCACACCCTTCCTGAGTCACTCTACCTCACTCACCCAGCATTAATATCATTTTAATGCAGGCTGGGCTTTTTTTCTTTCTTTTTTTCTTTTTTTTTTTTTTTTTTAGCAGCAGAGTTGGAAATCAGATGGGATTTAGAGTGCATTAAGGGGAGAGACTGCAGCATTTTCCTCTATGCAAAACCTTGCCCGCAGCCCCTCGCCTTGTTTCCACTCTTCTTCGATTTGCTCTAATCTCCGGTGGTATTAAGGGGAAGGGCTTTGTTGGCGCGGTAGTCCTTGGAAGCGCCATGCTGTTAGTTTTATTACGTAACCAGCTAATATATCTCCCTTAGGGATGGAGGAGATGTTGGTATCCATTCCTGCTGTCTCTGTCTGGGGATGGAGAGCAGATGGATTTTCAGCATTGGCACTGTTGCCGAGGATTTGTCTGCCTTCTCTGTACCCTGAAGCCCAGGGTGTGAGTGTGAGCATCCTCCTGGACACCGGTGCTCGGTTATTTGATGCAGTGGGGACAAACAGCTCTGCATGCCCTTCTGTTGGGAGGAGGTGAAATGGGGAGTGATTTGGTGCAGTTGGTTGCAGGAAGGAGAAGGGGAAAATAAGTGCCAGAGCCGTAATGGTATTAAGCAGCAAATTCCCCCTGCTTGCTATTGCTTGCAAAGTCTTAATTTGGTGATATTTCCAATAAACACTTCTCTCTAGGAATGCTCTTACTCTTCTTTCTGTAGGTCATTTCTGAGGGATTCCAATCCCTTACCCCTGCCACTTTCCCTGGAAGGGACATAAATTTAACACCATCTTATTGATAGGGAAAAGGAGACAGTAGTTTAACAAAATTGCTTGAGTCAGGTAAGGTGTTTCATTCCTGCTTTTAGCCATTAGATGTAATTATCCTCTTTTTAAAATTGTTTGTTTCTATCTTGATATGGTATTTTTCCCATCCATTCTCTGGCATCTGAATAATAATTAAGTGATACAAGAGAACCAAGATGGCTAAAAAGAGGCAAATTCTGTGTATTTGTGGATGTCTCGGAAGCTAGGGCTGAATTTGCTCTTGCAGGGTGTAGGGAGCCCAGCAGCATGGCTGAACTGCGAAAGGGCTGTGGATAATCTTGTGATCGGTTACATTTATAGCTAAGGGAAATAAGATCTCCTGCTCCCATGCAGTGTCAAACTAGCTAAGTGCATTATGGTTTTCTTGCTACTCTGGAGCATCTGCTCTGAGTCGGGATACTGGAACTGATGACCCCATGGTTTGAGCCTCAGATGTTTTGTTCTTAAGTGGCTGGCATTAAAGCAAAGTAATATTCAAAGCAAGTGAAGGGGATTGTAACAGCACTGATTTCCGAAGTTGGTTGGAAGCTGAAAAAGCTCCAGTAAGGGGAAACTCTGCACTCTGGGGCTGCTTTCGGTGTGCATTATGGGCAGCTCTGTGTGATGGGCTGGTGCTGGAGCCATCCCAGCCCGCCGGGGCTGGAGGAGAGAAACTTGATCGGCATTGGGAAGGAGAGGTGACGATGCCAGCCTGCAGTCTGGGCCTCGCTGGCTGGAGCATCCTCATACTGCAGCCTTTTGTTTGACATTGATCTGATCAGGGGCTTGAAAGCTGCTTGGGCTATGGGCTTCCTGGCTTCGTCTTTAAATATTGATGAAGCTTTTGCCTAAGCAGTACACGCACGGGGCTGTAGCAGTGCGCAGTGCTGCCCGTGAAGGACAGAGCAGGCTCCCTACCCAAGGAAGGCTGGTTTAATGGCCTCGGTTTCATCACAAGCCTGGGCTTATTGCAGTTTCGTGCAGCGTGCGGCATTTTTAAGGGCCGATTTGAAGGCGAGAGGGGTGGTATGCTCAAAGCCCCAGCTGGGGTTCAAAACAGGGCATGGAAGGAGGGACGGTGGAAAGAGCTGGTGTTGGGAAGAGGAGAAATGGCAGTGGAAGATGTGAAATCAAGCTGTGACCAGGGAGATAATTTAACAGACCTGAGCTAGGCACAGCCAGAGACCCAATGGGTCCTTGCTGGTGCACCCTGATCCTCACGTGCAGCAACTGCTGCTCTTTTTCCTGGCCCCAAAGCATGTTTTACTGATGTATCTCCTCCCTGTGCTGCTGGAGATGCTCCTGGGAGCACTGATGTGCCTGGTGGTGGTGTGGCAGAATACAGCTGGGCACTAAGAGGAGCCTACGGTGAGTCTTGCCCTTCTCCATCCCCCGAGTCATCCAAAAAATCCAAACCCAATTCTCCATACAACCAAAGGGAGCCGTGCTTACAGCTAGGGCTGAGCCAGGCTTATCAAGTTGTGATGGAAGCCCGGGGAGAGCATTAGGACTCTTGACGTGGGCAAAGGGGGATTAGCAAGCTCTCTGCTTTCGCAAACAGAGGAAATAAGGCGTCAGTACAAGAGCATATCTTGCAAGTTAGGATAGGATAAACAAGCCTATAGCGGCATTTAGGGTGACGGGGAACTTGCTGCACAGAAGAGCTGTTCCAGTTGGCGACTGCTATATCAGAAAGGGTTTAAATGCTGAAAAGCCTTCAGCTCTGGGTGAGGCTGCCGAGCTTCCCGCACGAAATCAATAAGGTGTCAGGTGGAAACCTGTCTCCACCCTCAGCTGCGCAGATGGGAGATGGGGAGACCTCCAGGCCTGGAGCACGGTTGCCAGTTCCGTCGGGCTCTGTGTAGGCTGTTTACAGTTGAAAGCACATCCAGGAGGGGAAAGCAGGAGTTGAGATCCTGTTCCCCGGGCTGTGCGCGTCTCCTAGAGAGTGTGAAAGCAGAGGGAGATACGTCGGGCAAACCCAGCGAAGGGAACTGCCTGTTCTTGCTTTTGGATGCCTTGGGACAGGGAGGTGCGGCACACTGATCCGCTGGTAACTGGTGGCTTTTTTGCATGAGAGAAAAAAAAAAGGGGGGGGGGGAGGCTTGGAGACTGATCTGCTGCAAGTGTCAGTCTTTAAAAGAAATATTTTTTTTCCTGTTGGATCTCCTTTTTATGGAAGATGGACCCAAATGAGTTGCTAGCAGCTTGGCAAAGTGCAGATCAGCTTGCCCGCATCCAAGCAGACAGGAAGGAAAGTGTCAAGCTTTTTGTAGGGTCTTCTGGGTGGGAAGAGGTTTTTTTTTTTAATGAAACGTTGCCCTGAAACAGATAGGATTTAATCCCAATCTGAAGGAGAAGTGAGGAAAATAATTTTTGCAGATGTGTTTCAGATGACAGGGGAAAAGAGAGTCCGGTGGCAGCCAGCAAGGAGAGCTGAAGTGGATGAGTGTGATTTCCTGGGTGCATGTGCTGAGCATGTCCAGGAACAGTGAGAAGTTTTTCCTAGAGGACGAATTACTGTGCATGAATGAATTATTGCCAGCAACGGGGCCGTGATGCACTCTGAGTAAAATATGTTGGCATAAGCCTCACTTAAAACGAGCTTATTCTATGTCAAGTATGTGCAGTTCCCTACGTGTGCCCTGTAGAGAGGGGGTACTTGACTGCAGCTCAGCCATCTCTGTGTCTGCACCCTTTCCATGTCAGCCTCTGGCTGTCCGGGGAGCCCCAGTGTGGTTGATGAGGAATATGCAGTGCCGGGATCGTGGGACACCAGCCACAGGTTTGATGCCAGCAGCCAGCATGGTGCTGCTAGGTCTTTCCCAGTACGATGAGGGCCAAAGTATTTCCAAGACCCGAGACCGCTGCTTCGCTTGCACTGAGCTTTACCAGCACAGATGATTTCTGCTCGCTTTGGCATGACTTGCCTTGCCTTGCCTTGCCGCTTTAAACCCATCATGATGGATCTCATGCTTTTTGCTGCTGTCCTACATTACTCTTGGGCACTAATCTCGGGCAGCGCTGGCGGTGCAGTCGGCTCAGGCTGTCCTTCTGACGCTGGGCTGTCATGGGCGCTGTGCGGCTTTGGTTTGACATCTTGGGACTGATGACGAGGCGGCTGCCGCTGACGATTAGGATTTGTCTGCCCACCAACCGGGGCTAAAAATAGTGGCTCAGACAAGTCCTGCTTGTACTGCATTGATGGCCAGATTTTCCCTTCGGTCCAACTAACCAGGCGCTACCTATGCCAACGTGCAGTTATGTTACATGGAGCCAGCCTCGCACAACCCAGCACAGACAATTTGTCTGGGTTGTTTGAGTAGAGCAGGAGGCTGGAGGTGGATGCCACGGCACTTGAGTGCTGCTGGCTTTAGGGCCTCCCTTGGCTTGTTGAGTGACCTTGATAAGTCCCTTGATGGAGATGCAGAATGGTTATTTCTGGGTACGGTTTGGCTTTTGGGATAGGGAGGCTTGTGGGCTCTGCCATTTTATTTCCTTGGGGGAAAATGTTTTTATATAAAGAGCACTTGTAATGTACCACAGGTCTCTTTCCTCTTTGCAAAGGCAGCGGTGTTGGAGGAGCACAAGGAGAGCCTCCTGGGTGGTTTTGTGCCCCCATTCTGTGTCCAAGTCTCACATGAAGTCTACAGGCTGCTTTTTAGTTCTGAAACACGCCTTTGAGATTGCAAAGAGAGAAGGCAGTGTCCGGGGCAGACACCAGAAGTGGCTCAGTTCCTAGCTTGATCTATTGCTGTCCCCTAAAAGATTTTCCTCAGTGTGTTTGTGATGGTGTTAGCAATACCCTGAAAGGGAAGCCAACTTCGTTAGGGGTAGGGAGTCACTGCCAAGTCCTTTGCTGTTTCATCACTTCTAGCATTTCTTCGAGTCCTGTTGCTTTCAGTGAGTTTCCATCCAGTAAATGAGCTGTGCCCCGTCTGGCCTTATCTCCTGGCTTCTCAATGACCTTACAGCATCTCCAGCACCTCCCTTGCCCTCCCCGTTTCCCCTCCCCTGGTGAGTTTTGACATCCATTCCTGTTATCAGGCAGTTGAGACTTACAGGCTCTCCAGCTGTCACAGCTGATGCTGTCCCGGTTTAAGCATAGGCCATTTACCTTCCACGTGTCCTGAATTAGGGGAAATGGACAGGAGGGCTGGGTCTGTTTAAAAATTAAAGCTGATTACAAGGCATTAACATTACATTTAAAGAAATAGACAGCAGCCCTCCTCTCTCAGCATAGTTGCAATATGTTCCCTTTTGTTCTGGTCTGGAAGAGGAAGCAGGACTGGTATCGACTCCAGGCTGGGCAGGATTTCTTCTTTTTCCATAAATTTAAAAAGAGAAGCTGCCTGATGTCTGCTGCAATACTTTAAAGCAGTTCTGGTCTTACTACCTAAAGCAGTTCCCATCTTTGCGATAGTAACAGAAAGCTTAAGTTCTTTCTGCTGATCTTGAATTTCTCTTGGAAAATTCAGATCTACTGACACTGTGTTCATCAGTCTGTCTTCTGAATTGTTGTGTTGGGAAGCTTCATATTTGAGGGATCCCAATTGTTTTACACATGCATTCACTCTGGTGCCAAAACACAGACATCTTGGGGGCAGCAGTCAGGAAGAAAACTTTCTTTTTCTTTCTCTTTTTTTTTTTTTTTTTTCCCCCATAAAGGCTCAGCTTCACTGAGGCAGATGGATTTTAAGGAATGTTTGGTCTGAGATCTTCAGGGCTGAGAAGGCAAAGGGACCTGGTTGCTTCATGCATGGAAGCATAGAAACGTGAGCATGTTGTGTGCCGGAGGTGCTGTTCCCACCATGCCCTGTCCTAGCTGCAGCGTGGGCTTGGGCTGGGGCTGAACGTGGGTTTAAGGAAGCAGGCAGGGTTTGTGTCTTCCATAGCCTTCCTTACAGAGATGTGCTTCAACAAGGGCCTTCATGGCATGGCTTTCCTGCTTCTCTCCTCCTGCAGCAGTGACCCTATTTTCTCATTACGTAGGGTTGTTGCTTTCCCAAGTTTCCCAAGATTGAGCTTCCTTCCCGTGGTGACACTTCATCACAAAAGAGTAATAAGTTGATCTGACTGGGAGCACTCTGAATGAATGTGCTGCTTGACTAGAAATTTGTTGTGTTTCTAGGTTGAATTTGAAGCCTATTTATTTGGTTTATTTGTATGATATTTGTCAAGGCTTCTGTGTCTTCATCTCACAGTCCCTCAGTAATCCACGTGGCTTCAGAAGGAGCTGGTCAGTGCAGGATGCTTACTGAAAAGAGGCCAAGCCTTTTGGCAGGTGAAGTGATACATGGGGCATATATTTGTATTCACTGGATCTTGCTTTTCTCCATCTCTTAATGGGACTTTTCATTTGACTTTACTATTGCCAATGTTCACGTTAAATTCCAGGCGTTTGTTTCAACTTACGGTGACAAAGTCCCCAACAACCTGGCTTTGAGAGCCACATTACTGAGGTCCTGAGCTTTGCTGGTCCCCTCATGCTAACATCCCTGAATCTGGGTATCGGGGGGTCATGGGCCATATGGCTCTTGGCTCGCTGGCTGGTTGGAGATCACCTTTGCTTGTGGAGAAGGTGCGTTCTGCCTGATGTCTGCGTAAGCTAATGGGGATGGGCAGCTCTGCACAACTCCACTCTTGCTCAGCCAAGATGAACACTGAGCAGGAGAAGGAAGGACCTGGTCATCTTTATGGAGTACAGTCCTCATTTTGACTGATGCATGATTGAGAAGTGTATAGGATTTTGTTTGAGAGAGGGGTGGGCTTTTTGGTGATGATGTATTGTGGGGTTTTTTATCTCCCTAAAGTATATGCACCCTGACTGTAAGACTTAGATATTTGAGAAGGACTTCGGACCTACACCAGTTTGGTTGCAGCAGTGGTTTTGGGGTGCCTGCAAGAGATGGGTATCCTAATCCTTTTGTCTAAAAGAGATGAGGTTGAATACGGGCAGGAAAGGAATGGCAGTCAGTATACTTAGCATGTTTCCCTAAGTATGTCTGGAAGCACAGAACTGGATAGACAAACTTCTCCTTGCTTGCCACTGTTTCCAGCCCAAGAATTGGGATGGGAAGGGATGGAGGTATCTGTGTAGTCTGCCTCGTTAGTGCCGCCGTCTAGGGATCGGTGCTTTGGCCCCAAGTTGGGGTAGGGAGGTGCTCTCCTGACAACCTGCACATCTTCAGCATGGTGCTGTTCTATTTATAGCTCTTGGCCTAAAGAAAAGGGCACAGATGGAGTCAGAAAACCAGCTCTGTGAAGCTGCCTGGTCCTGCATCACTCTCCTGACCCATCGCAGATGCCAGTGAGTCATTTTTCCAGGCCTCTTCCTCCATGACTAACGTAACCCAGATCAGAGGCTTGGTTGGCAGAGCTGTACCAGCAGAGCTTCTTCATGGGGCTCCTGCCACGTTTGCAAATAGGGTGGTGGTACTCATAAAAGGACCACAGGCAACATAAGGCTGGGGAAGGCAGTTTTTTTGCCATTTCTGCTGGACACAGACAATTTCTATGCTGACAGAGCTCAACGGTGGATCTGAGCATTCCAACCCATTAAGTGTTGAACTGGGTGGATGGTAGATTAAGCCGATATCAAAACCAGCCTCTGCTTTGCTGCTCCTTTCTCAGTGTTCCCAGGATGAAGTTTATGTGTGATGGATTCTGCCTGTAATAACAGTTTATTCAAACCTATGCTGAGTGTGTGGCAGCCCCCCACCTCAGCTTTTTGAGCCCTGTGAGACGTTGGGTAATGTAGCCCATGTCTGGAAGACCTTCCAGCTTAACAGCAGACAGGAGACAACCAAGGACAACTTCATCCTGCTGTCACAATCTCTGCTTATTCTCCTGGTCCTCCAGGCAATCCCAAATGAGAGGTCCCAGCTCACCCTCCTTGCACACTGGCATGGCGAGCTGCTTCCCAGAGAGGAGCAAGACTTGCATCTTGAGTTGTAGGGCACCATTTCTTCTGCAACTGATCCCAACTGACCCCTCGCTGCCTCGGGGTAAGGATGGGCAACGGTCCCTGCTGTGGAGCAGCTGTAGTATCTTTCAGTGCAGATTTTAGCTTGCAAGGTGGCTGGCCTCCTGCTTAGAGAAATAGAGTCCCCATGTCCCCATCTGTGTAGTGATGGGTGAGTGCTGCGACCACAGACAAAGCTGGGGATGTCGCTGCTGTTTTTCTACCTGTGCCATGCTGCTTTTACCCCTTACACCATTCAAGGGCTTGGGGAATTGAAAGAGCAGCCTGTGATTACACTGAATCAGGGCAGATGGAGAGGGGCTTTCTAATCCCCCTGCACCCCTGTGTCACAGCAGAACTGGGCTGCAATCTGCTGTTTCATGACAGCAGGACACAGTTCTTGCCTTCCCTAGCAGGTACCCTTGTGGCTATGAGCTGGGCTGGATCAGGCCACCCTCTCCCGCTGTACACTGGAGAGCTGTGGAAAATGTTGCCAGGCTTTGAATGGATGGAGGCTCGTCTGACCCGAGGGCAGTTTGTGAGCTCCAGGCTCTTAATGGCTGTCAGTGGGCGTAGGGTGCAATCTGATCCAAATGGGAAGCTGGCTGAAATCCCAGCAAGCTGTTGTTACCGTGTGAGGCATCTTATGAAATGAGATGGATTTTGTGAACTCTCCCCCCTGCCTGGCACCCCACTAGAAGGAGAAATACCCTGTAAGCTAAGCTACAAGCTGGGGCTTCCCCAAGTACAGCTCTTCAGCGTATTGAGGCATGGTTTGCGTGTCTCTCCATTTACGAAGCTCTTGTGTATTAGACCAAAGTTTCCTCCCTGCGAAGCTACTTGCACTTTCTGTTCTCAGCACAGCCTCCCCCACTCCATGCTCCTCTTCGGACTGTGCGTTCCCACTTCCCGGGCGCGCAATGCGGGACTAGACATCTCCAAACTGCTCAAGGGGCTGTTTGTTTTCTTTGCTTTATAAAGGGCTCTGCCCCTCTTTGAAAACAGCCTTGGCTGCTTTCTTAGCAGGGTCTGACCTCTTGAGTTCCTCTATTGCTTTTTTCTGAGCATGTCTAGAGGATCATTCTGTGACTGTATTTATCCTCTTCATTGGATCTCCATAGCAAGGACTGATTTTAAAGCCTAAAAGCACAACCCCATCTGTCTTGTGCCTCTGGGGCATAGTAAAGAGCCCTGTCCTGCAACCACTGAGCCTGTGAGCGATCTCACTTGCAGAAATGTTTTCATTGTCCACCAGACCTGCCTACGGCAGAATGATGAAGATTGCAGGTTTTGATTCGTTTTCCTGAGTGGCCACACTGGACCTTCAGACTTCTGTTTTTCCAAGTGAAACTCGTTTCTCTTCTTTGGCCCTGATGTTCAACGGTTAGGATTTGGGTTTGAAGAAGACAACATTTCTTGCTATGGGATTGATTAATCTATGCTTTGAGGCGTCAGCAGGTTGCACGAGAGCTTGGGGAGATGCAGCTCCACCTTGGCATCCCTTGGCTGGTGATGCTTGGGTGGCCTTGTCCGAAAGGTTGGTGGGATGCCCTCGCCTGTGGGCACACAAGGAAGAGAAGGTAAATTTGTCACTGTAAAGACTGTTCCAGCCTTCCAGCAACTTGATTGCAGCCTGGTAAATGGACAGCGTGAGACTAACCCCCGGGGATATCCCTCCTCTCCCCTTTCTCTGGGTGAGTCCTAACGATAGCTGGGCAGAGGGCTTGAAGGTAAAACCGTTTTTCATTGCCCTCTGACCAGTCGGGAATGCTTTTCTTGCTGCCTGGCGTCCCTCTGGGAAGTAAATCACAGTCACAGTAGAGGGCAGTGTGTTTGTCCCTGGAGGCCCTTGTCTCCCAGTGACCTTCTCAGCTCATGAAGACAGCTTGGCTTTGCTGTAAAGCAGCTCATGTGACAGCGGTAATCCGCAGCTAGTAAACAGCTGTGCAGGAAGATTGCAGGGGAATCGCCCTATTTTCCCCATACTGCAGACCCTGGTAGGCCAGCATACGAGAGCAGGACGATGGCTTCTGCTTGCTGTGGGAGGCTGCTATCTCTTTGGCTGCATGAGTCCATCAGTGGGTTGGTATGTTTGAAGCCACACCAGCCACCGCTGCAAAGCACGCTTGCCAGGTCAGGAGCACACATGTGCTTCTGTGAGTCGACGTGAGGCTGCAAAACAGGTTCCAATAAGAAAAAAAGCAATTGCTCCTGAAGTGGTTTCCTCTGAATCTTTTCCAAAGCCAGAGGTGGCATTTCTAAGCCTGATTTTGACTTGTTCCTCCCACCCCCCATATCCGTTGGCTTAATTTATTCTCTGATATGTACAAATTCCTCCCTGAGTAACGCTTTCTGATGGCTTGCGTGGACCCCCTTCTGCTCCAGGGACGCTTGGTCACTGGTGCACTTTTTGCCATCTGCCCACAGAAAGTTAAAGTGTGCCCTGGAGAAGACACAGACTCTGAGAAGGGAAAGACTGAGGGAGCACTAGCTTGGAATTGGTTTAAAATTAATCATGGTATTATTTGTTATTCCCATACCCAGCTTACAGATCGTAGCAAATTTTCCCTCCCTGTGGGTTTGCCTCCTTGTTGCCACATATACTTGAACTTCCTCATCTCCATTTTCCCCCTATGATTTTAATTTTCAAAACCTCAAGCGTGTCCGAAGGGAAGTTCAGTGAACAGGGACTGGTGCTGACGAGCCGAAGGAGCCAATGACAGCTAAAGCAGGCACTCTCAGACCAAGATCCAGGCTTGTGGAGCCAGAGGTTCCTCCACTGCACAGGCGGCAGCAGCCGTAAGCTGCCAGCAATTTGCCTCTGTTCCCTCCAGGAAGGAGGTGCCTTTGATCAGGTAAGCAGCAGTTGCTTTGTACCCATGTAATCCCTTGGTTTCTCTACCATCTCTGCCAGAAACCACCAGCAGTGTGTTTGTGGCTTCAGTAAGTTGTCCACCAGTGGCTTGAGACAAACCCTCATTTCATGTAAGCTACAGAACAGCCTTCAGAAGTGGCCATCTGTTACCGCTGGCCTATGACAGATTTGAATGCAAGACCTCGCAGTGAAAGGCTCTCTGCTATTCCCCTGAGCCGGCTGATCTCTTCCCTTCCACCCCTTTCCATCAAAAAAAAAAAAAAAAAAAGCTTTGTACTCCCAAGCATTAGGGGACTCTAATTGGTGTGTGCACGACAGGACCACTGCATTTAAATGGTGAACGTATAGCTAATGGAAGCTGAGTTTTATTGCTGGCATAAATATAGTATGTTCAATTCCTTTGAAGTCACAGGGATCAGCAGACAGGGGTGTTTGTGTTCAATTATACACTATCAATGAATTTGGCCCATGGTTGTTTCCTGTTGCTCTAACCTGCAGATGCATTATGATGTACTCAGCCAAATCTTCTCAGAGGTTCCTGGTACGTTTTCTTTGCAAAAAAGGGTCCAAGTCGCACTTCCAAATAGGAGTTAAGTGTCACAAGGTTTGAAGTCCCGCAGCAAATTAACAAGACTTGAATTTGGCCGGGGTTTAGGCTTTCTGCTTATTTGCTGCTGTCAGAGTTGTGCCTTCTCGCTTCTGGTCCAGGCGGACCTGCGGTCTGAGCCAGAGCAGTTGTTCCCGCAGCCAGTGAGCGGGACTCCGGTCTGAATCATCCACAACAGATGCAAAGCAGAAGGGATTCTCCAGCCACCGCAGCTCCTTTCACTCTCAGGAAGCGTTTTCCGACCTGTTCTGTCCTGCCCTGGGAGGCGACAGGACAGGCTGTTATACAAGCGGCTGCTTGATTCTTTTTGCAGTTTTTGTCCGCGCGGGTCCGTGTGCCATGAGTCTCCCCTTTGCGGGCCCCTGTGCACCCGGGGTGAGACCCACAGGGACAAAACACCTGGAAGACCCCTGCTTACTGCAAAGCAAACGGTGATTTCTCTCCCTGCACCCATCATTGCCTTCTCTTGGTGTGCAAAGAGGCTTCCGACCACCTAGCCTGTGTGGCTCGGGCTCTGCCTGGATGCACAAATGTTCTGTGCCTTCAGTCACCAGGCCAGGGCCCAAGCCTTTTTTTTTTTTTTTTTTAATCAACAGCTGTGCAGAGTTTAAAAGGGAGGAATCTGCCAGAGGCAGTAGCATACCAAGAATAAGCACTCTCTGGAGAGAGAGGTAGGAACCCATCCCACCTGCTGCGCAGCCCAGGCAGTGGAAGACGGTGGTGTATGAAAAAAAGGAGGAATGTAGACTGTAAAAACTTGCTCTTTGCATGATAAGTTCCATGTCTGAGTCGTGTATTTGCTGTGATTTATTGCTTACCTTGCTAAGGATGGGCCAGGTCCTACATGGGGGGAAGGCGGGGGGATCTGTGCCAAATGGGTCCCTTGTCCTATAAAGAAGACAGGCTGCAGACACCAAAGCACTGTGACACTTCACACCGTTGCAATGAGGATGTGTGCTGGTTTGTAGCAGGGATGCTTTTATAGCTAGATTTGAAGGGTATGCTTTGAAGAAGAGAGGAAAAGGACCCTTAAGGTGGGTGTCTAGCCCTTTTTTCCCCCAAGGAAAAAAGAAGAGTGCTTACCTCCTTGTAGCTAGCACGGGAACTAGTGTAAGGTAAGGCTTCAGCAGAGACACCAGAGTTGCAGCTTTCCATATCTGCAAGGTAAAGCTTTGAACGCCTTCCCAAGGCATTGTCCTCCTCCAAAAGTTGTGCACCTTGCTTGGCTGTGAGTTCATGTCACCTCTCTTGGGTTAAGAGCATGATTTCTCCCAGCAAAGAGGCACAGGGGCCAGGAGTGGGGCACTGGGGGAGAGAGCCCATCACTTTGGACCCGTTCGTTGGCCATGAATGTGCACTCTGTTGTAGCAGAGAGGCTCCCGCTGAACAAGTTAGCGAAATGCTGGGAAAATGTTATTTAGATGAAGCCAGAGACTATCTGGTTACGTATTACCTTACTGCCAGAACAATAGCTGCTTTATATCTCCATGTACTAAATGCTCTGTAGTATATGCTAATGTCCATGTTCACATGTGATCTATCGCGCAGCGTACGAACTTGTGAAACTCATTGAGATCCAATTCTGTCGTAGCCTTAAAAACACATTGAGCTCCTTTCAGAGACCAGTGAGGCCGAGCGCCTGGATTTCATGAACTTTCTAGCCTCGTGCTCTTGGGATACATAGAAATGCCACTTTGGCAGCCATTTCTGCTTCTCATTCATTTCTCATCCCTCTACTCGGGGAACAGTGGAGAGATTTACTGGAGGTGGCCTTAGCTTCTCCAAGATGGATTTTACTACTCTCACTTCTGTGCAGCCGTTTCTCATTGGGCCTCTCTGGTCCAATTAAGCCATTCATCTAAATATTTGTAAAATACAGTACAAACGTCTGGAATTATCTGATATGTGCCTCCCACTTACTCTGCCTCCCACTTATGCACATAATGTTCTGTGTAGAGGTAGAAATATTTAGGTTACTGTGCCTAATATTGGGGTGTTACTCGTATGTGGACATTGAATTTTCTCCTCATATGTGGGCATTGAATTTTTTAATTCACCTAGTAAGCAAAAGGATGTATTTCCTGTGAATATATTAATTACCCCACTTAATCCTCCCCCCCCCCCCCCCCCCCCAACTGTAGTATTTGGCCTTTGTTCAGCCTTTTACACTTGCATTTTATTGTCAGGCTTCCTAGCAGCAGACTATTCAGGTTACAAGTGGAGCCTAGCAGAGAGTTCATCAGGTGAGTGGATTTTTGTGGTGGTAGTTTGGAATAATGGGATTGGGCTGTTGTCAGTATTGTCACTTGTTCCTTTAGGTTCCTGCCTGTGTGGTGTTTCTTGGGGTTAAAGGGACTATATCTATCTGTCTTTTTTTTTTTTTCTTCTCCTCCTTTCACACTTTCAAGGGGAAGATATCAGACGTCAGATATATATTTACATCCAGGCATCTTGTAATGGCTGTCTCAGCCGCTGCTCTGTGCCTGGACACTCTTTGGGCTGCAGGGTAGAGATGCGCATGCCTCTGGGGTGTGCTAATATCTTGCAGCCCAATCCTGTTAGCCTTATGCAAGCCGAGCTCTCTCTCATAATTGTTACTTAAGTAAAGAATTAGTGAGGAGCAGGACAGAGCTGGGCTCAGAGCCTGTATTTTAGTAACACTCAAGCAGCGGTACTGTGGTGATGAATGGGGTTGTGGGGATGTTGTGATTTTTGGATTTGTAAAATTTGGCTTTTTAAAGGTCATGGGCACGATGCAGAGTCAAAGCCACAATGCAAAGGAGAGAAAACCCAATAAATACACTTTCAGCACCCATCAGCTCTAAGAAATGAGAGGCTGAACATTGTAGCAGAAACCTAAGTAAAGAAGTAGGCTGTCCCCTGTGTCACACAGCACAGGAGGGTAGATACAAGAGCTTGTGTGTGTGTATGTGACCGCTGACACTTCTGCTGGCTAAAGTCCACCAGCTTCTTCCGGACTGTGGACACACCTGTCTTTTGATATGCAGCTGTATTCCCCTTGCACACTATTTATGATTTGCAAGAGTGCCCAGAGTATTGTTCCTGCAGAAACTCTGCCAAATAATTATCTGCTTCATGAGAATATGTGACATTTCAGTGCTTTAAAAAAAATAATTCAATTCAAATGACTTTATTCTAAAATGGACTTTTGTCATTCAAGTAATGTAACATTTTTAGATGGTACCCTGCCTTCATTCTCACAACAGCCTTTAATAAAACCATATAGAAAATACAGGACCCTAAAGGCTGTTTTTAAAGGTAGGATAAGAATCAGTCTCAATAGGTAATTCTTCCTCTGGAGAGCCCCTGTGGATGTTAATAGCATAGCAGGCAAGTCAGTAAAGTATTTATGGCAAAATATAACAGGGATCACTATTAAGTGATTGTCCAGAAACTTTAAGGTGCTATATTGCCCGCCTGTCCCATCATTGGTTTAATATCTGATTCCTCGTAGGAGGAGCAGACTCTAATTTATTCTTAGGTGTTTCCTGTCTTTACTTTCTGAGAAGCCTGGCACTGGTAACACCTGTCTACTCCGTCTTTTTTATTAACAGAAAACAGATTGTAAGAAAAGTGAATCCCAACTGGAGCAGACATTAGGAGTTGCTGTACTTTCTCTATTTTTAACTATGTTTCCTATATACTTGATTGACCATGATAGACCGCTAATCTTATCAGGTGTGCCCTTCACTCCACAGCAAAGCCAGCCGATCAAGGAAGCTTAGAAGGGTTATTCACTAAGCTTTCATCTGTGGAATCCGGTAAAAAAGCTTTCTTTTCACAGGTAGACACATACACTCTTCGCGTGTTTGTCACCTCTCCTACACACCAGACTGGCTTGGGTTTAGAGTGACTTACCCTGGGGACCCACCACTAGTGTGTGAGGTCTGGGTAGGAACTGAGCTTGAACAGACACAGCTTTATTCGGCCTCAGACGATGTCCAGGTCCTGCTATTAGGCTCTAAATTCACCCTCAACACCCCATGAAGGGGAGAGGGAAGGACAGGTAACCTTATGTAAGACACAGGGGTTGAAGGCATGCAGCTGATCCACCGTCAGGATAACAGACTGCTGCTTTGCCTTCTTTCCCCAGCACCCTTTTCATGGGAGTTTTCAGCTCCATCAAACTGGGGATGAAATGGAAGACCTGGGATTTCAGGTTAATCATTTCCAATGTTAAAAATAATTGCAAGTTTTTCCTTATGTTACTGTCCTCACTGCAGCCGATTGCAGATGGAAGACTTCTGGTATGTCAGGAAAGGGCTGCAAAGACAGAGGTGCATGGCAGTTGGGAAGTGTCATCGGTGAAGGAGACGTTTGTCACCACTGCTTGAAGACTGTGGGTCTTTGCTGTGCCAGGGAAGAGTCTGGGTATCAGGTTGGCTCACTAGGGTCTTCCTCTTTCCATGGAAATGCTGGGGCTTCAGAGGAGATAATTCCATGAGCATAGCTGAGCCTCTGTCTCTATGTCACTTGGTAGGTTGGGCCATCCCAGCAACACGGTCTCCTGTAAATCAGGAATCCCAGCCCCAGTGTTTTTGTCTCAAAGTACTGCAACTTAAAAAGAACTCTAAAAAAAACCCCAAACCAAAACAAACCTCCAAAACTCAAAACCCCCAAAAGCTTTGGAATCATCTTCAGGGATCTTGTTAGTCATTTGACAAGGAAGAGTAGTGTCCTCTAGGTCATCTCTCTGGGATGAAGACTGAGCTTGTGTATTCTCTTGGATTGTATATTGAACAAAGTGGGAGGTGCAGACACACCTGCCCCACCGTGGTCTGCTGAAAGGAGCCACAAGTAACTGAGTGGTCCCTTTCTGAGGATGGATTGCCTTCATCTGCCATAGAGGCAAAGGTAAAAGACCTAGAAATAAGGGAGATTAAGCCAAAGGCGTTTCAGATCTTGGCTAAGCTGTGACCCTTCCCTCCTGGTGGAGAGGAAGAAAATAGAAATGTATCAAAGATGCTAGTGCAACGAGCTGTCCTCTCGCAGCTAGAGAAGGAAGGTTGGTCTCCGACTGAGACTTGGGAATAAATAAAAATCAAACATTCAAACTTGGGTTTTAAAACAACACCTTGATGCAAAATACCAAGCATCTAGCAGTCTTTGCTGAAGCTAAATCAGTGGAAGGAAGAATGAGCCATATAAGCATGGTGTTGCATCCTGGGCCGTGCCTGTCTGATGGTGTAGGGATGGAGGTCCCAGATCAACCAGGCTTTATGGGTCACAGACACAGCAGCTCCCATTGCTCTGAACAAGTGGAGAAGGAAAGCTCATTGAAACAGAACAAGAGGAGCCAAGGCTAAGGAAAGAAGTCACTGACAATATTAAGCAGGTAGGTGATGCCCAGGGACAGTTTGAGAGACTGAGATGTGATCATGGAGGTGGGGTGGATGCAGAGAAGGAAATAGTGGCTCCAGGGCTGTCCTTCCTACATCCCGTGCAGATGTTGATGGAAACGTTGCATCTTGTTTTGTCTCCTGTGCTTATCTTCTCTTTAAGCAAAAGTCAAGGCTATTGCTAGATTGCAACACTCGGGTTAGTGCTCCGTCTGCGAGCTACTGTGACTCAACTTTGCTATCAAAACTTCAGGTGCCTTGTTACATTTCTCTTTGTTGAGGTCTTGACCGGAGTGGCTCTTGAAAAGACAGATGATGGATGATCTTGAGGTATGCTTGCAGTCAGCAAGCAGAATAAAGACTGCAGCTTTTTTCAAATTATCATTTGGTGGAACAATTTTTGTGTTTTGAAATGAATGGCACAGAGGATGTATAGGGAAGAGCTGTGATTGTTTTGTGCCTAGAAAGTTCTCAGAGCTTAAATCACTGCGTGGGCTTTTTGTGATTTGTCAGTAAGCCATTTCTGATGGTGAAAATCCTTCCAATTATCATCTTGTACTAAGAGACATCTAATTTGAATTAGTCATTGATGCTCTAGCAGTGGCGGGGGGGGCAGACAGAGAGAGAGAGGGGCATGCTTTCAGAAGACGATTCGTCTTATCTTAAAGTAGGTGCCTGTGTTAAGAGATGTCTTCTGCTTCCTTTGTCACCATTGAGTGTGATAGGATTCCTGAAATGCTTGATTTCTGCAGTTGGCTTTGGGTGAAATCCCATCCATGGTGTCATGTCAACACCTCATATCTTAAGGGACACGTTTAGTTTGCGGATGTTTCTGCTCCACGGTCAGAGGATTTTTCAGGGTAACATGACTTTGAGAGCACTCATTTTAGCTGGTGTGATCTGAACTTGTTAGAGAGATCTGTTTTGTTTTTCTGAAAATACATGCTCATGCCCATTGCCTGTCCTTCCCCCCTCTTGAAGGCCTCTCGAGTCAGTCCCCCAAAAGGGAGGTGGTGAAGATGATAATTTCTGGAAATCTTGGCAAGCCAGGTTCCCATGCAAAGCAATGTGGATTTAATAAAAATCTGTTGTGGGAGCTTTTAATGTGCATGCTGAACAGTGCTCTTTTGTGTTAGCAGTAACGCACCGGGTAGTCTCCAGCACTGCAGTTATCTGTCTTGGTGAGGATAGGAATGCTCTTTACTCCAGGATTCAGTTGAAGGACACAGTTGCTCTGCAGTTATTTAAGTACTGGTGGTTGTGCTACCTTTATTGTAGGCAACAATGTAGTCTACAATGTAGGCTACAAATACAGTGTGTTCTACAGTGTAATACAATGTAGAACACGTATGAGACTGCAGACAGCTGGACAGAGCTGCTCAATGTCCTGTTTGTATGACTGTCCTTTTTAAAACCAGTAGCGGTGAAGTGTAGCAGAGTCCTTCCTGTTTTGCCATGTTGCTAAAAGAAATTATGCATGGCTGGGAGAATGAGGTATATCCTGTGGTTGACTACGAACCAAGTTTACTGTCAAGAAATACCTCTAGAGCCAACGGATTTGTCCAGTATGTCCTAGGGCTGTCTCAGATTTGCTTGTTGGTGACTCTACCATCAGTGGACCAAAGATTTTTTTTCCATAAAATGGAGCCTGTAAAATCTTGTTCACATACCAGGCTGAAAGAAATTCAAGTGATCGCTTACACCAGCCCCTTGCCTGAGCCAGCGTTAGTCTTAGCTGGCTCTAAAAGACCTCCAGTGATGGAGACTTTGCTCCAGAGCTTCACTAACCTTATGTTTAGCTGCCTGTTCCCCCCCACCCCGCTTAATATCTAGGCCAGCTTTCCATGCTGCACTTCAAGCTCATATCTTACTCTGTCCCACTGTGGAAAAGACGATGAGGTTATTCACTGCTTATCTGCATCAGTCTTGATGTATTTACAGGCTATCCTAGGTATACAGACCAAAGTATGCCCAGTGCCCTTTCATTGTGCTGCCCGCCAAGGGCAAACGTTTTGTTGTACAGAGGTCCTCTAGCGATGCATTTCCCTGCTTGATTTTTATGCATTAAAATCTGCACACTGGTCATTTTGAATTGTCTACGAGAATTCTTCCATCATGTCTTCAAAAGTTGCCTTTGGCTCTGAACGACATGTAGCAATGAGATGGTATCTGCTGACCTGTGTGCGGGGGCCCTGTAGTGCATTCCTGAGCACAGGAATTTTGATTGGACTGCTCAGCCCCATGCCTCTGGAGGAGGGGAAAAAGAAATTGCAGGAATATCTGCAGAGAAATGCTACAGCAAGATCATGCTAAGCAAAGTTTCTACTAGTTTCCCCTCAGTGCTAGCTGAGAAGACTGAAGCAAGCAAAGTCCTCTGAATGAGTTGGAGGTCAATGGCCAAGAAAGTCCAATGGAAAAATTCGCTCTTTTTAGCCTTCTTCATTGTTGGCGTGAGCACTGTAAGGCGTTCAGAGTTCTAGCAGGGGTCTGAGAGACTTTTAAGGCCTCTCACAGTGGTCTCCTGACTCTGCAGTGCTTGCAGATGTTCAAAGCAAACGACAAACTGGACAGCTTTCAGCACTTAACCTCTTCAGTGTCCAAGAGAACAGAGCAAGATGTATCAACTTTGGCATCCATTGCATCGGATATGCTTTCTCTCCTTAGTGCTGAGTGTGCTTCAAGTGCCAGTGGATCCCCAAGAGGAGGACCGGCTGCGGCTGACCGTAGCTCATGGCTTCTGATGATGTGAAGCGGGATTTAGGCTCCTTTTGGAAGGGGACATGCAGCTCTCAGTTGAGGTCCTGTTTTTTTAATAAGACTGTGTTGCCTAGCTAAAAACCAGATGATGCTCTATCAAGGGCTCCAAGGTGATCACTGAAGTCATTGTGCATTTTCTGGTTTGCCCCATAAAAGAAATCCCAAGAACAATACTTCCGTGCTACTTCATGGCTCCAGACCTGTGCCCTTACTCCTCCATGCTCAGCACTCAGAGCAGTGTTTCTTGTGGCTTCACAGCTTTTACAACCATAAACTCACCTCTGTTAACAGCACCCCTCTCAAATTCTTCCTTCACCTTTCAACACACCTGAGGGTGTGTTGAAAAGGTTTGTACCATCTCCCCTTTCCCCTCTTGTTGGGGTTAGGCTGGCTAAGTACCACAGAGCAGGGCTGAGCATTGCTTGAGACTCCTGGTTCCCTGATGCAGGAGCCAAATGGTAATGCTTCTCCATTTGCCTTCTGCTTGCTCACAACCCTCCCGTTCCAGAGGCTGCTCCCACAGGAGTTTGCTTTGGCAGGAGATCAGCTCTCTGTTGTAGTTGACGCTTCCATAGAAGAGAATTTTGCACTTTTTGAAAGAATAGGAGGCTGTTTCCTTTCTTGAGTTGATGGTCAACATGATGACAGTGGTTGCTGTTGTCTGGTCAAGAATGGGGCTGGTTCCTGTCTCCTGACCCTTCAGGACTTTGCTCCTGTGTTCCTGCTTGAGCTCCATGCAGAAAAAGTTACGTGCGAGGTCCTGCCGTTCAGCCTTTCCATGGTGTAGAGTGCCATGCCAGCACATTCACCAGAGGAGCCCATCTCAGCTGGGAAGAGGACATCTCCCACTCAGTGAGTGACTGGCAGCTGAGAGAGGTCCCTCGAGATTACACACTGTTCAGTTTCTCCCAGCCATTCTGCATGTCTGAGCATTTAACATGAGGATTAAGCTTTCAGAAGTGTTACATTGAATGTCCACGTTGTCCATACAGGTTGTTGCGGCAACTCCTGTCTTGGTATCAGTGAAGACCTTTCTAGTCCAGGGTGCATTTCAAGGCTTGCAGAACCTCACTGTCCAGCTGAAAACTCACGCTGCTGCCGTAATGAGAGCGTACCAAACATTCACAGGACATACAGCAGCAAGGCTCTTCACACCATCTGCTGCCAAATCACAACTTGATGCTTACAGTCCAGCTTCAGACAGAGCTTTGTGCAAGGTTGCCTTGGGCTGTTACGGTTTCCTCACTGATGGGCTGTATCAACAGCCAGGGTAGTGTAGACCTCACCTCATCTATGGTCAGGAAATAACTAGTTTGTGGAATTGGGGCATTGAAGAGTGGATCTGCTTGGCTAGTTAGCTATCTGTGTACTTTCGAGCACATTAGCAGATGGCCTGAGCCACTTTAAACTACCAGACACGAAACAGGAGATAAGGATGCACCTTGCGGAATGGACTCAACCTAAGGTACTGGGGAAAAAAACAGCATGTCTTGTGTCCCTGAGTAGGACAGTATTCCAGATCCTGAAGGACTGGGAATGTGCCCAACAGCTGGAGACTGGTAGTATCTCTTCCTCGTGCTGTGCTTGCCTTGATCTCAGGGCTGAAGAGGTGTTAAAGCAAGGCAGAAACTGGCACTGATGACCCTGGTCCCCTGAGCATCGACTGTCCTGGATGTCCAGGGCGCTGCTGAACCTCGACACCAATTCCCAGGGCACTGAATCATCCCACCCACCTGACCTTCTCCCCCAGAGCCCTTTGTGGTGGTTTAATGCAGTCACCTGCAATTTAGGATCAAAACAGTTGTTCTTATGCTGCTGCTGATCTGCCCTCTGGGCCAGGTAAGATGTCTCTATCAGCCATCGCATGACTTTTTGCCTCTGAATCCTGTGGCTCTGGTTGCAGGTAGAGCCTAACTCTTACCCTTCTTCTTCTGTAAGCTGTAACCTCTTCTCTGCTGAAACAGCAGGATTTTCATTATCTCCTACGGCCCGTCACAGTCCCCCAGCTAAAATGCAGCCACTGATATTGTCTGACCAGGCATTAGAGTACAGCTGCAGCCGTCTCGGAGTTGATTGACTCTAATCCTTTGATTCATGGTGGCCATCTCAACCCCTAAGGCCTGCCACAGCTCTCCTTCTCCCTTGGCCACCCTCGTGTCCTGACCTCTTCCCCTCCATGGCTGTCAGGTGATGCTGGCCATGCCATAGCCTCCTTCCTAGCAAAGCCAGCTGATCCTCCACCAAAAAACGTCTTTCCCTGGCATGCTGCAGGTAAGTGAGAGGCAGGACCTCGGTGCCGCCTCTGTCCCAGCTCCCAGTGTAGATGTCCTTGCAGGACACAGCAAGCTCCACCAAAGCTGGAGCAAGCAAGCTGGCTGGAGCTGGCTCTTCGTCCCTGCCGAGGATGGGAGGCGCTGGCAGGTAGATGAGGTTGGTGGCCAGGAAAGGGTGATTCACAGGGGGACAGAAGTGCCTGGGCTTTGTGTCTCGCCCACCATTCCTTCCAGAGCAGCTTTTTGGGTGGCTTCGCAAAGGGGAAGCAAACGCACAGCCCAGCTGCATCTTTCACCTTGCCGGGAGCCCGCAGCCATGGTCTGCGCCATTCGGTGCGTGATTCATCACCTCTGCTGTTGTCCCTCCCCAGGCAGGAGCTAGTCTGAGCTGCGTGCGGGATCCGATGGGATGCCTCTTCCCTGACTCAGCTGGGGCTCTCCCTGCATGCCCCGTTCCTCGCAGAGCATCCCGGCATGGCTCCACTTTCTTTGCAGATAGGTATTTTTCAAAGACTCAAGAAGTTGTTGTTTTTTTTTTTTTTTTTTTTTGTCTAATGGATTTCCTGTTTTTAATACAATTGAAAGGGTCTGAAATCCATGCTTTAGATTAACATATGCCAGCTAGATTAGGGCTAATCAGGGTGCAGGTCTGAGCAGATGCAGCGGAGGGCCAATCCTAGACCTGATTACAGTATCTCAGTAGTTTAATCGTCTCTCTCCCAAGGGCGATCATCTCTGCTTTAATGCACAGCAGACTTTCCAGCCCTCTCCTCCTTTGGTTTGTTACCACCCCTGGCAGGAAGGCCGCTACGTCAGATGCTGAGGCGATTTAGTTTAATCCCATGCAGAAAGGGATCTGCGCGTCGCCATCTCTCACAGAGACTTCCCTGCTCTTCCCTGCGCTCCAAGATGTGGCCAGCCTTGGCCAAACCTTGGGTGACGTGAACTCATCCTTTCCAAAGATGACCTCGGTTGGGTCTTCACGTCTCACCATCTTTTGATAGCACCCGTCTTTGGCAGCAGCCCTACCCTGGCCAACGCGCATGTTTGCACAGCATGGAGGGATCAGGCTTTTAACGTTGCATGCTCTGTGGTCCATGAGGGTAGTGGTGACTGGTCTTTGGGTTGGCCATGGGTAGTAGACTGTCATTTGAGAGCTCCAGCAGTCTACTTTGGGTTAGCAACCCAGGTAACCTAGAGGGCTTAGCTGGGTTTTTGGTCTGGAGCGGGGATTTTAGGTGCATCCCAGGCTAGATCTCCAGCTCTGTGCCAGGACCTGCTTAGACTGGGATGTGCTACATTTCCTTAAAGGGTCTGATAGGAGATTTTCTTCAAGAGGTCTGAGCGTGAGCTCTTATTTCAGTGTTTTGTTGCCTAAAACTCTCATCTATTAGAAAGCACCCTGGGAGCTTTGTACCTTCTCCTGACTCCACACTGTTCATAGCAGTCAGTGTTGAACCATCGCACCAGGAAAGCCATTCCTTGGTTGGGCCATGAACTGGACAAACATGGACGTAACCCTTCTGGCATGGGTCAGCCTTTTGGCTGGGGGATCACGAAACTTTCCTACCCGCAGAGCGCTTTGAGATCCCAAGAGGAGGGATGTTGAAGGACTGCAAAGCACACTGTGCTCTGCTGGGGTCACCCACCTGGTCAGCACGATTAACTCCTAAGCTTTCCTGTCTGTACAGTAAGTTATCTGAGGACACCAAGCTGCGCTCTGCCGCCTCGTGTTATTAAACAAGTGCCCTTGGCGGGACAGAAGTCTGCTCTCTGCCACAGAAACCTGAATCAAAAGAGATTGTACTGCTTTTTTGGGAAAGCCTGGGTCAGGTACCTGCTGTCTCAAACCGTTTAAATGCTGTTTCAGGGGCTGGCCATCCTGTGCTGCTGGCTGGAAGGATTTGTTGACCTCTGAAAGCTTTTTCCCCAACAGAGGTGCAGGTAGTTTCAGAAATGTCATGTACAAGGTAGCATTTACAAGCTCGCTTGTCTAAATCATGCTTTGCCAAGCCAAAGGCAGTGGTGGGTACAGGCAGAGATAGTATCAGAGTAGAAAGATGAAGTTTATCTTGCCAGCCTGCGGGATTTGCCATTCCCCTTCCCCTGCCCAGCTGTATCAAGCAGTACCAGTGCTCCTTGCTGTTTTTTCCACCTCTTCTCATTCACATCACAATATCCTCACGGGCCTCGTTGTTTTGTTGTCACCTTGGCTGGTGTTGCCTAGCTAACCAGGACTCACCATGTTTGCCACAGAGGTACTTTCCTCCATGGCCAAAAACGTGCCCGAATCTTTGCCAGCTCCACCTTCAGCTCGGGGGCATCTGATCCCTTTCTGTAGCAGAGGTGCCCTTGGGAAGATGATGTTTCCTACTTTGCTGGACCCATCCATGATTGAGGAAGGGCTGAGAAACTTGGTTTGCTTTCCTTTATCTCTGTTATATGTCATATATATACATGTGTGAGTGCCTATACCCAGTGCCTGGAGCCAGTATGGCTTGGCCAGGGCTCGCTGGTCCCATGCTGCCCTTTACCCATCTCCCTGCGAAGGCAGAAGGACCCAACTGGGATGGAGAGTGAGCTGGAGGAAGTCAATCGTGTTTGAGAGAGGCCAGTGGCTGTACTGGGGGTCATGGGCAGGACGGGTGGTCTGCACAGCGACGGGATCCTTCTCATGTGCCACGAAAGTGGGAAGGTGTTTGAGTTACAGAGGGTGGACGAGTCACAGCGGGGAGAAGCCAAATTTATCCCTTCCTCAGCCCCAAGGTTCCCAATTCTGGGCCAGTCAAGTAGAAAAATGTGTTTCAGAAGTGTGTTCCTCGTCTGTGGGTGACCACTGCCGGGCTGTGTGATGGCACGCTCATGGCTGTGGGACAAATATGTGGGAGCAATCCCTGCCTCCAGCAAAACACAGCCTGACAGGGTTGGCTGTACAGGTACGTGCTGTACCATCCCAGCATCTGTTTCGGGTTCCTCCTCCAAAAGTTTCTTATTTCTTTCCTCCTTAACCTTATTCTCTCTCCCTGTGGCCGGACAGCCCCGCGGTGCGGGCTGAGCTCACCGTGCTCCCACCCAACCCTGCCCCATCCCATCCCTGCTCCCATCCCACGGAGCACCATGGTGGGTGAGTCCGGCACAGCGAGACCACCAAGCCGCAAATAATTACACCAGCACGGACACTGCCAGGTGGGAGGCAGGTGTCTCCCGATTGCCGGCTCTCCGTGCATAGAATCGTAGAATCATGGAATGGTTTGGGTTGGAAGGGACCTTTAAAGATCATCTAGTCCAACCCCCGTGCAATGAGCAGGGACATCTTCCACCAGATTGGGTTGCTCAGAGCCCCGTCCAACCTGGCCTTGAATGTTTCCAGGGATGGGGCATCGACCACCTCTCTGGGCAACCTGGGCCAGTGTCTCACCACCCTCATCATAAAAAATTTCTTCCTTTCATCTAGTCTGAATTGCCCCTCTTTTAGTTTAAAGCCATTGCCCCTTGTCCTATCGCTACAGCCCCTTATAGAAGGCTGCTATAAGGTCTCTGCGGAGCCTTCTCTTCTCCAGGCTGAACCATCCCAACTCTCTCAGCCTGTCTTCATAGGAGAGGTGTTCATCCCTCTGATCATTTTTGTGGCCCTCCTCTGGACCCGCTCCAACAGGTCCATGTCTTCCCTGTGCTGTGGACCCCAGAGCTGGACGCAGGACTCCAGGCAGGAGTACTCTTGACGATCCAAAGGATCATCTCTCCAAACAAACCAGCACAAACGCAGCCCTCAAACCCCTGGGGACCACGGCAAGTGGCCACACCAGCCTCGTCACTCGTGCTGGTCTCGCTCCACTCCTTCCCTCCCAACCCCACTCCTATTTTTTTTTTTTTTTTTTTTTTTTTTTTGTCTCCTCAGGTCTCGTCCAGATCCCTGTCAGCATGTACCAGACCGTGGTGACCAGCCTGGCCCAAGGCAACGGCCCCGTTCAGGTGGCAATGGCACCCGTTACCACGAGGATAGCCGACAGTGCCGTCACCATGGACGGGCAGGCAGTGGAAGTGGTGACCTTGGAACAGTGACGATGCCCAGAGCAGGATCGCGGTGATTTTCCTCGTCTCTTACGCGAATAATTTTTTTACGCCTCTCCAGAGATGCAATCAGGTGGCATTGAGTCTCCCAGCTTTGGAAGCAAAGGTTTTGTTAACCTTTTTTTTTTTTAAAGGAAAAAAAAAAGAAAAAAAAAATAATACTAGCAGAGGATGTGTGTTAAGTGCATTTTTATAGCGCCACTCTGCTCTCGTAGGAGTGAGAAGCCAAATTGTGACGGGACTTTCATTCCAAGGAGATTTCAAAGAAAACAAAACAAAGCAAAGCAACCCTTTAGCTCCCATTCCCTCCCCCTACATGGGATCGACCAGGGTGAGACCTGGAGGGGGGGCTGAGGCATGGCGAGGGGAGCACAGACACCCTCGGCCAAAACCGCTCCAGAAACGTCGCTGCCGCTCCCGGGTTGTGCCGGCACCTTCCTCCGCGGCAGCTCCCGGGCACGGCCTTCCGCCGTCCGCACTTGGCTAATTAGGTTTCAAAGATTTTAACGTGGACTTTTATATTAAAAAACAAAACAAAAACAAAAACACACAAAAAAAACAACAAACAAAAAAAAAAAAAAAGGAAAAGAGTTCAGAAAAGGCTCCTCTCCTGGGAAAAAAAAAAAAAATAAAAAATGCATGTGTGACTGCAGGGGGGTGGCAACCTCTTGAAGGGATAACGCTCTTCCAGGAGCCAACGCGACTGCCGCCCTCCCCACGCTGGCGAGCGAGGCCACCTCTGCCTTTGACGACCGTAAGCGCCGCTGCGGAGAATCCCGGCCGTGCTCCGCTCGGCTCCCCTTGGTGCACACTGGAGACCTGTTCTTACTTCTCTGCTCTCGAAACGTACCTGCCATTTTAGATCTCTTTTTTTTTTTTTTTCTTCTCTATTATTATTATTATTGTTATTATTATTATTATTTCCTGTTTTTGTGGATCTAGACCGGAGTGGAAACGCCTCTAGAGGGGCTCTGGCTGCATCCCACCCCGCTCGCCCACCACCTTCCCAGGAGTTCCCTTGCCAAAGAGCTGCCTCGGGTTCATCCCAGTCCCCGCTGCCGTCCCCCAGGACCCCGCATCCTCCCCTGCCCGTCCCCAGAGTCCGGTTCCCCTAAGAAAAGCTTCACTTGAAGGTAGCGGGGGGGGAGCCGAGCGCAGACCCTTCCCTTGGGGGGACCCCTCTGCACCCCCCCCAAACCACCCCCCCACCCCGGTCCTGCCCTACGTGCATCTCCTAGCACAGCTCTGGGGGGACTTTTAATCCCCATCATCCAAAAACCTTTCCAGGAGGGTTTAAAAAAAAAAAAAAAAGGCCTTGAGGGGTGTTTTTTGAGAGCAAATTTTACTTTGACCTCCCCGTGGGCCAAACCCTTGCATCCCAGCCGCAGCGCCCGGCCAAACCCTCCATCAGCCACAGCCCCGCGTGTGCAGTTGTGCATGGTATTTAATTTTGGGGGGGTTGGGTTTGGTTTTTTTTTTTTTTTTTTTTATTAATTCCAAGTGGCCATTAACAAAGTTCTCCACATCTCGCTCCGCCTTCGAGGAAGTTTTCAGATTCTTGTATTTACTTGTTTTATATGGAAAAATATCAAATGTTCTTTGTATACATTTCTTCTGTACTTTAACGAGGGGAGGGAGATCTTTCCATAGAAACAGTCCTGGTTCTCCAATTTGTTATTATTATTTTCTTTTTTAATTATTATTTTTTTATTGTTGTTGTGAAGATGTCGGTGGCTTTCAAGTCAGTGTTTCTTTGGCGATGAAATGACGTTCTTTTAGTCCGAGAGGTTCCCCCCTGCCCTCCCACCCCTCCAAAATGACAAAAACCAGGCAAGTAGCAGAGCATGGACCCCCCCTTGTTTTCCCAGTGTCTATTATTGCCTCATTCAATAAATTGTTACAAATGTGTCTACCCCTGCGTCCGGCTCCTGTTTTGGGCTATTTTGGGGGGTTTTTGGTGTATCCTGCCATCCCTCCCTACCCAATGGGTGTTTTGGGGCTTGGTCCCACACCCCCCAGCCCTTCCGCCGGCTCTGCTCTGCCCTGCCACGACGTTGGAGCTGGTCACGGCCGGGATGATTTTGGGGCTTAATTCTTCCTTTGTGCAATTTATCTCATTCCTTTTTACTCCTCCAGCAGCAACCTGGGGCCGGGTGGAAACCACGGGGGTGCTCCAGCATCCCCCTGTGCTCCCACCCAGGGGCTGAGCCGGCCTTTGGGTTGAATTCCTCCATTTTCAGCTGCAGCAGCCACCGCCGAGCCCAAGCGCCGTCCCCCACGGGGTCCCGGCAAACCGGGGTGCGTTATTTGGGGCGCAAACCCAAGGAGGAGCAGGGAAGCGCAGCGATGGGTTTCAGCAGCTTTATTTGAACGCCGGCGCGGGATGGTTGCGGCCCCGGCTCCGGCGCGGTGAATCCTGCGGGCTTCTTGTAACCTGGAGCAAGAAAAAGAGCGGAGGAAGGCTGGAAGGACAGACAGACGGACAGAAGGAAGGAAAGGAGAAATGTGGCTGCTTGGGGTGCTCGTGGGTATCCCCGGCCGAGCTGGGAGCAGATCCCCGGCCAAGCTGGATGTCCTCAGACAGGAAAGATGCTGCATTTGCTGGGAGGGAGATCCGGGGGGGGTCCGGGGACCCCAGGACATCCCTGGCCAGGCTGGGGTGCCATGAAGGAGCCCCGGATCCCGCAGCACGGCCAGGGGTGGGGGCAGCTCGGCCTGGCAGACGCTGCCGTGAGGCTTTAATCTTTGCTAATCGGTCTTTAATAAGCAGGTCGGGGCCTCCCGCTGGGGCGGCTCGCGCTCGCCCCGGCACCCCCGGCAAGCTTCGCTTCGGATTTCCCAGCTGGGGAGAGGCTGGTGGGGCCGGATCCTGCTCCCCTCCCCAGCCTGGGCACTATGGGGGGGGGGGGTTCCTGGGCATTGGGGGGTCCCGGAGCGTGGGCTCCCATGTCTGGCCCAGCTGGGTTTGCTGCCTCTGCCCTCCTCCGTCCTAGCGCTGCTCTGCCCAGGGCGGACCCCAAATTGCAGGCTTTGACCCCAAATTGCAGGCTTTGACCCCAAAAGCGCTGCTGGGTGCTCAGGATGAGTCTGGCTGCTGCAGCTGGGAAGGGGCAGGATCAGAGGGGGGGTCTTGGGGTGACCCTTAATGGGATGCGGGTTACTGGGGGGGGGGGTCCTGGGGGCACCAGCTCCCCTTTGGGTGACTGCTGGGGGTGGAGCCTTTTGGGAAGGGGTGGAGCTTCTTGTGTGGGTGTGGCTACTGGGGTGGGGCTTGGGGAGGATGCCCCGCCCCTGCTCCCATGTTGGGAGGGAGGGAGGGATGGAAGGACAGACTGACTGGTAGATGGATCAATGGCTGGTTGGACAGACGAATGGACGGATGGATGGACGGACAGACTGGTGGGTGGATGGATGATAGCTGGCCGGATGGATGGACAAACGGATGGACTGGTAGATGGAGCGATGGATGGATGGGTGGACGGCTGGCTGGGCAGATGGATGGTTCAATGGCTGGACAGACAGAGGGATGGATGGCTGAACAGACAAAGGATGGGTGGCTGGATTGCTAGCTGGGTTGACTGGACAGATGGATGAATGAACAGACAGACACACGGACAGACTGTGCCCCCATATCCCTTCACCAGCCCCAGGGGGGTGATGGGGACCCCCGTCCGTCCCTCCTCCCCCCCCCCGGCGCAGGGAGGATGATTTGAGTGTGCAGCCTAATCCAGCGTGATCCAATCTCCGCGGGCTTACGCCGAAAGCCCCATAATCACCCAGCGCTGCCCTACATATCCCGACCAGCCGCCCTGGGCCTGATGGGGGGGGTGATGGGGGTGTGCACAGCCCCCCCCCCCCCCCCCTCCAACATGTCAGCCCGGAGCTGCCCCTTCCCACGCTATCCCCTGTCCCCCTCCTAAAACCTGTCACCATCCCTCCCGCACCCGGGGACAAGCAGGGGACATGAGGCAGCTGCCACCACAAGCTGCTTCACCGGTGCCTCAGTTCCCCCCCCCCCCCCCACTTCCCAGAAACTGGGGGCTGTGTCAGGGCCAGATCCAGGGCCAGGGGCAGGATCCAGGGCCGGGGGGTAGGAATTGGCCACCTAATCCCCCCCCCCCAGCTGCCCTGCCCACGTCGCAGGGCCAGATCAGCCCTTAACGCCCGGAGTCACGCGGGGACACGCGGCTGCGCTGCTCCAATGACCAGTATCCAGCAGGTCCCTGTTCTGTGTCCCCCCCCCATGGAGACACGCCGGAACGCCGGACCCTCTCCTTGGGGTGTGAGGGGGCTCACCATCACCGTCCCCCCATACTGCATGTGCACAGACACCCACCGCATTCCCCCCAAATCCATACTGGACGGAGCAGGACCCCACGAGCACCCTCCCAGCCCAGCAGCAGAGCCCTGGGAGGGGGGGGGGGATGCACAGGGTGGCCGGCTGCACCCACGGGTGCCAGGGGCCCATGTCCGCGGCGGTTCCCCGGGGCTGTAGTTGGCAAGTCTAGAACCACCGGATCCTGCTACCGCACCAGTGTGAGTTCTACCATTGCCAAAGGCAGCCCCGGGGCCGGGCACTGCTGGCACCACCGGCACCGTCTCCGCAGCCGGGCCCTGGCGTGGGGATGGGGTCGGGGGGGGGACGACACACGGCCGCAGTGCCAGGCCTGGAAAGCTGCAAAAAATAGGAAAAAAAAAAAAAAAAAAAAATTTCACCCATCCAGCCAGAAAACTCAGCGTGCAGCCTCAGCAGATTCCCCCCATGAGGATGCTTGGCTTAACCGGGGGGAGATGCCACCACCGTGGATCCAGGAGGGGACAAGAAGGGGGGGGGGTTGTCCCATCCTGCTCATGATGGCCACCACGGGGACACGGCCTGGCCGAGATGCCTCCACGGGCTGGGACACCACGTTGGGATGGACACCCCCCCAATGGCACCCCCAGGTGGGGTCTGACGGACATCCCTCCATCACCCCAGCAATTTCAGGGTGGTTTCCACTTTCCTATCCCCAGCAGCATCCCTCGCTCCCAGCACCACCACCCCCCGCTGAAACCACCTCCCCAGCACCGATGCTCATCCGTCCCCCACCCCGGCGCTGCTCTCTCCACCTTCTCCCATATTGGCACTACACATAATTGCTCGAAAGCTACAAATAAAAGCAAAAATGTGCTAGTGCCAAAACGGGCCAGGCGACGTCGGTGACGGCCCCGCAGGGCTCGCGGGTCTTTCTCTGCTCTGTTTATGGCCCTATGGTAATTCACTGACCGCGGGGTTGCACAGTGAATTCTACCAGTGCCATACACAGAACAGGAGTAGCGAGCTCACACCTTCCTTTTTTTTTTTTTTCCTTAATTTTCCCCCCCCAAAATCCTCCATAAGCCAGAGCCGAACGCCTCCAGCCTGGTCTCCAGCCTCGAAACAATGATGGAAAAAAAATGGGAATAAATTATTATCGACCGGCAAAAATGCTTCGGGAACTGTCAAGCAAAGGGAGATGCTCGCCCTGATGCCGCCTCTCCGGGAAAGATGGGGAAAATCTGGTCCCAAGCTCGGCTGGTCAAGCGCTGGGGATTTTCGGGGATGCGCCGTAGTGGGATGGGGCCGAGGCGATGCCGGGACCTGGCGTTGGAAGCCATTTCCCAGCCGCTGCCTTTGCGAGGTTACGCGGGTGTCTCGGCCTCGGGTCTGCAGGGAGCAGATGCTGCTGGAGGGCTGCAAACCGCCCCCCCCGGGATGGCTGAAAACCCCCAAAATGGTCGCAAACCCCCAATGGCTGCAAAGCCCCTGGATGGTTGCACACCCCCCAAAAGGCTGCAAACCCTCCAAATGGTTGCAAAGCCCCCTGCATGGTTGCAAACTATCCAGGTGGCTGCAACCCCCTCCCTGCTTCCCAAAATGTTGCAAATACCCGGAAAGGCTGCAAACCCCCTGGATGGCTAAAAACCTTCCAAATGGTTGCAACTCCCTCCAAGAGACTGCAAACCCCTTAATCGGTTGCAACCCCCCCCAAACGGTTGCAAGCCACCCAAAAGGTTGCAACCCCCCCAGATGTCTGCAAGCCCCCCAAAAGCTTGCAAACCCTCTTGATGGTTGCGCATCCTCCAAATGGTTGCAAACACCCCTAAATGGTTGCAACACCCTTGGATGGCTGCAAGGCCCCCCCCAAAAAAACTGCAAGCCCTCCAAATGTTTGCAAACCCCCTAAAAGGCTGCAAACCACCCTGGATGGCTGCAAATCCCATGGATGGGTGCAGACCTTCCAAATGGCTGCAAATCCCCCCAGAAGGTTGCAACCCCCCTGGATGGCTGCAACCCCCCCCCCCCCCCCCCCCAAACATTGCAACCCCTCCGAATGGTTGCAGACCCTCCAAATGGTCGCAAACCCCCTAGAAAGTTGCAGACCCCCTCAAAAGGTTGCAGACCCACTGGGTGGCTGCAAATCTACCCAAAAGCTTGCGAACCCCTCGGATGGTTGCAAAGCCCCCCCCCCAGGCTGGCTGCGAACCCCCCGGCTGGATGCGACACCAGCCCCAGCGGCCATGGCGGCGGCGGCGGCGGAGGAGGAGGAAGGCACAAAGTCTCCTTTGTGTCGGCAAAGCCGAGGCCCCAACGAGCCGAGCGGCCCCGGGATGAGCTCGGGGTGCCCCGAATCCGTCGGCGGGAGCTGACCCCCCCACCCTGACCCTCGAGGACGCAGCCACCGACCCCTCGCACCCCGTCCGGCCTCGAATTTGGGGGCTGAAGACGAGCAGCGGCGCTTGCTCGGCTCGCCCATCCCCATGATTTGGGGAACGTTGCGCATGGAGGGGTTAACGCCGGCGGGGACAGCCGTGTGTCCCCCCACCACCCGCACCCGCCTTGCGGGATCCATCAGCAAAGCTCTCGCTCCCACCCCCCGCCAAGCAAAGCACCCCAAAAGCCTGGGGCAGCCCCCCCAAAGCCCCGCGGCGCTCAGCCAAGCAGCCCAAAAGGAAGGGAACCCCCCCCCCCCACCGAGGCCGCAGCACCGTCCTCACCTGGGGGGACACCACCCCGGTGCCACGGTGGCTTGGGGACACCGGTCCCTGGGGTGGGGGGGGGGGACACGTCGGGCGAGGCCGAGCCCTCCGCCATCCTTGGCGTGACTTTGAAAGCGACGGCTTCGCCTAATCCCCGCCGTCGGCCGGCCCGCGTGGCCCCGGCACCACGCCAGGCAGGATTCGGCCCTTCCCCGTTGACCGCCCCCCCACCCCCTCCGCGCCCCAACGTCTGCGGGTGCCGCATCCCACCCGCCTTGGGGTGAGGGGTGGGGGGGGTTGGCAGCTTTTGGGGGTGATCCCCCCCCCCCCCAAAGCTTTGTCCCCCTGCCTCCGCCCAAGGCCACTGCGGCAGCCCAGGACCACGCCGGCCCCGGGGCTGAGCCTGCCCCTCTGCGGAGCCGCCGCACCCCGGCTCATGACGTTGGGAGCTGCCGCATTGCGGATGCTGGCCACCCCCTCCCCGGGGCCCCCCCCCGGCCCCGCTCCCGGCAACCCCCTCCGAGGGCTCCGCCGCAAGGCCCGAGACCTTCGGCTTGGGGATGTGGGGGGGGTCCCCTGGTCCCCGAGCCCCGTTTTGGGGCTGGACGGGGCAAAAAACCATCCCCGACCCCGAAAGGCCACCGGCGTCGGCTGGGGATGCTCGTGGCACCGACAGCACCAAGATGGTGCTCGGCCGCTGCCTCTGCCCGCGGCAAGGGACAAGGGACGGCGGCGGCTCGGGGCCACGGCCGCTGCCGATGTCTTCCCCGCCGTGGGGTGCGGTGGGTGCGGGCGCCCACCCACGCTCGACACCCCGATTCGTGTGGCCGCAGGTCCCCCCCCTCCGTCGGCATCGCCGGCGGGCGGCTGGGGAGAGCTTGGGTGGGGATGGGGATGGGATTGGGATGGGGATGGGGACAAGGAAGGGATGGGGATGGGGACAAGGACAGTGACAGGGATGGGGAGGGAGACGGGGATGAGGATGGGGATGGAGACAGCGATGGGAATGGAGATGGGAATTGGGATGGGAATGGAGACAGGGAAGGAGATAGGCATGGGGATGGAGACGAGGACAGCGATGGGGACAGGGATAAAGATGGGGACGGAGACGGGGATAGAGATGGGCACGGAGACAGAGATGGAGATGGGGACAGAGACGGGGATAGGGATGGAGAGAGGGATGGAGACAGAGATGGGAATGCGGTCAGGGAGAGAGACGGGGACAAGGACGGATGGGCTTGGGATGGGGACAGGACTGGAGATGGAGACAGGGACAGGGATGGACGGGGACAGAGAGAGACAGCGACAGAGCTGCCGTGTGCAGCCAGGAGCTCCGTTTCGGGGCTAAACTGGGCAGATTTGTGCCGCAGTGCCGGAGACACCCGCCGTGGCCCCTCCGGCTGCCCCAGTGCCCCGGGAATCCCCCCTCACCCCACAGCACCCCCCAGCGTGGGGCAGGACCCCACCCTGCCCCCCCGACTGAGGTTTCGGTGTCCCCAAGCAGGGCTGGGGACACGCCTGACCCCCCCGGGGGTCCCTCTACCCTCTGCAGCGCCGGGGCAGAGGCGGGGGGTGGACAGGGGGGTACTTACTCCGGGGGGTGGGGGGTATGGACACCCCCCCCAAAGCAGCACCCTCCCCATGTTGGAGATTCCCCCTCGCCCGGGCTTTCGTTACCGGCACTATTTGGTGACACCGGAGCTGCCATCGGGGCTGCAAAGCGGTGACACGTCGCACCGGGGGGGTATGGGAGAGCACCCCTGAACCCCAAAATAACCCCCCCCCCAGGCCGAGGGGCGGCTGCGGCTGCGGGCGATGGGGCTGGACCCCCATTTCGTTGTCGCCCGCTACGCCCCGGTGAGATGCGATCGCTGGCATCCCCCCTCCCCCCGACGGCAGAGGTTTTGGGGGGACCCCGGGAAGGATGGGGGACGCTGAGGGGGGGTGGTGTGTGAAGTGGGGTGGGCTCAGTCGGGGAGACGGACCCCACGTCGAGGAAAAGCGGAGAGAGCGGGGAGGGAAACGGGACACGCCGCCGCCGCGGGGCCGGATCCTGCGTGGGGGGACCGGAGGGAAGGAAGGAGGTGGCCAAGGTGGGGGGGGGGGGGGGATCCCTGAACCCCGTGGGGGACCCCAACCAGACCCCCCCTCCCTCCCGGGGGGGACCAAGGCGGCCGCACTTACCTCTGCTCCGGGCGCTGCCTCTGCTCCGGGACCCGACGTGGCGGGGGGGGGGTCACCCGGGGCTTGGAAGGGAGGACGACGGACACGGGACCCCCCCCAAACACCCACCCTTACCACCTCCCTAACCCCCAGATACCCCGGGGGGGGGGTTCCCCGCCGCCACCCGCCGCCCCGGCGCTCGCCCAAGTGTCGGGGAGCGGCGGCGGCGGCGGCCTTAGCCCGGCCGGGGGGACCCCCCCTGCGGCTCCCAATTGGCCCAGGTGCCCCAGAAGGTGGAGCCGGGCCCGGGGCGGGGGTGGAAGCGGATGGGGGGGGGGGGGGGGCCGGGCTCACCTTGGGCCACTACCACCCCCCACCTTGGTAGCCCACTCGCGAAGTTGCCCCGCCGCGGTTACCGGCGAGGTAACTGCAGTCCGTGCCTCCCCCCCCCCCCTCCGTTAGCCCTTCAGCCGGTGGGTTGATGGTGGGGTACCCCCCCCCCAACCCCCAGCGCAGGGTGGGGGGGAGGCTCCTAAAACAGGAGAACACCCCCCCCCCTCCCGCCTCAATCCTTCCTTTCCCTTAATGGGGATGGGAGGCGGCTCCCGCCCATCCCCGCGGCCTCGGGGCGGGCGGCTCTCCCGGAGAAAGGCTTGAGCTTCTCACCGGCGGTTTCTTCCTCCCTTCTTTTTTTTTTTTTTTTTTTTTTTTTTTTGTTTTTTTTGTGGGGTTTTTTGGGGGGGTGTGTGATTTTTATAGCCGGTGTCCGACCCGCCCCGGAGCTACCGTCGGGGCCGTTCACCGGCTGTCGGACACCGGACACCGGGCGGGCGGCGACAGCAGCGGGACCGCGCACCTGATCCGGTTTCCCGCTCCTTAACCCCCCCCCAAACACACACCTCGGGGTGGGGGGGGGGGGAAGGAAAAACGATCCTGACACCCCCCCACCGGACCGCAACCCGAGAGGCACCGCCGAGCCCGCAGCTGCCGCCGCCCGCCCCGAGGGGACGGGGATGGGCTCCGGCGGTTGGGGTTTGGGGGGGGATTGGGGGGGGGGGGGCATGGGTCCCCGGTTGTCGTTGGGGTGATGGAAGGGTGTCCCGTCCCCGTCCCCCCCAGCCCCGGCTCTTGCCCCAGCCCTGGAGCCACGAGGATGGCCCGCACTGATGCACCCCCCCCCCAAAATTACCCTCCTCCCCAAATTACACCCCCCCGCAATCACACACAAACACCCCCAAGGCACACCCACGCAGGTGCAAACCATATATAAAAATATATAGGTCTATATGGGGGGTGTCACTGCAGCCCCCCCCCGCCCCGAAAGTGCGTGTGCAGCACTGGGCTCCAGTGCCACAAACCAGCCCGACCAGTTTGGGGCCAGGTTGCCCGCTGGGACCGGGATCGGGTTGCCGCAGGCCGCCGGGATGGAAGATGGGAGAAGCCGGCCGGTGCCTCCCGGATATTTTTTTTTGGGGGTGGGGGGGGTCAAACCCCCTGGGAAGAGGCGTCTTGGGGCTGTGAAGCACATGGGGGGGTCGGTGGGGAACAGCCCCCCAAGAGAGATGGGGGGAAGTGGGGAGGGAGGGATGGGGGGAGGAGGAGAGGGCTGGTATGGGGGTAAGGGTGCTGGATTTTGGGGTGACCATCCAGGATGGGGCTGAGCTCACCCCCCACGCTGGGGACGGGGATGTGTTTGGGATGCTGGTGTCTGTGGCACCCTGGGGTGGTGCTGGAGAAAGGAGGGACCTTGGGTGGTCCTCCGGGATGGTTCCCAAACCATGAGATGGTCCCCAAGCGGGGACATACTCTGGAGGGTGTCCGAGAGCCTGGGGTGGTCCCCAAGCACGGAGGCACCCCAGGTGGTTCCAAAGACCTGGGATGGTCCCCGAAAGCCCAGGGTGGTCCCCAAGACCCCAGGACGGTTGCCAAGCAAAGAGGCATCCTGGATGGTCCCCGGACCCTGGGATGGTCCCAAAGATCCCAGGATGGTTCTCAAGCAGGCAGGCACCCCAGATGGTCCCCAAGAGCCCAGGGTGGTCCCTGAGACCCTGGGATGGTCCCCAAGCAGGCAGGCACCCCAGATGGTCCACATGACCAGAGATGGTCCCTGAGATCCTGGGCTGGTACCCAAGCAGGGAGGCATCTTAGATGGTCCCCGTGCCCAGGGATGGTTGCCCAGAGTCCAGGATTGTTCCCAAGCAGGGAGGCACCTTGGATGGTCCCCAGAAGCCAGGAGGATCCCCAAGACCCCAGGACGGTCACCAAAGAGGGAGGCACCCTGGATGGTCCCCAACACCTCAGGATGGTCCCCAAGCAAGGAGGAACTTGGGATGGTCCCCATGCCCAGGGATGGTCCCCGAGACCCCAGGATGATCCTCAAGCTGGGAGGCACCTTGATGGCCTGCATGGTGCCCACCCAAGAGAAGCGTGGGGCCCCTCGGCGCCAGGCTCATCCCATTCTCCAGCACCATCAATATTTCGGCTCCACAAAGGTACGGCCGAAATTTCGTTGAGGCCTCGGCCCGCGTAAACCGAGCAGAGCAAATGGCCCTGTTTAAAAATTTAGATTGTCTTCTTTTGTTCCTCAACGGAATATTTAATGGAGACGGACCTGGAAGAGCCTCTGGAAAGGTGGAGGGGGTCGGGCAAAGCCGCCCTGCTGGCGCTGAGACCCGGCGGCACTCGGTGCGGGGGCTCGGCCGGGGCTGGGTTTCTTTCCACGGCTCTTTGCCGGGCTCAGATGGGGATGGAAACGATAATGCAATATTGATGTGGAGGGATGAGGGAGCGCAACTGAAGTACATTAGCCGGGGAGCCCTCCCCGGCACGTTTTTATGGCCCCAGCGAGGCTGGTGCTGGCAAAATCCCTCCTGCCCCAAGATCCCAGCTTAAAAATGGGGTTGAAGCCCAAGGATGGGGAGGTGGTCGGCATCGCTCATCCCGCTGGGTGTCACCCCGAGGTGGGATGCACAGGGATGAGCATCCCACCCCGGTGGGATCTTGGACCACCCCGGCTTTGTAGGGGATCTTGTTCTGGGGTGGGCGAGGGGTGAAGCTGCCAGGTTTGGCATCACCGCGCTCAGCTGGGGAGAGGAAAACTGGGGGTGAAGGAGAGGAGTTTAGCAAAAAGAGCTAAAAATTGGGAAGGGGCAAGGGAGGGGGGAAGACCTCCTGACTGCAAAGGGGTCAGAATCACCGGTTATGGGGAAAAACAGAGACATTTGTCGGCAAACATGCACCGAGCTGTGAACGTCCTCTGCAGGACCACTCCTGGTCACCTGGGATGTGCCAGGGGTGCCGGGGTCCTTCTTGGGCAAGGCCCATTTGGCAGCATGGCCACAGCCCCAGTCCCACCGTGCTCGCGCTCCAGCCGGGCGCGTGTTTACCAGGCCCTGACCAGCTGCGTTGGACGGGCATGTCCAGCACCGGCCTGAGCCAGGGTTCCAGGCCCAGATGAAGCGAAGAGGGAGCGAGATCCTTCCCCAAACCCGGCTTTGTCCCTCCTGCCCTCCCCGAGGGGCTCAGGTGGCTCGGGGGGGGCCCCAGCCCCGCTGCGGGGGGTCGGGCACAGCCGTCTCCCGCCGGAGCATCATGCATTAGTAATGGCCACCGATCCGCCGGCGCTGACGGCATTTCTTCCAGCCGGGAGGAATAATTCGGGCCGTAACCGGAGCCGGCTCGGGGCAGGCGGAGCAGGCTCAGGTGTCCCCCGTGGCCCTCGGGGTCACCGTAAGTGGCCCGTCTCGGTGCCCGCTTGGGGCTCAGAGGTGCACGTGTCCCCCCCCCGGGGTTGTTAGCCTGGGTCAGGCTGCAGCACTGGCATCCCTTGGGGTCGCACCCGGATGGCTGCCGGCGTAGTCCCCAAGGTCCTTTGGGTCCCCAAGGGGGACAGGGAGGGGGGTCCCGCAGCGGAAGGTCCCAGCACCCAGCACGGGGACGAAGCCGGGAGGGGAGGGAACGCCCCGCTCACCCCATAAGCAGCCCCGGGGATGAGAGTCCTGAGCGCCCGCCAGCGCTGGATTGTCCCCCTGCGTCACAGGGGCTGCGTGTCCATGGGGATGGCACCCAGAGCTCCAGAGGGATGGCACCCAAGGCCCGGTGGGGATGGCAAGCAGATCCCGATGGGGATGGCACCCAGATCCCGATGGGGATGGCACCCAGAGCCCGATGGGGATAGCACCCAGACCTCCATGGGAATGGCACCCCGAGCCCCTTGGGGATGGCACCCAAAGCCCTGTGGAGATGGCACAGAGCCCCTCGGGGATGGCACCGAGTCCCACGGGGAAGGCACCCAGCGCTCCATGGGGATGACACCCAGAGTGAGTCCCACGGGAATGTCACCCAGAGCCCGGTGGAGATGGTACCCAGAGCCCTTTGGGGATGGCGCCCGAGACCCTATGGTGGTAGCAACCGGAGTTCCATGTGGATGGCACCCAGAGCCCCACGGGGATGTCACTCAAAGCCCCACGGGGATGTCACTCAGAGCCCTGCGAGATGGCACCCAGAGCCCCGGGGGGGGGGGCCATAGGCTGAGGGTTTGCCCTTTGATGCCCTTCAGCACCAACACAGACCGGGCAGCATGAGGCCTCTGGGTGCTCCCGGGAGCACCAAGCAGCACCCGCCACCAGCTATGGGTCCCCCATGTCACCCCAGCATTGAGGTTCCCCCCCCCCCCCCCAAAAGCAGCACCCACCTCCCGGGGGGCCCCGTGGGAGCTGGGGCCAGGCCAAGCCGATCCCGAAATCCCGAAGGAGGATGGATGGACAGCGGGTGGCACTTGGCACCCAGGGGACAGTGGGGGACAGAGCAGCGATGGGACCACAGCCAGGGGACATGGAGAGCACCCAGCACCGGGCCCAGCTCTACCCTGTACTGGGCAGAGTGGGGGGCTACTGGGGGGGGCTACTGGGGCTACTGGTGTGGCACGGGGGCCACCTGCTGGGCAGAGGGGACAGTGCCACCCCCAGCTGACCCTAAAAGCTCCCCTAAAGGGAGGGGGGGTGTGACACAGCAGGGGTGTCCCCCCCCTTCCCTGATCCCTCCCCAGGGCAAGGGGCAGAGCCCAGAGGACTGGTGGTCCCAGGAGGTGGCAATGGGACTGGGTGTCCCCCCCACCGGCCCCCAGCATCACCCGAAGGTGCCCTGGGCTGCCAGGCTGGGTGCTGGCAGCAGGTGGCACTGGTATGACACGGACCCGCCACCCTGTCCCCAAACTGGGTCTTAGGGGTGACAAACAGCCCTGGCTGGAGCAAGGGAATGGTGTGGGGAGGAGGAGGAGGATGGAGAGGAAGGTCTCGCTCAGCTCCAGCAAATCTGGAGTTAGCGAGTTAGACCAGGATGAGGACAAGCCATATGGCAGGCTGCTGTCTCCTTCCCTGTCCCATCCACAGCCCCAAAATGCCAGCTGGGGGGTCCCTGAACTGCTCCCGGTCACACCCCCCGTATACATTACCCTGATCCCCATGTCACATCAAGCCAAAATTACCCGTGATTATACAGAAAACAGCCACCTCTGCCATAATTACCGGTCCAGGACACCAAACACAGCTCCCACGACGGCTGCGGCATCTCAGGCAGCGTTACCTGTAACGACTTGTCCTGCTGCGAGAAGAGACCTTGAAAGAAATTTACCCTACGAGGCTGTGCGGGTGGAGGGATGGGGAGGGACAGATGCCCCGTGGCTGCGCTGATCCCTCATTTCCAACCCAAGACCCTAAAAATCAGCTTCGGTGCTGTGGCTGCGGTCACCGGGCATGGAAGGACATCATCACCCAGCCGCTTGCAAATAGCTGGGGAAGGAGCTGGCTATCCCGAGCGCTACCATCAGCGCGTTGGGTACGTGCAACAACCACTGCTGCCACCTCCTGCAGTTCACCTCCAGGCAGAAGATGCCCTGGAACGGTTTTGATCTGGCGTAGATGGGCCACGGGTGAAGTCGTGGTGGGACGCAGAGTCAATGGCGCAAAGTCCAGGGTCTTTCCTGCAAGACCAAGCTCTCGGAGATCAAGCACTAGCCAAGCTTCAAGGTATATACATATTTTATTTTAAAAAAAGTTTACAGTTCTTTAATTATACACAACTATTGGAGAGGTTATACTCTTAGAGAGGAGGCATTTATGTCAGGGTGGCTGATGTGCCCACTACATCAACAAAGCAAGAAAAAGAGGAAAAAAAAAATAATAAAGAGCCGACTCAAACAACGGGCAAGACACCCCTGATCTCTTCAAGTATCACACGACAGGTACCACACACAGGCAGTAAAATCATGGCCATTTCTCATGCTGCAAACACCCCTGCTAAAGTGCCAGCAGAACTTGGATGAGAAAAAAAAAAAGCAAAAAGAAAAAATTGTCAAACACCTCCCAGCCTTCCCGATGGTCTGCGAGGAGGGTCCCTGCTGATGGACAACACCCGCCAGGCGGGGATGGGAAGGGGAGCCCCGTCTCTCCGGCACGTGTTAAGGGATGGGTAGACACGTAAAGAAGAAAGAGGTGGCTTGGGGTTCAACCATGGACATGGTGGAGGCAGGAGGACAAGCCCGTGCCATACCGGGCTGATGGCAAAGCTCTGCTCCAGCCTGTCCCCGCGCTGGCACGCTTCTGCATCCGCCAAACCGACCTGTGGGTCAGGAAAAACTCGGCACAGAGGGTCACCGACCGGCCCCGAGTGTCACCATCGAGGGACACGGCAACTCAGTTTTTCACGTCACGCAAAAACCTCGACGGCAAAAGGAGAGGTTACAGGAATAGAAGCCAAAGGTTGTTTCCAAAACAGCGCCAAGGGGCTGTGGCAAATTTTGGTAGCGGGGAAATCAACCCGGGGTCCATCACGGGCTGGCTGAGAAAGTCCCATCACACTGACAGAGCACAAGGTGACAACAGCACTGTTTTTTTTGAAGAAGAAAAAAACGCCCTCAAGATGACCAAAATAAGAGCTATCTTGCTTCAATATGGCTCCACCTTTTCTTCCAGACTATGTAGGTGTAGTTTTATTTACAAACTGTTTGTGGGGGGGTAAGTTTCTTTTGGGAGAAGGAGGAAGATTTGGAAAAAAAAAAGAAGTGAAAAATGATAGAGGGGAAGAAGCAGAGGGGTGCAAGGTGGGCAGGAGCAGGCATTCCCGGCCCGCAGAGCGGATCCCAGCCCACCTCATCCCCTGGAAGCATCTTACATCCAGGACAGACATTTTTACAAGCAGCATTTTGGCAGCCGGGTTCTCCTCCGCCGCCGGGCACAGGGCAAGCCCCTGTGCCGGGGCGGTGAGTTTCACCACAGCTCAGGAGCGTTGGGAAGAGCCGGGGACACGCGTTTTCACGGCTCTAGACCCCTCGAGCCGTCAGCCCGCACAGCTTGGACAAGCCCGGCGAGTCCCGCTGCGTCCTCGTACCCGGGTCAGGAGCTGGCCCTGGCAAACTGCGGCTTTACCGGTAATTTTTTGGGGGAAGCCCTGTTTAGCGGAATATGCGTTTCACAAAACGAGGGGGGAACGTGTGAGCGGTTTGATGCACTAAATCCGAGTGAGGGGATGGAGTGACGGGGAGAAAAACCTGCAAAGGAAGGGGGATGAGGTAATTAGAACACTATTTTTATACAATATTGAAAAAATACAAATTTTTATTGTGATTTTTTTGTCGTTTTTGTGTTTTTTTTTTTTTACCTTTTAAACTGATATCACCACCCAGCACTTACTCTACTCCTAAGTAGCACCTACAGTAAAGGTTATAGCACAAGCAAACTGCTAGGTCAGCAGGTAAGCAAGTTAAACAGTGCCAGCAAAACGTGGCCCCTCCCTCCCCAAAGTAATGAGAAAAACAGCGTGCTAGATAAGAGTTAAGTACACCATTACATGTTAAATAGTTAATATTACCCTTCCGACAAGCCACAAATGCTAGATAGAGAACTTCAGCACAGTCACTAGCCACAGCCCTAACATTACTGCTTTAAAATAAAAAGGGAAAAAGGAGAGGGAAAAACCTTTGCTTCATGCCCGTAATTAACATAAAGGAAATTCTTTGTATATTTTTATTAAGGAAAATCATGCTAAAGCAAAATGGTACTTTACGAGGTTTGTTCTTTGTTTTCCAAAAGAAAAAAAAAAATTGATTGTGCTTTATGAATTAGAAATAGGATTGTAACCTTCCAACCCCAATGACTCAAAACTTGGTGGCATTTCTAAAGAAAAAAAGAAAACAAACAATTCTGGGAAAATGACAAATGTACCAGTCTGACATTCAAAACTCTGCTCGAGAGTTGCTCAGGGTGGGTTGATTTTTCCATGCACTGTCCTGTAGGTTGCACCACAAATTAAGACATCCTGTCCAAACCCCTCCAAACCCCAAAAGAATACAGCAGGTAACATTCAGCCTTAAAAATCCATCTTAGTTTGAATCTCCAATGCACAATTATCCAAATTCAAGTATACCGGCATCCCAGGTAGACATTTACTGTATTAGATTTCATAGCTTTAAAACAAACAAACAAAAATCTCGGCTTGCTGAAAGACACCAGGAGAAATCAAACATTTCAATTCAGAAGCATCCTGGAAAAAAAAACAACAAAACAACCCAAAACAAAACAGAGCAGATTCACTTGCTTCCTCAGTTGGTGCTTTTAGGCTTTTTTATTCATCTCAAATTTTTCTAGATCATATTCTTTGTTAACTTTTAAGAAATTTTAATCCTGTTGTACACACACAAGCAGATGGCTACCAAGCTGGTGCAGAAGGGGGAGGAAAAAAGGAAAATAAAATCAGTGCCGATGGATTCGTGGACTACAGCCAATGGGCCAATCTTCGTGGATCTGAAGCTCTCGGCAAGGCTAATCCATCTGGTCAGAGGACCCTCTTAGGAGATGGAGAGTGTTTGTGAGGTGTTTAACCATACTTCAAGCAAGAGAAAAAAAAAAGCAAACTTGAAGCCATTAAAGGGCAGCAGTTTCAAAACTATGACAAAGTAAGAGTTTGACTTCACATGTGCTCCAGCTAAATCAAAGCACTGTTCAGAGAGCATCGTTTGTGGTTTGTGTTTTTTTTTTTCCTCCCGAAAAGGGAACAGCTCGTAATCCAGACCAAGAAAGTGAGTAACATCCAGATGAAGGCTTTCAAAAGTCCCAAAAGCAAATAGACCAGTGGTTGTCAGTCCCTACAGTTCAGAAGGGCAGGCAGGAGTCCACATATAAAAACGGACTTAAAATCCAAGTCAAAATTTTTAAGCTTCAATGCTCTGAATAGCTCCATGCATTTGTATTGTTTGTTTTTCTTTCCTTTTTTTTTTTTTTTTTTAATGTGACTCCACATAAAATACGATCAGCAAGGTTGACCTGAAGGAGCACCTTTTATTCCACTGTCTGATCTACACAGTTAGTATATCATCCCCCAGATTTTATACTTTGAGAAAACGCTGTTCCATGTTAGCATCCAAGGTGGTGTCTTTGGAAACATCAATAAGAAAGCAAACATCATTTTGCTAACTCCCTACCTACCAGGGCAGCTGTTTTAGCTGACAGTTCAGTAGCACACAAGTTGACTTGGCCAAATGGAATTTGAATGCATGCATTCGGGCTGCATATTGCTACCAAAATGGAATGTGGGAATATGCTATGCACCTCGGGTTCGAGAAATGACCAAGAAAATCAAGATCTAAAGGGTGATATATATATATCAATGCTATTATTCATAAAAACCTTGTTTAGTAATAAAAAAAATTGCTTTGTTTAAATATGAATATTATAGTCTGCTTCTCATGGTTAGGAAATTAGAGTCTCTCTGAAAAGCAGGTTGCCTCTTCTACTACAACTCCATATCCTGAGCCTCATCTTCCGAGAAGTCAGACATGGAGCTCTCAGACGAGCTGTCCCCGGTGCCTTCTTCCTGTTCTTTTAGTGCTTCTTCTGTTGCATATTTCTGAATGTATTCTGTATGTGACAGAAAAGAAAAGACATATAAGCAGCATATATTCAACAGTCAGAGGATGAGTGAACTATGACTAAAGGCTGGTTGGATCACATCATGTTTGATAAGTCATATAGACTACCATATTTCTCAGACCAAAGGCAGCATTGTCCAACAACAGCTGATGGAGACCTTAGAGATGTGTAAGACCCTTGGAAACAAGTATGATCCCAAGGTTCCTATGTCAGCGTCACACATGCTCGTAGCTGGAAACAATCTAAGTCCTCCCCGGTACGGTGTGTCTCACTTAATAGGACAGGATTCAATTTACTGCCGAAATAGGAGCTACTGTGGTGACCTAGAGAACAAGCCTAAAAGACATCAAGATGTCACTATATAGCCTGACTTTAAGAAATGAAGATCTGAGAGTTTAAACTGATAGGGCAGAACAACCGTCACCAAAGCCAAGCTGAGAGCCAGACTGAACTTCCAGACTGAACTCTGCAGAAGCAGAGTGTAAAGAAGGATGGACAGAGAACACAGAGCAGAAGACCACTGCAGGAATAGGTGCACTGGTGGTTTTGCCTTGGTTTTTTTTTGTTTTGTTTGTTTGTTTTTTGTTGTTGGTTTTTTTTTTAATAAAAAGCAAAAGCTCCCTCCCCCAGCCCTAAAATAAACACAGGTCTGCCCCAGGCACTGTTTTCAAAACACAAGTCTTGCAACCTGCTTCACATCAGACAGCAGCCATAGGATTAGCTGAGAAGGACCTGCAGGCAGCCCTCCGTGGGGAGAAGGGCCACCGCACTGCAGGTCACTGATGGAAACCGTGTCTCACAGCAGGGTCCAAACCACACTGGCTCTAGGCGCCCAGATCAACACCCTGAACTTCAGCCAGGAGGAAGCAGGAAGCTGTACAGCAAGCAGGAAAACTGGTTTACTGGGATTCCTGCAGGCAGGTAAAGTAACCACTGCCAACCGTGGCTTGTGTGGCTTCCACAGTTACCTCCGTGCAGGGGGACAGAGCAAAAAGGCAACACAAAGTGGATCGGATCACTCAGACCAAGTCTGGCAATCCCTCTCCTTCCTTTGCAGCCGCAGAAGGCTCCCGCAGTGTCCGCTCCGAGATCCGAGGAGGGGCTGGGGTCCCCAGCAGGCAGGCCACCTTGAGCAGAGAAAGCCTACTCCTTACACACATGCAGGTGTGCAGAATGGAGCAAGGGTGAAAACTTGGCACAAAACTGGGCTGAAGAAGGGGTGCTCAGCCTCAGCTTCAAGTCTTCCTCTTATTTATCGCCTCTTTTCCACCTTACACTGAGAAAGCGGCTTCATAGTATGAAGAAGGGATGTAACTTCAGTATCCCGACAGCGCTTCCTCCACACTGCAGGTCACGCACTTCGGGGAGGAGAGTGGTGGCGTGGTCACACTGCCATTGGGGAATTCCAGTTGCAAACCTGTTATCTTTCCAGATACGAAGGTACTAAAATACAACAAAGCCTCCTCCAAACAGTAGTATTAAAAAAAATTAAGAAAGAGGGAATACCACCATCCCTTTGTGCTCAAAGATGAGCCCCTGCACAGAAATGTGAATGTCACATCCCAGTCCCAGCCCAGCAGCCGTCCCAGCTGTATGTTCTTTAGTTCCTCCCAGGGAACGAGTTCCACAAAGAGCACCTCTCCTCCAGGAACACAGATCACTGCTTTTTATTCCATACTCTATCTGCAGGTGGATACACTGACAAAGCTGTGGGAGGATACATCTAATGCCAGATAACCAAGTGCTACAACCCAGGTATTAAAGACTGTACTTTGCAGAGCCTGGCTGTTCTTAAAGCCTCTTTCCCTCTGCACTTCCATCCTTCAGCCTACTGGAAGGGACAATACTCTGCAAGAGATCTGCATCATCATCATCATCATGGTTTTTTTTCTGCGTTTCTGGACCTGATGTAAGGACACTGAGCCCAAACATTTTACTATACACCTGAACCCAGAGTAACGACAGAGCAACCTGAAGCCGACACTTCATGGAGGAGTTCCCAGGATGGAGCAGCTGGCAGCCTTGGCAGACCTGCTCCACCCTGGAAAAGTTGAGCACGCTGGCTGGAAGGTGCTTCTGAGCCCAGTGAGCTCCAGCTTCTCCATCTAATGACGCACGCAGCTTCAGTCTGACTGTTTAATATACATTATTAACCTGCTCACTCGGACTCCAGAAGCAGCTGTTCAAATCTGTTTTACAAGAACTTGTTAAGAACTGATAAAGTATTGAAGGCAGCTATGTAAACACCGGGAAGCAGGGAGCACTCAAGGTCTCGGATTGCCCTCAGGCTGCTGGAGCCCACGTGGTATCAAAAGAAAAGCACCCTTGTGCTCCATCCTCAGGTCCTGGCCACTGAGAACCCCCGTCTTGGAAAGCGCTTGCCTGTGTCACCATGGAGCCTAGGCCCTGCCTGATCACATCTGCTGCCTGCACCGGAGAACAGGAGTTGCAGAGTCTGGGACAGGGGCCATCTGCCAAAAGAGAAGGACACTGCAAGTGAGAAGAATTGGTGTGACAGACCCAATGGCTTAAAGATGAGAGGGACTAACTGAAGGAGGGACCCAAAAAAGCAGCGTGTCTTCGCAGAATTTACACAGGAAGGTGGGCTGGCAGTAGACGACAAGCAGAGCTAAGGAGATGGGATGCTGACATGGCATATCCTTGTAGCAGCTACTCCCTTCCCATAGCTTTCCAAGAATTAATCTCCCTCTGGAAAAGGGTGTTTGCCCAGATAAATTGTTATTCCTTACACAATCCAGCAAAGGGAACCCAAGTTCCTTTGCTGTAAGACTTTGGATGTCCTTGGATGACAAAGGCAACCCCTCACTGGGCACCTGAGAAATACATTCCCTCTATGCTTACCCCAAACCCAGCTAAACAACTGCTGTAGCTGCCTCGGGAGTCCCCAAACACAGTAGTCACGAGCCAGCAACCATGGCAGGACAGGAGGCCAGCAGCACTTCTTCACTGACTACTACTTCAAGTGCTCTCTGGGCCACTGGAGATTTGGACACGGAAGCCACTGTTTCTTACTGTTGGAAAAGGCCTGTTTGAGCCTAAGCTAAAACACAACTTGAAGCACTTCAAATTTAAAATACCATCTTCTACCCAGGAAAGCTACCAAGCCCCTGGGCTGGGTTTTTCTGAAGGTTTAATCTGGGAAATGCCAAACTTCCAGGGAGCTTCTGTGCTGAATATTGTATTGAACTTGGATCTTCAGTCTACTAAGGGAAGAAAACGGCACCATCTAAATACTACTGACAAACCGTCCTCCGCGGAAGCCTGTTCACATGACGAAGGGAAACCCTTGATGCTCCCATTCCTACCAGGGAAACACCGCTTTGATTCATCTGTTTTTAAACCCTGGAGCAACAAGAACAAACTGTGGTTGCTCCCCGTGGCTGGTATGTGCCTGTGAGCCATACTGGTGTTTCAAAGGACTCTACTGGAACTTCAGAGCTGAGATGTGGGATGGGAGAACTGCTCCCAGAGATGTCCTCTGCTCCCAGCAAACACTCAGCCTGCCCCTCAGTATCCTTCAGCTGCTGTTACTCAGCACTGCCACCCTCCCAAAAGAAGTTTTCACATTAGAGCTACCAAAGAGAAGGAAAAAGCAGCACACCCAGGAGTCAAGCACCAATTCCCAACAGCTCAACACAAACGTTTAGCCATTTTTGCGTATATGAAGCCCACACTCTAGTGCTCTTGCAGTGATCAGGCAAGCCACCTCATCAAGGACTGTTGGGGAGATTTTAAAGGTGCACTTACTTGGCTCTGTGTCCATGAACTACTTAATCTACCTGAAGGCTCTAATGCTAAGAATCACAGTCTCCAGCTGTATGTATATTGGTAATATTAATGGACATTTATAAGTTTCACAATAATCCTTACCTGTTTGGGTCTGATACCAAGAATGACAGGAACTACAAATCTTGGGCCACATCTCTAAGCCTATGCCCATTGCTTCACTACCACCATGTCAAACAACTGTTCTATGCGCTCATAACTAAAAAATGAAGAAAAGCAGCAATAAATTATGTATTTGCACTACTGAGTTTCCCAGAGCAGAGAAGCTGCTACAATCTAGTGCATCAATTTTAACATGTCCAAGGCTATTTTTAAAAATGCTACAATATGAGGAATGACAGTGTTTAGCTCTATCTTATACTTGTCACGCAAGCCTGGGAAGAGACAGCAGAGGCAGGACTCTCGGGTATATGGAACATGAGACATGTTGCAAGCACTTAAAACTCCTTCCAGATCATCTTCACAGCCTGTACCTGGCTGGCAGGATGGAAACGAGGGAGCAGGCTATCCCATTTAGCCTCCCTGAGGGACGTCCTCAGATCTTCCTTGAAGCACCTGCTGTTGGCTAGCATCAGTTTATTCACTTTTTTCCAAGGGTTTATCTTTTTCTATTCCTGTTTCATTAAAGCATAGAGGACACCCAAAGTATCCCTTGTGTTGGCCCTGGAGATTTTATCTGACAAACCATTTTGCCTGGAAGCTTGTTCACATGAAGAAAACAGGTGACAGACTTCAGGATACTGAGCAGGCCAGATCTGCAGGGTAGTTCTTGCGATCCTGTCATGCAGCTGTCAGAGGAGTCAAGCAAAGTGGGCTGAATAACTCAGTATTTAAATCACAGCTTTGCTTGGCCTCATTTGTAGTTCCACCCTCAAACAAAAATTGCAGCTGATGAAGAGTCATTTTGCATCTGAACAAAGTGACTCGAGGTTTAACCACTCCGGAGTGACGTGGCAGAGCTGATGGAAGGACTCCACCACCAAATCCCACGTCTTTCTGGGATACCTGCGCTCTCCAAACACCAGTAAACTTTCATAATGCTCCGTTAGGAAAGCTGCTACACCACCTCACACCAGGAAGGTGATTAGATCGTGCTGCTCATGGAGGCTCTCCTTGCTGAACAGGCCCTGCAAACCTTTCTGGCAGGGCTCCCACGGACAAACAAGTCTTATGGTTATTCAGTAACAAAAAAAAAAAATAAAATCAGGCAGTCATGGCCTCTTAAAAACTTAGTTGAAGACCAAATCTGGGCCAAAGGCTGTAAATTTCCCACCGTTAGATTAAAGGCTGATTGTGTTCACTGGATCAGGGAAGAAATAAAGTTCATGGCTTTGCCATAGGCCTGTCACGTCAGGAAATGCTGCCCTGCTCCTGTTTGCAGGCAGCTGATTCTAGGGAAGGCAGAGCACACATTTAAAGCGCAATTCTTATTTTTTATATTTCTTACGTTTGCAAGACTAATTCAATTTGTGTTTCACTTATCAGCTTGCTAGGACAGTCCTTCTATCACCAGGTTTATCCAAAGTATTTGAGAGTCCTTACTGGGAGCCTTCCCTAATCCCAAGGAAGTTGTCCTGGTTTCAGCTGGGATAGACTTAATTGTCTTCCTAGTAGCTGGTACAGTGCTATGTTTTGAGTTCAGTATGCGAAGAATGTTGATAACACTGATGTTTTCAGTTGTTGCTAAGTAGTGTTTAGTCTAAAGTCAAGGATTTTTCAGCTTCTCAAGGCCAGCCAGCGAGAAAGCTGGAGGGGCACAAGAAGTTGGCACAGGACACAGCCAGGACAGCTGACTCAAACTGGCCAACGGGATATTCCATATCATGTGACATCACATCTCGTATATAAACTGGGGGGAATAGGGGCAGGGGGAATCACCGCTCAGGGATTAACTGGGCGTCAATCGGCGGGTGATGAGCAATTGCACTCTGCATCATTTGTATATTCCAATTCTTTTATTATTACCGCTGTCATTTTATTAGTGTTATCATTGTTAGTTTCTTCTTTTCTGTTCTATTAAACTGTTCTTATCTCAACCCACGAGTTTTACTTCTTTTCCCGATTTTCTCCCGCATCCCACTGGGTGGGGGGGAAGTGAGTGAGCGGCTGTGTGGTGCTTAGTGGCTGGCTGGGGTTAAACCACGACAGAAGTACTGACTCTATTTCTCAGCCTTGTCTAACATTTCCTTCCAATCCTTCCAGGAGCAGACACACCAGCACCCTCACCGGCTCTGCCAGCGCTCACATACCCTCACCAGTCACTGTTAATGTTTAGCCTGGGCTCCCCCAGCTGAGTTACACGCTTGTGACCACATCCTGCTCACACTGATCACAGGATAAATCATTCCCTTCCTCTTTGAAGGCACCTTTGACACATCACAGCTCATAACCCTGTCTGGTCCTCTAGATTAAACTCCTCCAATTCTTTCCATCTCTCCTCTTAAGATGCATCTTCAAGACCATCTGCCCTTGTTACACCCTTTGAGACACTACTAACTGGTCTGCAGCTTTCTTAAATTGCAGTCTCTGAACCAGGCACAGCACTAATAAGCCTTGGCTTAACTAGGAAGTAGCATGGAACGAGTACTTGGCATTTACAAAAATTCCTGCTCTGTCACAGTACAAAAGTACTTTCTGCAACAGCATCACTGACTCCTTGATGGCTGCTCTCCGATCACTTTCTACAGAACTGCTAAGAAACCACTTTCTATCCAGTAATTGTGCAACTGGATGCTCCCATTTCAGTTTAGCACTTTTCCTTGTCCCTTCTTCGGTCACATACCTTTTCTTCCGAATCGTTTCTCCGATCTCTCAATATCATGTTGAATCCTAACCCAGTTTGCTTACAGCCTTCCCTGCTTAGGATCTGCTAATGATTTAAAAGCCCTGCTCCACATACTGCATACACCAGCTTTAGTCGTCAAGCAGCAACAGTTCATCCACCCCTTACTTCAGACTATCCCCATTTAAAACGGACAGGGATCCTGTAATGGGAAGGAATGGGCACTGACACACAAACGTGCAGCAAAGACCTCATTCCCCCAGGGTGGAATCACAGTAACGCCACTCATTCTGCAATATGTTATTTACACCCTTACCTTTAATTTTCTGTTTGTACTCTTCTGGTCGGTGGAGGTACATGGCTGCAGCGTCACCATTTAAAGGATCTATAGGGTTAGGATAGGCCAGCAGCTGGGGCAGGAACGATTCAAATATATTGGTGAGATCTGGAAGTGAAAGACACAATTGTTCATGTTCACAGACCCAGAGTCAGTCCGATTAACCATCCTGCAAGCAACGGCACTGAAACAGCAGCACAAAGCTTCAAGGGCAAATGCACCAACAATCTGGGCACTAGTTAAAATAAAGGAAGCTGCATCGGGGAAAGCACATACACGGCTGATCAGAGAGTTGCTGCTGCTGGAGCTATGCTGCAGCTCCTCAGCTAACTGCACAAACTACTTGACATCCGAAAAACGTAGATACAGGTATCTGTGGGTTAAACAAAGCAGTGGAAGGACACAATTGCCTTGTTTCCCATTGAGGCTCAGCCCTGGCTTAAAAAAAAAAGGAAAAAAGAAAAACAAAGAGCACTGCGCTTCACCCCTCACTGAATTGTTCTCCTATTTCTGCCTCCTTCTACTGCCATCTTTAAATGTCTTATGCTCCATGACTAAATTGACATACCTCAAGCACAAAGCATCTTCCAAAGTGCTTTAGATGACTGTGTTAATAGAAAGAGCAACCAACAAGTCCCTCCTCCAACTCAAAACAATTTGCAGAATGTGAAGCACTCACATTAACACCTTGGTGCCAGTTGGCATCTGTCACTAAATAATCCACAACAGGAAACATACTTCTGGTGCCTATGAGTAACTGTGGACACACGAAACCCTCTTCCCACATCCCTAAGATGACACACTTCAGCAGTGGGGGTGTTCAGAAACAAGCCCTGCGTCATCATTTCTCCTCGGGGGCTTCACAAGGACCATGCACACCCACGCAGAGAAGAGATTAAACCCCCAGTGCAGGGCTGTGTGCCAGGTTTCGCTTTAGCCACTGGAGAGCTGCTGATACAGGCAGACCAGCATTCGCTGTGTGGGGTCTTCTGTTGGGTTTTGTTTGTGAATATTCGACACATCTTTCATCAGGATCCCACTTTCCCCCCTGATTAAAGGGAGCGTCTCTTTCCTGGTGGCAGAGAAATCCTGCCTGTGGATGAGCATCACCCATCCCCTCTAGCATGGATCAAAGTGGAGCTGTCAGAAGGGAAGCCCAACGCTCCCGAGGATCCACCAGATGAGCGGTTTAGCCATCTCAACCTGCCTCTTACAGGAACAAGGCTGTGTGACTGTTCCTGAGACCAGCCATCACTGAGCCTCATGGAGCTACTAAATTCAACCAGACCTGACAGTGGGCAGGGATCTCAGAGCCCTTAACTTTCTGAAAGATTAACGAAAAATGCGTGGGCAGGTAGGGGGGGAGGAGATCTCTGAGTCCTAAACAGGAAGAAAGGCCATGGCTTCATATACTCAGGAGCATAGGGTTCATTATAGCTGATACTGCATCACCCAATTGCAAAAAGTAATGACATTGATTGCTATGGATAGCGATCGGCTGGTCTCTGCTATACAGGGACACCACTAGGAAATTAGGTGGTTTTACCCTGAAATCTCTTTCTGCTATATAGAAGCTGTCGCCCCTTCCAATATTGGCCGAGGACAGTGATGAAGCACTTCAGAGCGCACACAGTGCCTTGACCAAGTTTGCCATGGCTGGCACACTGAGCAGCCAGGTGCCACCAGCTGCTTCTAGGATGAAGCACAACAGCAACTGGAAGAAGGATCCTAATCTAAAAAGGTACCACAAACAACAGTGAGAATGCTCTGTAAGAATACTTTCTGCCATGGTAGTGGTTGTTCTTGGTAAACCAATTAACCCTCCTAGGGAGTGGGTTCAGACACCATCAGCAATAAGTTGGGTCAAGTCTCTGCAAGGAGCAGGTTTAGATCAAGTATTTCTCTGTGGCCGTTAGACAACTAAACTGTCATGTAGGTTGAGCAAGCAGAGCCCTGGGAGGCCATCATGGCTCACAGGACACACTGCAAGGATTCTTCTTTTTTAAGAGACCTCAGTAATTTCCCCCTTCTTTCAAATCCTCCAAAGTGGCACTGGCTTAGCAGGAACTAGTTGAACATGTGCAGGAAGCCTAACCACAGCACTAAAGACTCGATACGTCATTAGGGATGGAGAGGGAATTTAACCACAAGGTCTTCATGAATGTATTGGTAGCTATTCTGGGCCTCTTCCACCTTAGTTACTCCTTGAATTATCTGACCCATTTCCTCTGCCAGCGCAGGAGCACTCTGGTTTAAAGGGGTGACACTCCCAACAACACAGCTGTGCTGAGAGGCACCAGGGAATGTTATTTCCCCCTTTTCATTTCATGTTCAGAAATGGGCCACCTCCTTATTTCACATAAGGAGGCAAAGCCCTGGAGTGAAGAGGTGACGTAGGCACTTTAGTGTTGATGACTTCCGAGGGAAGGGGCAGAGCGAATGCAGTCACCCCAGTGTCCGGCTTGCAGCTTCAAGGCATCCTGCAGCAAGGCAAGGGAAGTTTGCAATAAGATGACTGTCAAGCGATGCACTTTCTAATGCCAAGTTTCACCAGTTACTGTGGAAGGTGCTCTATACAGAATACACACCTGCTACCTTCAAGTTGCCTAACACCTATCACTGATATCACAAGGAAAAATGCAAAAGATTTTTGCAAGCTTGCTGATATTAATACATCACAAGCGTAGTAAATCCCAAGCTGTTTTTTCTACCTTTAAAAGCAGCAATGATGACAAAAAATACAGCAGCGCTCATTAGGAAACCCCTCACAGAAAGCCTTCCTATGAAATTGCTTGGAAATAGTGCAGAAACCCCACTGTGGCTGTCTGGGAGAGTGTGCTGCAGAACAGGGAGGCTATCCATGCATGGCTTCCAAAGCAGAACCCATAGTGCCAGAGCACAAAACCACCACCACAGTTACACTGGAGCGATTTTCTTTTGTCCAGCCATCCCCACAATCTGCAGGTGGCATTTAAGACTGTGGAACAGCAGCACACGCTGCACTGAGCTGGATTCTGCTGCTGGCTGAACCATGCAGGTTCATCCCCAGCAGAGGGCTTGGTTTGCTAACACCGCTTTAATTCCTCCGTCTCGCATCAGATCCTTGCAGGACACAAGAGCATCTTCTTCCTCCATTAGCAACACCACCTGGGTCACGGCTAAGCTGATCTCTCACAACAAAACCATGTGAAGTGTACACCATGCATCTAGTACATGAGGACTTCAGACGTTCTGACAAGGAGTAAAGTTCAACAAGTTGCTATAGCAATTTCCCACCCAGGATTCACCAAGTCTAGTATTTCCTTACAAATTGTGCTTGTGAGGAAGGTAAAGTAGCTTGTCTCTCTAGCAACTGCTTCAAAGCTTCAACTTATATAGGTAAAGCCAGTTTTTCATGGAAGAATGTGAAGGATTTGACGTGCACGTTCCCCTGAATACCCTTCCACAAAGCATAATTGGAACATCTGAAGAAGTTCACATTTTTAAAATGCAGCCAACCTAGACTAGATATTCAGCTGTATTCCTTTTAACAATTTCAGCTTTCCCTAAATGCTATTTTAACGGGTCTTCAGCTACCAGATGATCTTTTTATGCCTCTAAAAAGGACAGTTATAGCCAAAACCAACCTAATGGGAAACTCAAAACATTCTGCAGCAAGCAGTGCAGTCATTAGATGCAATACCACCTCCTAGCCTGCAACAAAATGATGCTGCCATGATAAACAGGAATGGTTTCTGGTGCCAGCTTCTATAGAATTGGGATCATAGCCTTGTGCACAAAGAATACCAGCTCAAATGCATGTACAAAACATGGATGGGGTAACTGGAACTAGATTTCACTTTAGATACAGTCACTCTTCTCTTTCAATGCTGAATCGTGGTGGGTTGCTGTTGTGCAGTTGCCAGACAATGCCAAGCAATGGATTGAGAGATCCTTTGTAAGGGCTTGAGAGATCCTTTGTAAGGTTTATGGAATATTTTTGCCTCTCTGGGATAAAAACAGGTTACAAAAGCATTTTCACATGAAAATGTTATTTCTCACGTGATCTTGGCTCAGTGAGGAGTCTAAAACTTCAGTTAAAAAAACCCAAAACAATACAAAACCTAAAAGTTGGCCTAAGATCATCTGTCTCCAGCAAGCTGTGTTATGTTAACACACCAAATACAGATGTTCATGTGATCAGCTTGCGGGGAAATGCCAAACTCACCGTAGAGAGCTGTCCAAGTTTGATTGATTACATCTAGACATACAGTTCCTGACCTGAAACATATGGAAAGGATGGAATTAAACAAAGTCACACTCAAAAATACTCTGGGGATTTAATACAATCTACCCCCTCCTTTTCCCTGTCCTGCCTCTGCCCCACTGTTTCAGATAAGCTATGATTTACTCCTACCTTGTGGTTAATAGAGGGGCAGCCTTTAACTACATGAATCTTCATACTCTGCACAAAAGAAAGTAAATTGGAGCCTTTACTGAATTAGTTGGTCCATATGGGCCTCTGCTGGAGAGACTGAAGCATAGGTGGCTCCCCTTAACAAACCTTCACTGAAAAAAATGTGTCAAAACATCTTATGTTTTGAAGAATTTTAGGATAGACATGAACTTCAGCTAAAGAGGGAGCTATGGCTTAGCCGACGCTGTTCTTGTTGCTAGAAAGCCGGCACAATGCCAATGAGGAGGGGGACTGGCAACTTTGAATTTTCTGTAAAGGAAGCATGTTGCAATACCAAGACCACATCTGCAACAGCGTCTGCAGCATGCAGCTCTAGTCTTGCCCACAGCCTGACCCACTCCTGAAAGTTAACTTGCAACAAATCAAATCCCCCACTCTGGACTCATAGATTGATGAAAGCATTATTCAACTCATCAGGGTATTACGTGAAGCCAAAATACAGTTACAATTAGACAAACTCCTTAGAAAAACCACACACTAGGGATTTACTTACGCTTCGTCAATGTTGGGATGGAAAATTTTATTCATGAATCCTGCAAAGAGACACACTGGTAAATAGCAGAAAACAGCCAAAGAGGTTGGTTTTTTTTGTTTTGGTTTTTTGGTTTTTTTTGGTGGTTTTTTTTTTTTTTTTTTTTACAAGAGAAGTCTGGAATTTACTGAACAAGGACTCATCTGACTAGTTTCAAAGAAAACCCAGCCTTAGCTATATATAGCTATGTAACCTTTAAAATACCAGGCAACATTCTGACCCTAGGGTCCTTCTCCATTCCCTCAAAATTCAGCAAAACCCTCTGCCTACAGTGCAACCGGACCGCAAAGGTTTTGTGGTTCAGTATTATCTTGAAAAGAACTGCCCATCAGCACAACTGAGCACCCACATCAGATGAAGTGTTTTTAAAAGCTGCAAGGATCTTCTGAGTAAACACAAAACTTAACCTCAACATTTGCTTTAAGATTAATTTTTTTTTAATGTCTCCCAACAAAGATTTTCTATGAACTTGAAGTTGCAACATTAGTCTACATTTGTAAGCCGTTCAGGGGCAGAGACTGGTGCAGAGAGCTAATACTTCAAGTTTTGCAGCAATACAGCAATCAATTCATCAGCTGGTACCTCTGGTCTCCTAGAAAAGAAAACAGCTCAAATGCAAGGTCTGGAATGAGAAAGCTCATCTTAGCTTTGTCCACATTTCAGACTTGTAGATTTGATAGTGCTTTCTTTCTTTGTTCCGACTTGCAAATTAAAAAGTTAAAAAAAAAATCCTGTGGTTTCAGGACTTACAACATCATGGTAGAAGATGCCTCACGCTTTAAAGACTGCATCTGATAGCAGCAGCTAGAGGTAAGCTGTGTTCTCCAGCTGCCTACTTTAACCTCAATTCAAGACAGATGGCACCTCAAAACCACTCCCTTCTTCTCCCACAAATAGTTTATAAAACAAAGATATTAAAGGAATTGTAACACATCATACTTGGCACCATAGCCTGTGTAGAAGTAAAGCACATCCACCCCAAAAGGAAAGTTAAGTGTTTCAGACTACGGCTGGAAGTGGATGCAGAATCCAGCTTTCAAACTCTTCCCTTTCCTTTCAATAGGAGGAACCAAATACCTGGGTGCAGGACATATCCCCAGCACAGAATGGACACAGTACAGGGATACAGAACTGGGTTTTCAAATTATTTCACTACCAAATGGATTGACTGCTATAAGCTTCTGCTGGCTTGGCCGAATCATTTGGGCTCTGCCCAGAAGGGCTACTGCAATCCTTGGTTCTGTACCAGGTTAAGCTGCTTCCAGATCTTAACGTTGATTTTTTTTCAGAACTTAAAATAAAACCTTCTTTCCTCTGTTGTACCGCCATCCCGTAGCCTGTAAAGCCTTACAAACACTGCCCATGTGGGAATCACGCCTTTCTGCAATAAACAGAAATCTACATAAGCTAACAGCAACTATTTCTTCTGACAAAGGTCCATGTTTGTAAAAATGGGTAAGAAATTTAGGTCTGGGATATTGACTCAACCCATTTAAAAAGCTCCTTCCAGGACTCAAAACACACAGAAATTTCCTCTCCAGAGCAGCCCAAAAAGCAAGCAAATGAAACACATCACTGTTTACCATTCAGCAAACTCCCTACTTTCACCATCTTTATCCAGCCACTCCAGGCGAGACACTGCAGTAGCACTGATCTACCATCTCTGCCCGAACAAGGAGTGATCGTGATTTGAGTGACAGCATGGTTCCCATCTGCGGTAAGAGCTGACATATGGATCTAACTCCCTTTCTTTCCATGTATTATGATACAAATATAATTTCATGTTTACTTGTACTGCTCGGATTTTGCATAAATACAACGCAAGGCTGAAACGATGCCTGGAGCCAGAAAAATCTCTAAAAGAAGAACTGAGAACTACATAAACAACTCCACGCTAACAAGTGTCTTTCAGGAATACCTTGCCATGATTTAGCTTGAAAAACTGAAGCAGACTTAAAAAGGGAAGCTGTAGTTCCATCAAATATTTACGTTATGGTGGCTCTCACAGGTTTAAATCAGGTCACAGATCCATTATGCTGGCACTGGATAACTGCAGTGAGCGCTGATCCTGATTCTAAATCCTGTCTCTTTCTTGGACAGGGGGAAGTTAAGTTTCTGATAAAGCAGAATAGTAGAGAGGATGGGGGAGACACCAGGTAACAAGAACAGGATGGTTATGTGTAGACCTGCTGAGTGAAATACTTTATTCTGGTACCTAGGACACAGACCGGCTCTCTTTAACCCAGCTAGATGCAGGCATCCCTCTGCCTTCTCTCATTTTGGTTTTCTGATCATCTCACCTATTTCCTAGGACCTTTTATCACAGCCACCTGCAACTAGTTGGACAAGGCTGTGCTGCAAACCCACCTGTAAGGTTTTGGTCAACTCTTCGTTCACACACCTCAGCATTTAAGCCGCACTCGATATCCAGGGAGACGAGATTAGGTTGTCCGCTCAAGCAGCTCCTGTGCTAGAGATTTGTAATTCTTCTCTGTCATCTTTGCATTCACCCAGGCAAGGAACAATCCCCTCTTTCACACTGTCCTTGGTCTCAAGCTTTGCAAATTAAACAGTTGTTCTTCAAGAAAGGATGCAAAAGGACACAAACATCCTCTCCCTGCACTTCTCATTTCCTAGGCTGTTGCCACATCTTCTTGCAACTCTTCAAGGTCCCCCTAGTCTCATTCTACTAGAGACACAAAGTGCCCAGGCCAAGAGCAGCTCTGTTCATACCTTTCCTTTTCCTGACCCAGAAACAAGCACAAACTATTATCTCCTCCTTTATTTGAAATGTAAGTCACCTGTGGTGATAAAGCACTAACATTGCTCCAATAATACTGACTTGCTCTGTATTTATTTTCACAAATACAAAAGACAAAGCAAGCATAAACATCCATGTAAAAATGAAATTCCAATTTAAGGCGTAAGCCAGGAGTAAAAAAACCTCCCAAGCCAGCATAAACACTTGGGCAGGTTTATTGCCATAGTCTTGGATACAGCACACCCCAATAAATATAATGTGCAGAACTGCAGGTGAGCACTCCATGAAGTGTACCAAGGGACAGGCTCTTGATTCTGGGTTCTCACCACGGCCTGGAGCATGAAGCCAAGGTCACAGCCTGAGCAGTTGTGATTCTGTGTGCTGGACTGGCTGTAAATACTTAACATTTTAAAACAATATTCACACTAAACCCTTGAAAAGCCAATGCTTAGGAGGAATTTGAGCAGCAGAGTGGCTGCAGTTCACCCTTTCCATACAGAGACATCAAGATCCAGGATTGCCTTTGATGGTAAAGCAGGACTGCATAAAATCCGTATGGACGAAAAGCCTTTGGGTGATAACAGAAAAAACGTGTACATCCACAAAAGAGTTACACAATAAAAAGGGACACATCTGTTCCGATACTGGAAGACGCTGAGACCAATATGCAGATGCTGACCTTCAAAAATGCTGGTATTTCAGCAATAGCCCTGGAGTAATCACTTCTTGGGTTGACAAAGATCTTTGAAGAGAAGCACATTTTTAAATTAAAAATCAGCTAACTGAAAGGCTGTCAATCTTCCTTGGTGCTGCAAACACAGGAACATTCATAAAGCTCCAGCAGCTGGACGTATTCCAGTGCAAAATGAAGTTCTCTTACCACACTCATGCACCAACCGTGGATGGGTCTGAACATCCAGGGCACTGACTCGCAGCTGGGTCAAAACGCTCACTCCGAGGATCAGGCCCTGCGGCTGGACGATAGCTCAACAGGCTCTCCAGGTGAGCAAAACCGCAGCGGAGAACCAGGGAGGAATTTCAGACTTATGCTGATGTCAACGTCTCTCTTGAACAGCTCCGGACTAAAGCTCCCAGGAAACGGCTAGAAGGCACTGCGAGAACCAACGTGCTGTCGTGAGCTGCTTTGCCAGCAAGTTCTCCTCCAAGAGGCAGAGCCCAAATACTTGGGGAACGCTGAGAACTCCCAAGGTAACTCTCGTTGTCCTGTGGAGCCATTAGGCAGAAAGCTCCTGCAAGAGGTTGTTCCACATCAATTGCTCCCCTATCACTATGCCTATAGGCCTGGACTGTGATATAGAAAGGGTGCCCTGCCTTGGTACAGCCCCCATAGAATCACAGAATGGTTTGGGTTGGAAGGGACCTTAAAGATGATCTAGTTCCAAGCCCCCTGCCGCGGGCAGAGACACCTTTCACTTGCCCAGGTTGCTCATCTACGATTCAGGCAGAATGGACTCAAAACTTGGGAGATTATAGGGATCAGAAACCTGGGCTGGGGACTGCCTCCTCACTCTTTCCACAGCTCCAGCTGCACAATATGCTGGCCCGCAGCAGCAAAAAGCTTTCTTCACTCCTCGGTGCTTCTCCTCCAAGTCAGGAACTGGCTGCAATCCAACAAGCGGCGCTTCAAAAGGTAGCCTGATGCTTATCTGAGCTCAAAGTACAGCCAGCTTAGCTGGTAGGTTAGGTGAGAGGTCCCCAAAAGACACTTTTTTCCTGCAGCACAGCTCTTCAAAGCAACGCTAGTGCTGCTAGCCCTGCAGAAGCACGCGGGAAGGAGGAAAACCAGCATGCCAGCAAACACAGCACATCTCAGCCTCCTGGCTTTGCGTCGTCTTGCTCCGCGGGGAGTCAGCTACATGGCCGACCCACACCAGCGATAAATGCAAGATGACTTCCCACTGGCTCTGGGGAACGTGCCAGAGTGGAGCTGGTTTATATCCACTTAGCCATCCCAAATTCACCACTGCTTGCCCACGTGTCGGCTCTCTTTGCTCATAAAATAAGGCCAGCTGGATACTTCTCTACCTGAACAACTGTGACAGCAGATTCCTATCTGTGTACCACCGTGGTGCCAAACAAACAGCCAACAGGACAAGGGTATGTAACCACTCCTGACTTCTCAGTGCAGCAAGACTGACAAGCCTCAAAGTTTTATTTTTAATGAGAGATTAAGGCCAAGTCAGGAAACTGTTCAGACTGCCTGGCTGGTGAGGTGGGAAGGTGGTTACAGTCTCTCTGAAGCAGGATGCAGTGAGTTTTAAATACCACACCAAATCAACGTGGCTTGGGTGACCACCCAAGGCTTGGGGCAGAACTATGTGCACAGAGATCAGCATGCAAAAGAGCTTATGTACAGCACATAGAGGTCAAGAGCAGTGGTTTTCCTCTGCTTTTTTTAACCACTGGACAATCTACCTAATGGAAAAAGATCTTCCAAGTACTCGTGCAGTGTTACCAAACAGCCAAATAAGATTAGTCTAAACTTAATGTTTATTACTTCCCCCTTCCCAAACAACAAAAAGCCTGCAAGGGAACATGCTTTTTTTTTTTTTTTTTTTTTAATTTTAAAAAACACATTGCACTCATTTCAGGGACTACCTTCTTGTGTAACTGATCACAAGCCCGCCACACACCACAGGTTGAGAAACCATGGTAGGAGATGGGGGACAAGGCATGAGAGCAAGACCTCTGCTCCAGTCCTCAATTTAGTACCTGCTCCCCTCTGCAGACTGGGACAACTGGTTTAGCATGTGGCTGTTCCCCATTTGAAGGGCACAGGATCCGCCCACCTCGGAAGTGCGTACCTTGTCCAGTGCTCTCAGGTCAATAAGCTCTTGCTGGCAAAGTCAAGGATTTCTTTTTTATGAAACTTGGAGGTTAGGAGCCCATTCAGAGCACTAACAACCGAGTCAAATATAACACGGTGCACTCACCGTGGAGGCATTCACTGCACAGTGGTGGCGTGAGGTGCTGTGTAATGTCAGCTTGCTAACAGCAGAAGTAGAACAGTTTATGTTACCATACTCAAATTCTAGTAGCTTTCCAAAACAATACCATAAATAATTCTGCAGCAGCTTCACGAGGAAAAGATCAGGACAGAAAAATATGGCTGTAGCTGATGGAATATAGTGGCAGAGCTATAAACTCTGGACCTCCTGCTCGGAGTGAATCGCTGAGCGGTCCTTCTTGGAAGCGGAAAAACAGTATCCACAAGCTTACAGACTGGTGCTAAGAGCAGCATTCTCTGGAAAAACATGCAGAACTAGCACAAAGCAATTGCCCAATATCAGTTCATCTCATTGCTTAGGTGCACCATCACCTGATGCCCAGGCTTCAGAGACTGGCACAGAAGGCAGTGAATCTCTGCCAAGCCAGGCTGAAAACACCTACCCCATTTTGTCAGTCTGTTCCCATTCTCCGATTGTAGCAGGGAATCTGCAGAGGGTGCACAGTTGCACGTCAGACCGGAGTGGAGACAGGGATACAAATTACCTTTAGGTGTCTCGTCTTTCCCCTTAGACAAAGCTAAGCGTATTTGAAAGAACAAGCATTTTCACATCGCTTATAGGTCAGAGTAAGGATCAACACACACAGGGAAGAGCAAGCTCAGAATGGTCACAGGCGATAAGTGACTCATGAAATTCTAAGTAGCAAAATGTAAGGCAATCCAGAGAGAAGCTGAAAGTAAAAATAGCAGCTGCAGTTAAAAAGAAAAATTAAGCACAGGTCAGGAGAGATCTGTTAAATCCTGGCTGGAGCTAAACGCTGCTTCATTCCTGTACTGGCTGCCACAATGTCTCGTTATATACATACACACACATAGACACACACACACTTCCATATGTTTTGTGTACATACTAGGCATTTTGTTTTGCAAAACACTTAGGAGAAAGGTGAAATATAAATGCGAGATATCTGCAGATAACTGGGCCAGAGATGGAAGGAAAATGAGAACTGTGTATAAATATACAGAAGTTATTTGAGAAATTGAGGCTCTGAGCATATTGTACGCAAACTCTGCAGCTGTGACATTTGATTATTAAGAAACCAGAGTGACTCAGTGCCGGCCTAATATTTCTGCAGATTTTAGCAATAAAATAAATGCCACGGTGCTTCCAGGTAAGAGCTGAGGCTCCCAGGTTCACGTTTCTACTGCTCCCATCATCTAAGCAGGGCAGGACATTCACACTCTGCGCTTCCTCCCGTGTTTATGGCATCCAAGAGCATTAATCTCCGGCTCTTGGCAGGCATATGGACTGATTAAAAACATACAAAATTTACACAAAGTGTTCTTGTGACTTGGGAGCTCAAAACAGTACTTCAAGTACTTCACAACTCCCCTTTGAAAAAGCAGGAACAGGCTAAGCAGAAAGTTCCCCCGAAGATATTAAATCCCAGAGGGAAGGGAAAAGTAGTGAAGCAATGCCAGCAGGGTTACTGAAATCATAAACAGCTCAAAACATATTGTCTAGGAGAAAGAAAAAATGGAACGAAACATCTACCAGGGGAGTGCTTCGGGTCCTCATAAGCACGCAGGGATATTTACATTAATTGACAAAAGCATTAAGAGCAGCAGCATTTGTTAGCTTCAGAAAGCAATTGGGTATTTTTCAGGAGTTGGTTTTGTTCTAACGAACTCCTCAATTTCAGGAGGTTTGTTTCAACCCTGAAGATATGGATATTTAGGGATCACCGGCAGAGTTAGTTCATCTCAACAGGAGCACTCAAGCCCAGAGCCAACCTGACAGCCCTACATCTGGCTCCATTTAGATTCGTGTTCTTCCAGGATGCGCATTTCCCTTTTTACTGTACGTTGTATAGCTCGTTAGGAAAAAAATCATCCTGCACCAATATGGGACCTGTCCGATTACACAGCAAAGACCAAGCAAGGAACAGGCAGTGCCAGAAATACCAGAAAGGTACTGCAGGACATGATGAAACACTGGAAGCTCTCTGAGGAACTGCTCTTTTCACACAGATCCCAGGATGGTTTAGGTCTTTAAGCAGGGGCATCACCTGCATTGTCAGGAGAGCACTGTCCCTGGGGCAGCATCATTTAACAGACTACAGAAATAATTACCAACCCAAGAAGGGCAGGAAATACATGCCATACATATTTGAGAAGGGAGCTGTGGATGGGACAAGGGAGCAAAGATTTGGCAGGAGAAGAACCACCACACCGAGTGAAGGCTTCTGCTAGAGACCCTCAAAGGTGAAGAGGACCACCACTCATTTAGGGTTTAAGAAAATATCTGCACTTTTCCAGAAGACAAATCTGGAACCCACTTTAAAACCCTTTTCTATTCAGGTTTGTCAGTCACACTTTAGAAGAGAACACCAAGTTTTCACGTACCTTATACTCAGAGCCATGCTGGGATAAAAGCAATTTGAACAGATTAGAAAGCAACTATTAGCAGTCATTTTTCAGAAGCGGCTTTCTAGAATGCATGGATATGCTTCAAGCCATCATGTTATTTGCCGCAAAAAGCCCATGCCATGTTCAAGACTGCATTAAGATTTTCTAAGATGGAAAGAAAATTTTAGCCTACAGTACTAGAGGAACAAGGAAAGCTGCAAGGACAGCATTTTTGCTTTAAGCTTTAGCATAAAAGTGTAATTTATTAAAGGAAAAGAAACTGCTGGATTCTATACTTTATACAAGCCAGTGACTTACATAGACAATTTGAACTCTGCATGTCATCACCACAGTGGGAGCTATGCGGTGCTGAGAACAGAAGGGCTGCAAATAAGCTACATGTGTGCTCTAGATGACCTTCTGTCCATTTATGGGCTCCACCATCTCTGAAATCCTTCACTTCCACCTCTTTACAGATCAGAGATTGCCACAGCAAATTTCTTCCCTACTAATTCCTACCCCTGTGTTATGCAGAGCTCAGGCTGGCTGAGGACTGCTGGGTTAGGATACCCATGCTCACTGGAACAGGCAGACCTGGGAGAGAATAGGATCCTCTCATTTACAAGAGAATGCTCCCAGTTCAGCTGGGACGAAGGCTCAGGCTCGCTCTGGAGCTATCTGTAATGCCAAAACCAGTGGTATCAGGCACTACACACCAAGTCTGCCTCCGAGAGCAACCGTGCGGAGATCGGGCTGGCCCAGAGGAAGGGGCTGAGACGCCACTCAGCCCTGGCTGTCCAGATAAGCTGGGCTGGGGCAGCAGAAATGGGAACAGACAAAGAAAAATAAACCTCTTCCTGCAGCCAGCTGGGAGCTTCCCCGGGTCCTAGCGCTCTCCTTGGCGCTTCCACTCCCCAGCTCTTTCCTCCCCGCAGCAGAGCTGAGCCCTGCTTTCCTAAGCCAGCTCTCGTCTAGAATCGACTGTTTATTCAACCTGAAGCCTCAGCTGCACGCTGCTTCGCCCGGGAGGTACCCTGCGCTTCCAGCAGCCCTCGTCCAGCAGACAGCAAGGCAGGCCCTAGAGCAAGAGCCAGCCTTTTGGGGAGCTCAGCGAGAGAAGAGGTGGTTTTCAGCCACTCGAACAGAGACTCGTAGGGCGAGGGATGCATGCTAGAAGGTGCAATGAGTCTGGAATAAGAGTCACAGTGGGTATAAGCAAGCTGACGGATGGAAAGCTGCTGTACTAAAAGGAAGGCAGCAGAAGCAACATTAGAAGGGACAAAGCAATTTGAGCAGAAAATAACCCCCTCCACACCCACCCACCACCCTCCCCAAGTTCACTATGAGAAAGGCCATCCTTGTGGTGTCAGTTTTGAAAACACAGCTGGGCCAACTCTGATCCCAGGCTGCCTTTTACTCCTGCCTATCCCAAATGGCACAAAACAGCCTCCAAGCCAAACCACCAAAAGGTCAAACCTACCATGTTCTGTGCAACTAACCAGAGCCTAAATCAACAGCAATACAAATACACAAGAGCCTGGCCAACGTTTAGCTGCATCGACTCCATAGGCTACTGGAAAGAAAGTTTGGTTTTGCTTTAAGCCAGCAACCCTGATTTCTGATACACACAGGAAGAACATCAGGGGAGAGAAAAATAATCTTGAGTTGAGCAATTAACAACGAGGAAACTAGGTTTTACATGCTTTCTGAGAGTTGTCCGTACCAAACCCATATTTAAGATTGTGAACATGACAGTACCCTGACCTGTATCAGTCTGTGGCACTTGAGAAGCAGGGAGGAAAAGATGACTAGCACCAAATAACATACTGTGCATCTTGTAAACAGTCTCTAACCTAAGAGGTTTATAGCAAGTTTCAGAGCTGACTCAAGAGGAAGGAGAAAGGGGTTCTCATAGCTGCAGCAATACTGCATTGTTACTCAGCTGCATGCACATTTCTGTGGTTCAGCTAAAGTTTCAACAGAAAAAAAAGAAATGTAAAGGATGGCATAAAAACAGCATCACTCTTTCCCAAAAGGCATGGTTCACATTTGGAACTAGACAGATTATTTCTCACACCAGAGAGAGAGAGATATCTTAAATATAAGGCACTCTTAGCGTAAGAGTCTATTTTAAGAAAGCAGCCAATACTTATCAACTCCAAATCAGGATGTTGATATTGGAAGGGACCCATCTCGTCCAACCCATGTAGTCAAGTTTCCACATCATTCTCCTCAGGCAGTTTTCTCCAGTCTTTAGAGTCCTCCGGTGGCTTGAGCCACAAGCACACCCTTCTGATGGAAAAGTGCCATGTCACTGAGTTACCAGCACTTATTTCATAAGCCAGAATACAGATGTTGGAACTTCATGCATCTGCTCCAGTTTTTCAAGCAACATTGGCTATTTTATTTATAGCCTAAGTGATTGGAATAAAGTTAGGTACCGGAAGACATCTGAGTTAGATCACTGTTACCCAAGGACAAAGATAGGATGGATATAGTCTAAAGAACATTCCCTTATCAAACTTCCTATTTGCTCTCAAAGGTTAAATTTTTCTGGTGATAGGTCCTTGCTTCTATGTTCCTCCACATATGCATCACCTAGTCCAAGAGGACAGAGGTTTCAGCTCCTGCCTTCACTTCCATCCACTTTTGGACAAGAGGTCCCAAAAGCTAGGTTCATCCCAAGTCCAAGAACATGCACTGAGGTCTTTGCTCTCCATACTAAATGAGTCATTTTATATAAACAGGCTTCAGCACTCACTGTGATATCCTGCACCTTACCCACAAATGGATATACTATTAAAAAAGCACATGGTAGAGACTCAGTTCATCAACACACAAACATATGACCAAATCATGTTTCCAGCTCCTAGCCCTTCAGCCAAAAGACCAAAATTCCTCTCTGCTTAGCATGTGACATCTGGAAGTCTACGGTAAAAGCATTCTGCAGATTTGAAGTAAAGATCTTATGACTGCACTGAGGGTTGGTGCAACTTCACCTGCAACAATGCTGCAAGCAATAACATCTCTCCTGCATAAACAGTAACATGATTTTAACTGAAAGTGATTATTGGTTACCTATAGATGGGGATTTGAAAGGGTATTTATCAGGAAGGTCGACTCTAACTTTCCATACTCCACCTTCATATGGTGCTGCAATGAAAGAAATGCAGGTATTAGACACTTCGTAACTCAGGAGAGAATAAATAGAACTACAGCATTAAGCAAAACACATCCTTACAAGAATACTTAGCTCCATCAGGGGGTAAGATTTCATATCAAACCTCCTACGGTAAAAGCCTTTTTCCTGTGCTGCCTGACAAGAAATACATGGTTTTAACTGATACTGCAGAAGATCTCGGAACAAAGACACAAGAGCCTTATTAGAAACAGAGACTTTGGAATAATCTACTTACCTTTAGAGGTGTTACTAAATTAAGGCACACTGGAGACCTGACTTGTGATCTAGTCACTAGAAAAGCCATCTTAATGATAAACTCCGCAAAAATTCAGATGACTGATGCAAAACTTATGAGCCAGGTCTAGAAAAGCTAAGGATCAACAAGGGCTGTGCTGAAGGCCATAGCAGAGGGCTTAGTTGTCCAAAGGCAGCATCCAGCTCTGCTCAGCTCCAAGGGAGGTGGTTCATCTGCATTAATGCTCACAGTTGTATTTCTCCCCGCCCTTGAGAGAGCAGCCTTCAAACACTGCTGCCCTTTGATTTCTCACCCCCACTTAGATTTGCTCATCTCTTCTTCCACTCCAGAAGAGTGTGTCATTTTACTGTTCCCCACCATGAGCCATTAGTTTGTTTTTATAGAAGGGCTGGGTCATATACTTACTTCCTTGTGGTCCATAAAACTTCACAACAAATTCATTGAGTCCTCCTAATATTGTGACTTCGTGTTTGCTCTCAATACTGATACATCAAGTAAAGGAAAACAGTCAGTCCAGGAAACAAAACCCATTTAATCAAGTACAGGTAACTTGCTAGAAGTCAAACCAAATAGTTTAAAGCCAAATATTCAAAATATTCTACAACATGCAATTCAAGCAACATGACACATCTAAGTGACCACACCACCACAATGACGTTAGTAAAAGCCAATTCTACACACTGAAGAATCCCTCCCCCTGCATTGAGCAATCTCAAGATGGTGCCTCCCTTCCCCTCAGAGCTGCTTAGTGTTCTCCATCTACTTCTGCAGAGCATAAGCTTCGATTTCAGAAAACGCCGAGTCCCCATCAGCAACGTATTTGAAAACATATTCAGGCTGTGGAGGGGAGCTAAAGATCTAGAAACAGCAACCGCTCCAAAGCCTCACCGCACACAGACATGAACCCCAGGGGCAAGGCTCAGAGGTGAGGCCAGGACTCAGAGAGACCTCTCTCCTTTCTGTGCTCAGGAGATGAGCCATGAAGCAGAAAGTCACCCTTGCCAACCACTCACATTAAATGTTTACTCTCCTGCCCAGATTAGAGGAGCAGAACTCGCCCCAGTCCCTGCTCTGACAAATGCGAGAGCTGATGAATTCAATTCTTCTTGGCTGCCTTCGGCGCTGTCAGATGGCCTCCCACAGCTACGATGCAAATTACGGCAATCTCATGTTAATTTGACTTGCAAGACCAAAAAACTCTGCGTCTTCGGAGAGATGGCAGAAGGGCGAGATTATGAGGCACTGTTACAGTGCAAAAAGAACAACTGTATTTCTCAACATTTAAAGGAAAGAATCAAAGCGCCAGTGCTTTGGGAAGAAGGGAATACAAACGGAAAGGCAAGAAATCTTCATTTCAAGTAAGGCTCAGTTAAGAGAATCAACAGTGATGTTTCAGCACCCAAGCTTGCTGAAGAATTCTGCTATAAATCAGGGTTAATGGATTGTGAATAATATCCTATAGCAATTACCTTTAATCAATAATCTTAATATGAATTATGAGGGAAGCATCAGAAAAAAAACAGAGCAGGAGAAAAATCAAAGGTTTATTCCCACCTGAACTTCAGACTGCTTCAGCTTTGCACCACACAGGCTGCCCTCATTTGAGGGAAGGGGGCAACAGCACAGAATATCTCATAAAAGATCCTTAACATCACAGCAGCAAGCTTCGCAGAAATGCTTAGGCTAAGAGGAACTGAAGCCAGCTTCCCTTTTACAACCAAGATTTTTCACTCTGATGCAAAAGGTTTTCTGCTTTCAAGGCAAAAAATTTGCCCAGGAAGCTCTCCACTTCACAGCAATAATGCAGATCACCCTTGCACCTTCATGGCGCTAAGCAACCACACACCCATGCACCTGGGCACACATGTACATGCTCACTTAAATATTCCTGACCCACCTGGGACCTACCACCAGGAACAAGTAATTCTCAGCTCAGACCTACCCCCGATCTCACATTACGGTCCATGAAGTCTGCTTAAGGTGCATCACAAACTACTTTAAGAGAAGAGGCTCCTGTATCCAGAAGTGCCAATTCAATCCTGGCAGTCTGTGTGCGTACTCGTACACAGGAGATCCAAGTCCCATCTGCGGGGTCCGTCAGGATTTATTACAGTTCCTCCAGTACAATGACTCCCAGATTGGACAGAGTTTTCCCACAGTGCCAGCTCCAAAAGAATTTGGATGCAATAACCCTCTTCCCCTCATTCTCATGGGGAGGGAGAAAAGTTTATAGCGGTTTGTTTTGGCTCAAGAGTTTTCTTGGTTCAGCATAAGCTGCTCTGCCCTACAGTTAAATGGCAAGTAGCTCGCTGCACCTGGCAGTCACCCAAGAGCAGCTCACAAAGGGCAGATCAATGCCTTGCTGCCCCAAGTGCCAGTGATTTCTCTGCTAAAAGCCATCTCTGGGAAAAGCTACATCCCTACAGGTTTGCAGAGACTAGCTTAGCACTGAAGTACTGCAGCTTGCTTCAGTCCTGATGTTAAGGGACACCTGTCACCAGATCTTTTCACATCACCCGGTACCGTGACAGTAAGTTTTAAATACAGGCTCAACTGACTTTAAGTTCCTTTGAAAATGTACACGGTCATTTAATGGATAACTATTCCAGGGTCAGAAACGGGCTCTTATACAAACTTGCCGTGTATGATGATGCCCGAGAGTGAAACGTTTAATACTGAAGTATGTTAACACTTACAGCAGCTTCGCGGATCAGGTTAAATACAAATGGTTTTACTTAGGACTAAATCAAGTACCACTTAATAAAAAACAGCTCTCCCAGCCTGATCTTCAGAGTGAGCTCCTGAGCAGCTGCAGCTTATACGCTCTTCTGCTCCGCAAGTCAATACTGACCATAAATTAAAGCAGAGCTTTCTGCACTCAGACTCAGCCCTAGCGTTCCCAAATTCAAAACACTATTAGTAAGCAATGCGGTGCCATATTTGATTACTGTTCCTGTTGTGGCAAGGACCTAAAATTCCTACAAAAAAACCACAGCAAGTGAGTTTGGTTTACAAAAAGGATATGTATTGGGATGCAGATGCTAGGTTTGGGAACAACCACATTGTTTATTAACATGATACAAGAGTTTGAGGACAGACTATAAACAAAGTGAATTTCAGCAATAAAGCCCTTGTATCAACACAGGGGGTATCTCTGGAAATGCATTAGCAGAACTGAGGAAGCTGGGGAAGCCCTCTTTCCTAGGCACGAGGTAAATTCCACGTGAGCCCCCACTTTCTAACACAAGTAGGGTGACTCATCTTCCCCCTCCCCTCTCTACCAAGTTTTCTCTAAAGGTAGAGATGCCCAGGATCAAAATCCCACTGATAAAATGATTAAGAGCATTAACAGGAGAAGTGCATGGAGCAATTACAGAAAGAAGAACATTTACACCCTATGAGTTCTTTCCATCTCCAGCAAGTCTTCAGAAAAGGAAATATTTATTGCACAAGCTGGGACTCCAGGAAGACGGGGAACCTGAGGCAGATCTCAAGGCTTCTCCATCCCACAAAGCTGTACTAGGGAACCCCCTAACAGCACAAGGGAAAAGCATGGGGGAACAGCAGAAGGGACTTGACACGTTTGGAGGACTATTGGGATCACGTTGCCAGAGAAAGCTGCACCACAGCTCGTGGTGATGTATCTCAGAGTAAAGAACGCAGGCTCTGACCCAACTATTTTCTCAGCTCGGACAGATTTTTTCCATAAGGCAAAATTCTTACAACCAAATCCCAAATGAATCCCATTCCAAACAGGCCAGCAATTAATCAGCCGTCTCAGATCCAAAAAAAAGAGTTGCCAGTTTGTAGACCCACAAGACTTAAGGAACCCAGTTGTGCCTAGGGCACAACAAACCTCCCCTCCTGCATTCAGAGCTAGACAAGGCCTGGTGCTGGATCCTGCAGCAAGCCCAAGTAGCTCCCAGGAAGGAGAAATGCTCCAGGTCTTCAGCAAACTGCATACAGCTTCAGGAAGCCCCAGGAAAAGGGCATCAAGAATTTGGAGCAAGATTTCCACAATTAAGGTGACCAGACTGTTCACAGCAGCCCCCACGCTGTTCTCGCTATGTTTGCGTCCAGGATTCCCATCCACCTTTCATCGGCTACTGATGTAAATCTGTGCAGAAAGCACTCCTGTGAATGCTCAGGACTTCAAACATGCAGTCAGCATTCATGGGGAAGATCAAAAACCCCTCACCTTGTTTCAGTCTACTCTGTCCAGACAAATTCCTCTATGCCCCCACTCTCTCTCTCTCGCCGCACTTTTCATTATTCAGATTTACAGAAACAGAACGAGCAGTTAATGGATAAAGACCTCAATGTTCTCGATTTTAGTGACAATCCAGTGGTTCATACTGGTACAAGCAGTCTGCCTTCTTTCCACAGCAGGGCACATGGCTACACTGTTTGTATACTGGGTCAAGATTACAGAGGTACAAAACCAGCCTGTAACACATCACATGCACTAAAATGCTTAACAAAAATACAACCAAATCCCTTTCAAGACTCTCAGCTTGCTCCTACTAGTCTAGGTGACTTACGGCCTTGCTGCTTTTATCTCCTTATCATCTCAGTATACTAATTTGACTGTGTCAAATATAGCCAGTGAAAAAGTTGAGAAAAGAGCAAAATCTGGATACAAGTCAGGTTGCTAACAGATAAGAAGTTCAAAAGCTTTACCTTAAGACCACAGAAACTAGAAGGGAGTCCTGAGGACCTGAAGATAAATTATCTTAGTCCCAAAACTATTAAGAGAATTTTAATGACAGTAAGTGTTGAAAATATTTAGATGATGATATGGAAAGCAAGCTTATTTTCAAATATCAGTTCAGAAGGGGTTGCTAGGAGAGAGACAGAAGGGAATTTTTCTGCAGCTGATTACAGACTCCCTATATAGTGCCTGAAATGTGCCAGAAGCGCAAAGGCCAACCGCACCACGTATTAGCATTACAGTAACATCCACAGCCCCCTATCAAGATCAAGGCTCTATTGTTCAGGGTTGAACTCGTAGGAAATTGTTTCTTCGGTCAGAATGAAAAGTGATTTAAAGCATTTTGCCCATTCCGCATTGGGACAAAAACCCACACAAAACCTTTCAAATCTGGAAAGTGAGAGACTGCCCAACCATCAGTCAGAAATAGACTGGCCACTATGGATTTGCCTGTTCCAGGGTCCTGGTCCCATTCCCTCATCCTTGTGTGGGGCCACCCACCACTGTAGGGCTGGATCTCCCCTGCAGTAACGAAAAAAAAAAAAAAAAATTTGTTAGGATTTGACTTCACACCCAGATCTCCCAAAATCCCAGATGAACATCGCGGCCAACAGATGGCTAGTCTGTTTGCAGGATTGAGTGGCTTTTTCCTGGCAAACATTTAGCCTGAAAAAAAAAAAATCCCTTCATGAAGTTTCTTTAAAATTAACATAAGTTATAAGCTTGGGCAAATCAGTTTTCCAGCTAAAAATATTTCACTGAAAATATTTTTGCAAGCCTAGCAACACAAATGGCCATGAGCAGCCTGCCCCAAAGAGGCAGACAAAGCAGAAAACTGGAATGCCCCAAGGAAAAATAAACTTGTACATTCATCTATGTGCATCTCGATACAAGGTCGATGGTGATTAGCAGAAAGCAAGTCCCTGCCTTCTAAGGATCTCTGCCATGTCCTCTCCTACTTACAGAGACTTGTCTACAGCTATCCTTCCAGGTGAAGAACCTCACTAACGAAGACATTCTGAATTTGAGGGAAAATCGTAAGACTACACCTATGTATATTTAAAAAAAAATTTAAAAAAATCATCCAGCTCTGCCACCTGAGTAGTTGAGAACCCATCTTTGAGAACATAACTCACCATATTTTGTGACAAAGGGTGTTTTAAAAATAAGGTTAATATAGTTGATTTTTTTCCTTCGCAATGAGCTTTGCAGACAGCGAGCGCTGCTACACCACCCATGCGATGGAAGTGCAGCCACTTTAGCTGCTTGTGGTACAGAAAGCACCGCTCTGCTTGTTCGAGGCATCAGAGGTGTGAATTCTTCTGAGGTATTTGCAAGCAGAATTTTGCAACATAAATAGCCTCTAATATTGGGACTGATGGTTATTCATGTTTATTTTCTTACAAAGGTGAACAACTTCCACTCCAACACACTTAGACAACTTACACAACCTGCAGTTATCTGTAAGGAGCCCTATGATTTAGCAGCGTTACCGGTTACGCTGACGCGTGGGCAGCAAAAGGGCAAGTTCAGCTCAGTCGCCTCCCTGCCTCCAAGCCTTCATAGGCTGCCTTGCCTTCTCTGAACTCCCTGCCTTCATCTGATACAAGCTACCCGAGGTGCCAGCTGCACACGTGAAACCACAGCCAACACCAGGACTTCTATGCTTTAAGCATCAGGAATATTTATTCTTATTTTCCCCAAGTAAAAGTCCCTGCCCTTTACTCACATTTAACTTTCTTCACACTTCTCTGTCTATCCCTGGAGCACACCAGAAGAAAGGACGCTTAGTCAGAAGCAAAAAAGGTTAAAAAGAAAAACAAGCTCTTGTGATTTCTTCAAGCAGCAAGAGGCAGCACTTTTTAGTCAACCTGTTTGTTGCGAACTTCTTGAGAACTCCAGGCTAAACCCATTTAGATTATTAAAATCCATTGGTTTCCCCCAAGCTAGTTATTCCCATTGCCACAGGGCACCGCTCACAGTTTCCAGCTTCAAGCAAAGGGGTTTTCTAGCACCAGAAATAGGTTTGCTATTTGCAAAGCACATTGTGTTGCAAAATTTCTGGTGTCAGTATCCACAGCCCCATGGTCTGCAGCAGCCCAAAGAAGGGAAGACACCACTGGGGCAATCTGCAGTTTATCTTCATGTAGCTGGGGCAAATCTGTCTTCCTTTGATCTGAATTGGGCTTGCCCAGGAATCCCACAGCTTTGAAAGACACAAAACTCACTTAAATCCTACAGCGTAAAGGAGGAGGACAGCAAGCCACTTGTGGGCAGTCGTGGAAAGCTCTGAAGACAACCAGCTCTCCCAGCCCTCCATGCTCCTTACTGCTGCGACAAGTGAACCAGGGACAGCATTACACAGAGGTGGTTTCACTTGTCGTAAGATGACAGCTGGTTATGATCGCAGCCGAAAATGCTCTGGAAGCGAGGGAATAGTGAATGAATAACTGAACAGCAACCTGTGCTTGGTTCCTGGCTTATTTTATTGCACACAAGCATTTTCTTGTTAGAAATGCAGCTTTGTTTAAAAAAAAACAAAAACAAAAACACACAAACCAAAACAAACAACCCTTACTCACCGCTTCTCTACCAGATTTTAACTGAGATGAGAAATCACACAAGAAAGAGTATTCTTAAGTTACTCTGCACACACCCTTCACAATTTCACATCATGAATAGCAAATTTCCCCGAGATAAACACCCTAGTCACCAGCAACCCCATCAAAAAGCACTTTCCATGTGCAGCCACATGTACTGAAAGGTACCTTTGCAAGTGTGATCAGGGGTTTGGGGAGAAGGAAGTGCTGCTCCAGCAAGTGCTCCAGTCTGGCTTACTTTCTTTGGAGCTCTTGAGGATTTACGTCTGGCCACTCCCCACTAAACTTTGTGCCAAGAAACTGGAGTAATAAGGAAAAGGTAGAAGGAAAAGCCAGCTTTCCCCAGAAGACACTGCATACAAGTTCCCTGCTATGAACCAATTAGAAATTAAGTCAGTGTTTTTCCTACATTCCAGGCTTCAAACCTGGTCTTTCCTTGTCTTCCCTCACCAGAAGTGAAGGGAACCACCACAAAAAGACAACAAGGTACATCTCATACCATGCTGGATTGAATAATACTGCCCTTTTCCTTCAGAAAACAAATTAATTCACTGCCCTCCCCAACTCTGTGCTGTTTCCTTGAAAAGTTTCAACTTGTTTAGAAAAAGAGATAGCAGACAGATACTTTTTTTTTTTTTTTTTTGCCATAGAGAAAACAAATTGGAATAAACTTGTTTAAAACTGTGTTCTCAAGCTTCCACTGGATGGGTCAACATCTAATTGCAGCAGTGGCACCAAGAGCTCCTTCACAACCAGATTAGACGGGAATACAATCAGTGTCATTTTGACAGTAGGTAATGAGCACTGTAGCCAAGCTCCAGTTTTGTAGTCCTGATTACTGAGCAATTCATTTGCATTTACAGACAAGGAAGAATACAACATGTACGAGCATCAGGCCCTCGTTTTACTAGGTATCGTTAGCCAAACGCAATTCAGGAGAACATGTATGGGGCCAGGGTGACAGCTTCTGATTTGCATTGCAGCAGAGCTTTGCTTGTGAGATGACCGTGTTTCGGTGCTACGCATGGTGCTGGTCAGTTCCAGGAGCAGCACATTGCAAGGAAATTGTTTCAAACTACACAAAGCATGCTGAGGTGCTGCTTGAGAAAGGCAGGGAGATGCATTAGTCAAGATGAGAAGCAGCTGGCACACAAGATTTTTAAACATGAAAGGAGGGGACTGGACTTGATGAAAGAGAGTGGGAATGAAGTTGTGATCAATACAGCTTAACTGATGTTCCTGTGCATGACCATAATGCAACATAGCATCACCTCCACAAGCACAAGATTTCTTTGAATCTCAGTAACAGAGGACACACTAGGATCCGAGAGAATTTAAGTGCAATCAGTCCGTAATTATAAGCAACTGCCAATTAGCAAACTCCTTAAATGGATCCTAGCTGGAGATGACTGCACAGCTTGAGGAAGGCATCCTACCAGAAAGGACTAGCAAGGAAGGCAACATGCAGGGCCATGATGCAGGAATGTAAGGCCCTGGGTTTCTCTGGGATAACCGGAGAGGTGAAAATGTCCCCATGATACCATTGCACTGGTCTCCCCTGACCAGATGCTCGAGCCTCCCAGAAGAGTTCAATACAAGCTGCTCACCTGGTGTGAACAAGGCGGAAATAATCAGGAACCTTGTGTTCTCAGCCAGCCACCATGCCAGACGCCACAGAATTCACTACACTGACATTTAAAGTCAGTCACAGGGGAAACCAGAGTCAGATCCAGAAGCATTGAAGACGACAGCAGTAGTAGTTTACATGGCCATACATCTGTCTCTAAGCTAAACCACTAGATATAATGTTTGCATTGCTAAAGCTTCCATCAAGAGAAGTTTGTTACCATGGTGATTGTACATACTGGTAGGAACAGAGTATTTAATGCACGAATAACAAACTTCTCAAACAAGCGAAAAATTTCAAGTGCATTTTAAGTGAAATATCAGAAGGAGAAAATGCAATAGTTTCTTCTTCCAGTTGTGTTGGGTACAGTCGATTTCCTCTTTGTGAGGATTCAACAAGTGCCAAAATGCTTCTGAAAGAGAAACTGTGGTTGTAAAACCACAGAATTGAGAGTGTGACCCCAAATGTGTGCTAGACCTGGCACCAAGCTTAAGATTTAACTGCATTTGGGGGGCTGTGGCCCATCACATGTTTTACAGGAATGTACCAGGTCTGTTAAAAGCAAAATTCATGCAGTTGGAATACTTCACTAATTCAGACTTCCCCGAAGACATGTATTATTTTAAGATGTGGCCTCTTCCCTCAAGTGAAGTTTGTTTTAGGTTTCTGTAGACTTTACTGAAATGCTTTTTTACTCCAAGAAACCTACACGGTCATTTAGAAACTGCAAGCACGTCAAGCCACCTCTGCCACAGCAACATAAAACCCCAAATGTACAACCAACCATCTCCTCAGGCTGTAAAGCCCTTGGGACGTGACATGTTTGTAGTCAAAGCAGAGAGATGCAGAGGAGGTCAGCAGCTGAGCTTTGGCAAGAGTTTTTATTTAAGAAAAAAATCTAGAAGTATCTCAAGTTCTTGATTTTAAACAAGATAAAGAGTTTAATGGGGGGAAGGACAAAGTGTCAAAGCAAATATTTCCATCCTGGTAAATTCAGAGTTATATATTCTGTTGAACATAAGCTTAATTTTAAGATGCTTTGGCACAGAGCAGTTACCAGTTCTGGAACCAGAGTCCCCATCCTCTTTGCTCCCCTTTACCCAGGATCTTTTCTGGACTGCAAGGGATGCTGAACTGGGCCACAGAGACTCACCGAGAGGATGCCGATATGCTGCATCAGCCTGAGCTACATCAATAACACTGAATTGAGAAAGCGTTAAATATGGGAATCCTGAGAATTGCTTTAATAAACACTTCACACCAGGATGTCTCTTCAACAAAAATCCTGAAGTCCTTTCTGAAAGAGGCTTCACACAAACAAACTCAAGCTTGAACTATTAAAACATCAGGGCGGGGGAGGAAACACATTTAAAGCCCTGTCAAGGATCCCACTCCCTTGGAATCAGGATAACATATCACGACAGTTCTCCATGACCTGCCAGGAACATAACTCAGTGGGATTTTTCCTTTTTTTTTTTTTTTTTTTTGGTTTTTTTGGGTTTTTTTTGTTTACAGGCACAACAGAGGTGAGACTCACCAGGAAGTGCTGGTTTAGCACAAAAACCCTGGCAACACACCAAGAACTGGTCCATGTGATAAGCATATGCGATGAGAGCAAGACGGTTAGTTGCTCGGGCTGCCTTTCTAACAAGTACAAAAGGGTTTGGCAACGTGACTGGAAAGATAGCTGTGGGGCACCTACTTAGATGTACTGCCTTCACGTGCTTTAAAACCAGATCTATGGAAAAGGTTTGCTTTACTGACCTTTGCTATAAACCTAATGGAGCCGACAGCTGGAGCAGAGTATCTGAAACACTGGAGCAGGAACAAAAGACAGAGCTGCTCCATAAGCACCTCTTACACCAAGGATACTAAACTATCTACAGCATAGTGTTGTTTTGCAGAGTTCCTTCCAACCCCACACCAGCAGATGCGAGAGTACATGGAAATACTTGATTTATTTCTTGCTCACTGAGGTCACACCTGCACTGGGTTTTTTTTAAAGGATTTTGTAAACTATAGTCTTCAGAATTGAGACAGCAACAACTATGTGAAATGCCAGCTACAGCAAGCTGTGCTCAAACTGTAAATAAGACTCAGAGCCCAGAGCAAGCATTGAAGTGGACAGTGCCAGTGAAAATTAAGCAGCACTGGTCCTCACAAAGCTTCTTCAACTTTAAGCATTCAACAACAATTAACATCCTGAGCTTATATGCTTAATATCAAAAAACCTAGTAGTGAACTGCCACCCATCTGGGTGTTTTCGGTACCAACCAGGATGGCAATAAAGTGTCTCAAAGACATTTTGGAAATTATTTCTCCCCCTGAAGAATAGAGCACAACTGACATTTCTTTGTTACTTTGCTACTTGAGCCAGAAGCTCAAGCATTTCTGAGCCTTCCTGGAGGACGGTTGTTATCTGCTAGTCCTCAAAGAAACGAGTTTTAAAACAAATGTCAGAAAACACTTGTATTTCTATAGCATGGGTGTAGGAAATAAAAGCAAACTGAATCTGGAAATTAAGCTAGAGATTAGCACAATTCCCTTGACCTCAAGTAACACAGGGGAAAAGTAATTGTGTGGCTTCAATCCAGACTTCCCACCATCTGTAACAGTGCAATTTGAAGTAACACACAATGCTCTATCAGATACAGGTGTTTGTTTCAGGGTGGATCATACCCCGAGGCACCTGTGGATTTCTGTTCCTTCCAAACCACTTCATTAGAAATACGCTTTTTCAAGAACAAGTTAAATTCTGCTCTTCTGCTGATTCTTGGGTTCAGCAGACAATGCACAGACTGGCTCACTAGCAGGTGGAAAATCATCAGGATGAACATCACTCTTGGGACTGTCTACCTCTTGCCTATGCAAAGGGGCATACACCGATATGTCCATTAACAAAATGCTGTCATTTACAAGTCTGTTGATACAGCACCCACACTTGTAAGGGCACATCTGAAAACAGTGATGGGGAAGCTAAGGGCAGTATGCCTTTTATAGACCGCTTGCAAAACCATGAGGATCAGGTTTGTCCTCTTCTCTGCACTACAGCAAGGAGTCCTGCCAGAGCCTGCCAGAACATCTGGAGGGATCAGATTTGCTTCTCTCCTCCTTGGTTTTGTTAAAAGGCATCTTAGGAACAATGTTTTAACGGAACAGCTCAGACAGGATTTCACACACAATGTTGTTGGGTTTTTTTTATCGCAAACAAATGACCTGAAGGACAGAGTAAGAGATGACTTTACTCCATATCTGAATCACAGAACCGGTGAAGTTATGACAACCACAACCGCCGTTTCCAACACAGACCGTACACTGTTTTCTGTGAAACCAAAGCAGAAAAAACCCCCATGATTTAGGAACAAGCACCTTTCAGACCTTGGTTACAGAAGCTGAAAATTATAGACACTGTTTTCTTTCTTTCTAGGTCACCTTCAATATAAAGAGAAAACACCAAACAGTCCTGCATACCACGAAACTGCAGTTGAGTTTTGCTAAAAGAAAAGGTGTAGGAGTTTCCTGCATGCCACAGTTTTGTACACAAATGCCTACAATGATCCAATAAGCCATTGTCATCATTATTAAATCAATCATCCCCTTTATTCTTACTAAGTAATGAGAGCAATGGGGCACTGTAGCCTATTCAGTTCTTCCTCAGTAGATCCCATAAACAGATCCAACATCCCAGCGCTGGCTGTAAACAGACAAGATGCACAAGGCAAGTGGTTTTGCCCCAGCTCTATTTTGTTCAGTCCATTTGGCCATCTGTATTTGAAGTTTTAGTTTATAAAGATAGGTCTATCACTCAGCTTTCTACCTACTCCAAGTCAGGTTGGCTTACACTGTATGTATCAGTCTTGAGAAAATACCGATAGACACACATTTCCAAGGTTAGGCAGAGGGTCAATATATGCTGTTTCCCATCCACCAAGCCACTAACTCTTAACTGAAAACATGGCACGGCTTTGTCGGTTAATCACCAAACCACCTGTAAAACGTTCACTTCTTATCAGCCTTGGAAATTTAAATCAGGCTGGTGCTTCCATTAGTCTCAGCAATTCCTCTTGCATCCAGCTCCTACCATTGGCTTTTGCACCAAGAAGTTAAATACTCGCCTGTGAACAAGTATTCTTAAAAGTCTCAAGTGCTTCCGAGGGGTTTTTGGCCTTTCCCAAAGGATTAACTGCACAGGATTTTCCTGAAGTTTAAGGTATAAAGATACATTGTGTTTGAGAGGAAGACATGAAAGAGCCATACTTGGAGACTAACAATGATCCCCACACGAGCTTCCTTGTGCAACGGAAAGGCAAGCTTTAGGGACGCTGCAGAAAGGTTGCCAAGGAAGGAGCCTAACAAAGCATTTGGGGCTTTGTTTGTAGATGTGAATGCACCAGCAGGCCTGAGCTCGCCAGCCATCAACAAAACCGCGGCAAGGCAGAGCCGGGGTGGCACTGGTGCCCAGAATGGAGGGTGCCCTCCCTCACCCTGGGACACCCGCCACACTGCATTCAGTCATGTCAAATACCTTTTTTTTTTTTTTTTTAAACAGTTTCCAGGCTTTGAAGACCAGGCCTTCGCTCAGCAGCTGCACCAGAAGCAAAAGAAAGTCGTCCAGGCTATTTCTCAAGCACCGTGGCTTTCTCTAGCTATGCAAAGCCTCAGATCTTAGCATCTCACAGGAAGGCAGGGGTTCATTAAAGCTGCTCCAGCACAAGCAACACCACCACAATCAGAGGAAGGGAAAAAAAGGTAGTTTTTTTTAAAACATGACCAGCAGAACAGCAGAGGGTGTTGCTAAAACACAGGAACACATAGTCCTCGTTGCCGTGGCCCAGCAGTTTCCTCTGAAACAACCTCTGAGCTGTACAGATGGAAGGGCTGGAGAGAGACTGGGAAGTTTCCCTGGAAGGATTTGGAAGGTGTTCTCAGAGCTGGCCATTTTAAAGCTCTTCAAAGCTTCCTACCCAGCAGAAGCACCAAATCCACTTGGAGAGGGGGACCAGGACAGGAGTTTCCATCTGCTAGAGCCAGGAGCTCCTCATCACCCAGCCCTTTTGCTTCTGATCCAAGAGCTTGTTCTAGCACATCTGCTGAGGCTTAATTATCCCCCTTCCCTCTCAACTCCCTAACGAGAAGCACATCAGTTATCTGAAGACAGAGCCCAGGGGAGTTTTACAAATTAGCCATCCCAATTTATGTCCACATATTTCTGGTAGCTGCAGGAAGAACACTTGCCTCAAGGTTTCCTGCAGGAATAACAATACGTGAAGTTTGTTACATGGATCAAAAAAACAAGCAGCCAATTTGAAACTGAACTTTGTAATCGAGTTTTGCATACATCACTGTAATACAAGCCACGCTATCAATATAAATGCTATTGTTAGACCACTGCTATTCCCAGCTTTTAGACTGTGTTACTGAGCTTTGGAGAGTGAAGGCAGTGCTTTCTTATAATTAGTTAAATTCAGCTGAAACAGAAGATTCCTTGACATCATCTGTTTGGGTCACCATTATAGAAGGGACAAAGGAACACTACTGCAACTGCACTAAAAATTAATTAACACGGTTTAGTCGTTAGTGGGTGCAGCTGCCTGAAAAGTGGGATTTTGTCACTGAGTTTGAAGTATCTCCTCCTTCAGAGATGAGCTGAAAAAAAAAACCCCAAAGCTTACACCACTACAGAACAAAAAGCCTGGTGCTGACCTCCGCCAGATGCTCTGAATTACAGGTGACCTCCGGCAGACCCAGCAAGAGTTTCAAAGACACACTTTTATCACAGCCTTCTTTAATAAATCAGAATTAAGCAGACCTGACACACTTTAAGCCATTTTTGATGACAATATTAGTAATCCACAGAAAACCCCCAATTAACCAGTGTGCTACTGCAAATAAACAGAATCCCGAAACCACCAAGGAAGTTAAAGGACAGCTTGGAACTGCAGAACCAGCACACTGTTCCCATCAGCCTTGAAATTTTCCCTTGTACTGTCAGAATGACTTATTCCCCCCCGCCCTTACTCATCTCTGCCATCTTGACAATTTTAACAGAGATGCGGGGCTCAAAAGAAAGGAGGTGGGAACACTCCCTACTTGAAATGTATTTTAAGGTTAATGAGAAAAGCGCTTCCCCCTTCACTCTGAGCACGAGTTGTTCCTACCCCCCAAACCTGCGCTGATCTCCAGCAGCAACCTGAGTTCAGCAGTCCACAACTTTTGGGCTACGGCCAACAGACACAGGGACAACCAAAAACCTGACAGGCTTCTCCTCTTGGCCACTGGGAGCCACTGTCAACCCTAGACGGGACTCAAGCCCATCATCCACGAGGTGAGAAGCTCCATGTCCTACTACTAGTTCAGCAAACTGCCTGTGCTCTTCCCTACAACTCCGTCTGCTCTTCATATGGTGTTACTCAGGAACTTTGCAAACAAACCTCAGCGGTGTCCCTGCTCTGTGTGATTAAAAAGAGAAAGCAGACAGGAATTTCACCTCTCATCTTCAGCGGATGTATGACCGGTTGTAGGGCACGGCCCATGCAGACAGCCCAGAAATAGGGACCAGGCAGAAGGCTGGATACAAAGCCTCACACTTCTGGCTCACATGCTAAATTTAGTCCAGTTTGGTAATGACCTAAAAACAGTTGATGTGGGTTTCTGTGACGCATGTGGCAGCCTGGTCAGCTTCATTCAGCTCCTAAGAGAAGAACGTCCACACTGCAAAGTCCTGATGGTATTTGGGTGACTTCAGGAGAACCAAATGGTGAAAAGTAGTTATCAATTCACACCTATATACAACAGCTTTGACTGAGCCAAGAGGTTTCAGCTTTTGATCCATCCTCTATCTTGCAAGAATTAGGGGAACATTCTCCCCTTGGGTGTTTTACATGCTCTTGACCACAATTTTTGTGTATTAAGGAAAACTAGCAAGAGAAAACTAACATCAGTAACAAGGCACACTTATCTGCAGAAGCACATAACCTGCCAGCTCAGGACCCTCTTTCCTTGAAGGGGCTTTTCTGCTGTTTGAAGCACCTTGTAAAGGATCAACATCATAGCACCATACACCTGAGTGTGCAGCCTTTCCCTGGGTGCTCAGCAACAGATCTCCAGCTGCTATCTGAAATAAAACAAAACCTACAGAGGATTATGAAGTTCACCTATCTTAAGACTTGCTTCTTGTGCCTTCCAAATCTGCAGAAAACTGGGAAGAGTTGCACACAGAATATCCTGAAGTGTCCTAATTACACTCAACTTCAGGTAGCAGCAAAGAAACCTGTGACTTTGGAAGCCACTGAGAGGCACAGAGGACAATTTAAGGACTCACTTGCTACTAACTGCACGTATTCCGAGACTCTTAAAAAAAAAAAAACCAAACCACTCTAATGCAACTCCTGACCCTGAAGAATCCCGTTGCACCCCAGCCACACCGAGCAGGAAGCCCTTGCAAACAGATAAATTGAAGTCCAAAAAAAAAACCAAACCGAAACTACATCAAAAGCAATATTCATCAGCAGATGACTAAAACTTTTGGCTCTAACAAGACAGAGATGCTGGTTCAGACTCAAACCAGCTAGTTATAATATAAGCTCCTCATACACGATCCCCACTTGCACAACCAACTTCAGAGAAAAACTAACAGAGCAAAACAGTTCGTAAGGCCCCAAAGCCACGTGTACAACATTGAGAAGAGGCACCAGCAGCACCTGCACTCTCTCGAGGCACTTTTGCACGACAGCCTCACATCGCCTTCGCTAGGATCCCCACGCAGACAATAACCCCACAGAACACATTTCTTGCTATGACTAAAGAGGCGTAACAGGCAAATCATCTTTGCTTAACCTTGAATCTTTTTCCAATGCATCATGCTGAAGTGACAAAAGATTTTTTTCTTTTTCCAGAGAACTGACATTTAAAAAGCTACAGCAGGTCAGTGTGAAGGGACAAATTTTCAGCAAGTAGAAGTCACTGTAAAGGTGAGGCAAGGGACCGCACCTGAAGATCTGCACAAATCGACATGTGTCTGCAGGAAGCCATGTAAAGCAGCTCAGGGAGAGGAGCTCCCACGTTGGCATTTGATCGCTCCGAATCCGAACACAAGAATCTAATACTCTAGCTTCAACATACACCGAGAATCAAACACACCCCTCTCCTAAACAATCTATACTCTAAATCTGTAAAATTGAGTTCAGCAACAGAGGATGGGCAGATGGTTTAATTGTGCAGTGGTCAATAAGCTTTGCAGGACTGAACATCAAGTTCATTTCAGTGGGTCAGCAAATTTTCTTATTTCTTTCAGAGCATATGCACATTTGTGGCATGCTTTTAAAAGCAAAATAGTGCCTTCTCATGGATGCAAGGGCTTAACATTCTGAGTACATTATTGCTAATCATTTCAATTTTACAATATTTTTTGTTTCATTTGGCAAGATGAAAGTCTCAATACTATACCGGGGAAATTCAAGCAGTGACCAATACCTAAAATAGGGTTCGCAGTTTAAATAATTTGCTGAAGCCGTGGGGGTATATTTCTTCAATCTTGCACTTAACCACAACTAGTGTTTTGAGATCCCCCCGCCCCAGCCACTAATGCTGTGGCTCTTCTCCACGTGTAAAATGCACTGCTTTTGCCTTCTGCAAAGTTATCAGAGCATGGCTATTTACCGGCGAAATCTCCTCCTTCTTGATCCAAACAAGGCAAGTATTTAAACTTACCTTTTCATGGCAACCTTCTGGTCACACTGCCAACATCAAACAAAAGAAAACATGGCAGAAACCATGAAGTAATAAAAAAAATTAAAAAAAAAAAAAAAGGATTATGACTAACTTATGACTTTCTCAGCAGTTGCAGCACACCAGAATCTGTTTAAATCCACAACCTTGGAGCTTTACACAAAACACAGGAGTTCATCATGGTGTCCACAGTTTTTTAAAAAGCGTGAAGCAGCACTAGCTGTAAGCTCACTTGGAGGGTGCAGTCGTTCCTATCAGCCACAAGAAGGGTGAGTTAACACCTCCTCGCATACCTTCCCTTTCAAGGAACGCAGACTCCAGTAGTGAGTTACAAGGATCTGATTTCTGACATCTCAACTTTTCAACTGAGCGTAGTCCCCCCCCAGTCTCTCAAAGCCACATTCTTCTCTTGGGATCTAAGCTTACCCCAATAACCATGCACAGATTCCTCCCCTAGGCCAGGAGTATTAAGTTACTTATGATGCCAGGCCTGTTCAACAAAACACCAATCATTTAGCTTCCTTATTTTCACTGCTTCCCTCATTTCACAACTGACACAGTGGCAGGTTGAAAGCCTTAAAAGAAAAAAAAAAAAGAAAAAAAAAAGTAGGAGGTGGCTTCAGTAGCACCGAGGAGTAAGTCAGTGTAACCATGCTGAGTCACATTGCAGTTAGATTTGACATTTCCAGGGTAAGTGCTTCACTCCTAGAAGGGTTGTTTGTTTATTTCAGCCTTGTTTACTTTACAATCCTGTCACACAAATTAGAGGATTACAAAGCAAGGCCATCACCAAAACTTTTGCAGAAATCAGTCCACGACATGTCGTTCTTGTCCAAGTGAACTGCAACTGCCACTGCCGAGCATGAAGTACATGCCTTCAAGAAGTATCACAACACTCCACTATGGAGGACTGCTCCCAAGTACCATTAACAGGGACACATCTCTCGCGCAGAACATGAGCTCAGCATGAAAGCAGCCCAGTTATTGTGAGGTTTAAAACTTGCCTTGCTGCTACATGAAACCAGCACCCTGCACACATTCATATTCAGCTGTGTTGGCTTTGAAGATTTGAGGGGGAAGGTCAGTGAGTTTGAATTAATGGTATTAGACGGAATAAAAACATAACCAGTTTCATTTGCCTTCAGCAGAAAGGAGAGTGTAACAGAGCATTAGCTTCCACCAGCTTCCCCTGATGAAGAAGCTTTCATGGAATGTATCATCAGGGAGAAACCTTTCCCCACCCTTAAAAAGAAAGACAAGAAAGAAAAGGAAGGAAAAAAAAGAAAAACAAAACAAAACTTTCCCCAAACAAAACAGCTTAGAAACAGCCAGGACACAAAGGCAAGTTTTGGACTTCATCTATCACCACCCCCATGCCATGTTCTGTTCCTCCAGGTTTCAAAAGCACCAGGTTCCTCTCAGTGCAGATCTCCTGAGGCTGATACTGTGTTTTATAAAGCCAACAGCCCCCCTCCCCAAATGCATTTAAAAGCCAAGCCTGGTTCTTTTCAAAATAAAAAAAGATCTGGCTTCAAACTATTCACACTTGACTGAGCGAGACTTAAAGGAGCAGCTTCATTTGCCCCTAAAACCAAGATGAGTCTTAACTCCTCAACCATGTCCACAGTGGTGATCGAATAGCTTTGTAGCACAGTTTTAAAATACCATTTTGATCTAGAAACACCTTTAAGTGATTTTCAACCTCTGGTCAGACCTCAGCAGACCACCTGGGTTTATGTTCTCATCCAGCTTTTCTGCTGCAAAAGAACGGGTGTCTCACCGGACATTCGCCCCTGCCCCGACGTATTGCTTCGCAGCTCCAGAGCACACCTGGTCCTGCCACTGTCAAGACAAAATAAAGCAACAGAGCCCACCAAGAAATGCCAAAGTGCTTAAGTTAATAATTTATCAATCTTTTCAACTCTGCATCTATTAATCCACCACTCTGGAGGATAATCAGGGACACGCAGGCCTGCTTCGGTACCACACAGATTTTTACCTATTTCAGGAGGTGTGCTTGACACCTGGGTAAGTACCTGATCATATCCTAAACCTTGTTCGGTTTTAGTCTAAATCTCACACTTTATGGCCCGCCAGAGTCTCTCTCTCCAGTGCAAACATGCTTAAGCTTACCTTTCAATGTCATACCTTGCTCAGGGGCCAGGAGCAGGCAGACTGGACACTATTCATCCTCTCTCAATACCATTCATTCATTATGCATACCACTACTTCATCCCCTCTTGTTCACCTCCGTTCGAATATAGTCTGTCCCAATACAGTCATTATAAAAGGTCCACAGACGACTGACTAGAAACAATCAGCTGTTACACGGAGAGTACCCAGGCAGTCGGGAAGGCAGCAATGATTTGCACATCTATAATTTACATGCTAAGTCCCCCACCACCGCTCTCGCAGGAGAGAGCGCTCAAGGCCAGGTGAAAAGCCCACTGGAATTTGGAAATAATGCAAAATTTATCTAACAATCAGCTGCCAGCTTTTAACCTCAACCTTTCACAGGGGATGACAAATGCCTCCAGGGTTAAGCTCCCCTAAAGGGCAGCAACTGTCATAAATGCAGACTTTTCCTAACAAAAACATTAACACAAATTTAAAACATTCATTTTTAAGGGAGTATCACAAAAAAGAATTTAAGCCAGCTACAGCCAGATAGTGCAAAACATTTCAGAATAATCCACCCATACACTCTGTTTGTACAATCTCAAAGAAAATATTTTATGCTTCTTTCTTCTAGCATTTAGTCCAAGGAAAGCATGTACCAGTAAAATGCAGTCATTTCTGGAAAGCAGCATTTGACCCTCTGAAAATGACTGAAAATGGCTATCCCTTCCTCACAATGAGTCACGAATATCTGGAAGTCTACACCACCTCCTGCACTTTCCTGTATGTGGATCATGCAGAATATACAGGCATGCTCTGTAATTCGCAGTTCAAAAGGTATTAGTGTTGACAGACCACCACCACCTCAGTTTAAAAACGATACACGCAGATCCAGCCCTCTACCTGATTTGAAACACCTAAATGCCAAGAAAATGGACTGTGAGTGATTTGGCTTCTCTTGCAAGGCTGAATCAATTTGCTCCAGGGAATAAGTCAAATGATTTAAGACTAGGGGACAGCTCTTAGAAGCTGCAATGGTAACAACAACAACAAAAAAAAATAGTATCTTAGTGCTGAATCCAGTACCAGCCCCAGTTTGCTAAGAATCCTTAATGGCTACACAAGCCCAAGAGGCAGTGAAATCACCTTTTTCCAAGAGACTAAATCCACCCTCAATCTCAGACAGATCATTATCAGAGAGTCTGAGGAACTGGAAGAAGATGGAGACTGAAGATGAGGAGATAGCATTTAGAGGTGAGTGGTCACAAGGCCGAAGGGACTGAGCAGGGACAGGAGAGGGAAGAGCTTGGTGAAGACTAAGCAGAGATTGCCTTAGTCATGAGTAAGTGCTTGTACTTCTCTGCAACGGCTGACCAGTATTCAGTGTGTATCAGCATCAAGGGACAAACAATTCTGAACATCCCAAGAAGGTGGGAAAAAGGAATAAAAAATTAGTAGGGAGGAAAAAAAAAAAGTGAAAACCGCATGGTTCTGCCGGCAATAAAACTAACTCAGACCATTTCCCTGGGATGTGGTAGAAGATCCATCACACGGGGCGTTTTCTAATGGCGAGGGCAGTTTGTCCGCAAGCTCCCTGCTAGAATCGACAGGCACCGGCACACAGGCTGCATGACCTAGTAGAAACTAGAGATGGCAAGGTCGTATGATTCTTCAGTCACGCGAGCTCTATTTTGGTGAAGAAAAACAAAGAGCAACGCTCTATGTTCATTATTCCAGAAATACATGGACAAAATCCACAGGGAAATGGAGGGAAGCTGAATGCACACAATAAGACACACAATGAAATGCTGAACTCCTATATGCACACCCACATATATAATTCACATTCAATATTAAAAAAATGTTATTCAGCAATCTCTCATCTTTGCTGCCAGAATAATGTCCAGAACTGCAGGAGAGCAAAGCAGAAAATTCAGACACCTCTCCCTCAGCATCACATCACCTCTAATTTAAGCAGACAGTAAAACGGATAGCTATTTGGCTAGGAACCCACTCCACACAGGAGCCTGTCGCTTTAACTGTGGGCACTTTCCTGCCTTAACAAGAACCTGTTATGTGTTTATCCTAGTTATGACTCCAATTAAATCACAGTTTAAGAAGGGCACCAAGTACCAACAGGTGCTGACAACATTAAGTTATACTGCAACCAGCAATCGCTCTAAGCTGGGGTGGTTTCAGATGCACCCTTCCGAACAGCTGAACTCCTGCTGCTTTACCTTGCTTGAAGAAAAAAAATGTAAGAAAACAGTCGAGGAGAAAAAGTCTTAAGGACTCTCAATTTAAGCACTCCTTTGCTTTTGCTTGCAACAGGATACAGGACAGGGAAGGGCAGAGGGGTCCAAGACCGGGACCCTGCCCAAGAAGTGAAAGCCTGTGCAGGGAGCTGCCCCTTCGGGAGGAGGTCAGGACTGCCAACCACCACCTCTGCCCTCAGGCATCACACCTCGCTACCGGCGTTCGGAGGCAGCAAACCTGGAACCTCCAAGGAGCGAGCTGCCACCACCTTCATCCCAGAGCAATCCAGCGGCAAGGTGTGAGCTCCGCGCGCGCCCAAACCTCCGAAGGAGAAGCTCGGCACCTTGCAGGATTTACTCCCTCGGCTTCCAGATTAACAGTCTGCTCAACCTGCTCCAGGTGCAAGAGGTAGGCACAAGGTAAGACAGCAATTAAGCATGTATTTGAAGGAGCAATTAATTAATGTTATTCTAAAAGCAAAATAAGAAAACACTCTGAAAGAGCACACCTCTGCTTTCCATGAGCTCAAGAGAGGAAGGCAGCAGCACAACATGGGTCAGCTCCTCCTGCTTGCCACTCGGGTATCAACAAAGCAAGCATCCAGCAACCTCAAGGCTTTGCTTACAAGCTTTTCATAAGATTGGTTTTTATGTTTTTAAAAAAAGAACATAATTTTAATGCCAGTGCACAGCAATAACGCAAGGACAAAACACAAGCTGTACTTACATGAAGATTAAATGTAGTATTTCCCTGGCAAATGAAACAATACAGAGCCTCATCAGGGGGCATCTTCTCCTTAATCCTACATATTAAGACTTTAAAGGGTTTGCAAGATTCGCAGCCATGCGCGAAGCTAACGTTATTGGCTGCTGCTGCTAAGAAATGTTGAACACGTGGGAGTGCACTCAGCGAGACGCATTTCCAAAAGCTTGCCGGGATTGTAAGATAGTCATGATGACACTTAAAAACAATCACCTACTACAAATCCAAGCCTGCCTAGATCACAGTATAGCTTCACTAGAAAAGACAGAAGAAATATCAAGCACACCCTTCTAGGCAGAGCAGCAGAAAGGAGAGCAGGGACACCATTTTACAAGGCAAGCCACTTGTTTTACTGAAATCCTGCATGCACTTTTTTTTTTTAAAACTGTTACTACAAAGAAACAGCCTCCACAATTTGTTTGATCAGCGTTTAGTAATCTAATACCAGTTTAGTCTTAAGAACTGGGTACCATAAGCATAATCCTAAAGACGACTGCCATACTATTCAGAATACCAAAATCACCGCTCAGAGTCTGGGGAATGAGATGGAGAAATAGTTAAAATTACCCCAATGCAGAGCAATACAAAGGCTTTATTTTTCTTATTTTAAATAGGGCCGGAATGTCAAGCTAGAACAGGCACTCTGCTCCAAGCCATCTTAACCAAATTCATATTCTACAGCTTAATCTCAATGACCATCGTAATTATATGATTAAGCAGGTGCACTGCGCTTTCAGGTCTGTTCGACAAGCCCGAGCTTCAATAGCCTCCGCAATCAAACTGACAAGGCAACAATGGAAGAGTGAACTTACAGTTCCAGCCAAGAGCCCGTCCTTTCGGGGGAAAAAAATCCAGCCGCCAGCAAAGACGCCACATTCAGCTCTAAAAGCAGCAAGATGACACCCTTGAAAGTTGTCATTTAGGCAACAAAGATGATTTATTTATTTTTTTCCTCTAGTTGGTTTGGCGTTGGCAGAACAATCTGTGGATTTAAAGTTCTTCTAACGGCAGGTAGCACTATACATTCTGAGCTGCATTTAACTGGATTTTATTTATAAGCCACAACCTGTGCCAGCATTTCTGACTGCTTTGGGGGAAGGGGGGCTCTCCCAGTTCTGAAACGGGGCCGTTGCCACATCTTTGTGCGTTTTGAAGTACCACCATGCGATTACCTTCATCCCTGGAGACCTCATTAAAACGGAGCCCCAGAAGTAGAGCAGAAAGAAGTATAGCATGACATTTGAAAATTTACATTCCGACTTGTAAAAGTTTCCAGAAATGTCTATCCTTAAAAAAAAAAAAAATCAACAACAAAACACCACCAAACCCTACCAAAACAAGACATTCCAGCACACATGCTCTTCCCCTGGGGACAGGCCAAAGAGAACAAAGCCACGTGACCGTCGTATTGCTCAACGCAACTCTTGGAAGGTGTTCAAGTAGGATGATAAGTGCGGTGTAAGCCTATAATGAACATAAAAAGGAATTTATCCCAAATGTAAACTGTGTCCTACCCTTTGCCTCAGCCGATCTCAGTGGAGCAAACATGGGGAGTTTTGCAATTACAAAATACTCCGCAGGTAAACTAAGGAGCTTTGTACCTTTATTCTCCTTGACTCAGGACGAGCCTAAAATTAGAAGGGAGTGCAACGCTCCGCGTATTATGCTCCCCGGTAGCTCGGACACGCGTTACAAACGTTCAGCTCTGTAAACTGGTCAGAACAGGGAGATTCAAATGAAGCTGGGCACTATTTATAATTCCTTTCATGCACAGAACAGGGTGACACTTCCCTTTTCCAGCTCTGATGCTTAAAAATAGAGCTCGGGGACTACAACCCAGCCAGGAGCATCTATCCACAAAAGGAGGAAAATAAATCAGCACAAAATAAACTCCCGTCCAAGGGGAGGCTGCGAACAGCTCGCCCTGGAGCGCCCGTGTTGCTCCCCCGGCGCAGAACAATAAACCCCGGCTCGGAACCGCCGCAGCCGGCGGCCAACCGCCCCACGGTCTTGGGTGGTGGCGTTGGGGGGGGCTGTGGGGTGCTGGGGTGCATTCCCCCGTGGGTGTAAACACCAGGGCTGGGGCACCCCATCAGCTGCTGGCTCGCTCCGCCCCGGCCCCGGTTTCCGGGTAGTAACAGAGCAGCCAATCCGCGGAGTTGCGAGCTCTGCCCGAGGCCTCTTGCCTGCAAACACGGCTCCAAGGCCGGCAGCTCGCCCGAAAGCTGGGGGAAACGGCGGATGGAATTCCCCCCCCGCCACCCCCAGTTCTGGCACCCCAAAGTCCCCGGGGTGGGGATGTCTGGGCTGGGGGCTACCTGGAGAAGCCTGGCCTCGAGCGTTTCCCGACAGGCCTGTGGGATACCCCTGCGCGTCCAAGCCACCGGCGAGCGGGTCCCCGAGGCGTTTTGGGGGGCACGGAGCCTTCCTGCAAAGCCGTGCTCGCAGGTGGGGCGCAGTCAGTGCCCCCCCCCACCTCTGCGGGTACACGGGTCACGCGGGAAACTTCAGCGAGCGTGGTGGGGGGCAGCAGCCCCCCAAGAGGGGAGGAAGGCAGCGTGGCTCCCCGCTGCAGGCCCTTCCCCAGCGTTTGCACAACGTTGCGAGCGCGATCCATAGAGAAACAATGAGTGACTCAGAGTTTCAGCACATAATCGTCCAGGCGATTATTAAACATCAGTTCGACACATTAACGCGCACACACAGAGCTCTGCCCTCCCTCCAGCCCCAGAGAGCCGAGCAACCTCTCCCTTTCCCTGCTCACAAAGAGACATCCACAAAAGGACACGGACGTGTTAGGATTGAAAATAGGAATAATAAAAAGACCCCACTCAGCTCCTAAACCTGTCAGAGCAGGAGAAGGCAGCAGCGTTATTCACTCTGGCCATCACCCCCTCCCTACTCAAAAAGGTAGCTCTTGGCAGGCCATAAATCCGTGCCATTATTCTCCATCAGAGACACGAAAAGGGGCTGAAAAGGGAAACTGTAATGAAAATGGCAGCAAAAAGGGGAAAAAAAAAAAAAAGAAAACACAACACAACAACAAAACCCTGGAGCTCTGGGGAGGAGCAGCCTTCAAGTACATTCCTTCAGACAAGCCCTCTCTCCTTTGGTCACCACCAAGACCCTCCTCGCTCCCACGTCTCAAACCAGACCCTTATTTCCGATCAGCTTTCAGAGAAGAAGATTCCCCAGGGAAGCGTCTCAGGAGCCTGGGCCTAGCCAGCTGCGCTCACCCCGGGCAGGCGAGGCAAGTCAGGCAGACAAACAAAAAAAGGCTGGGGAGGGAGGAGTGGTGAGGAGAGTCATCTGACACATCCAACTTCCTAAGTTTGTTGTCTGCAGGAGACCGACCGCTCTAACCCTCACCCCTCAAGACACCGGGAAGGCTGCGCCGACAATAACAAGAGCATCGCTTTTGGAAAAGCCTTGGGTTTCTTTTGTCAGGGGGGAGAAAGTGAACGGAGCGGAAACTACCCAGTGTCGGGAGGAATGCCAGATATTCGGGGCTTTCTACCTACCACCGCACAGCCCGGCCGCCGCTAGAAATACAGAGTGAGGGGAACCACTTCAGGAAAACCTGCTCTTTGTCTCCTAAAATGCTGCGATCGCTGGAGATGCTGGCTATGAATCGAACAAAAAGGGGGAGGAAAAAAAAAAAAAAAAAGAAAAAAAGAGAGGGGGAGGGGAAAGGGAAAGGAGAGCAGCAGATCAGGTTGGGCCTCGGCCCCTCTCTGGCCCAGACCTCTTTCCAGACTATCCCTAAGAAAGATTTTATACCCCCCCCCCCCCCCCCCCCCCATAAACAGCTGGAATTCCTGACCCTCCTCCCGGTGCGATTAAGCATCGATCGCAATTGGCGTTCGGCAGAGTATGACATGTGTGTAACTTTAAACCCCCAGATAAAAATAGCTCCGATTCAAGCATGATCGGTAGTCATTTCCTATTTGCTTAAAAACAAGGCGAAAAATATACGAAGAGCAGCTTTGCAGAGAGAAACACGCAGGCTGAACGTCAAACAGAAGTTTCCTTCGATAAGCCACCCTCACGCCACAAACAAGACTGGTGCTGCTCCTCCCCCCCCCCCCCCTCCAAAAAACCCCACCAAATCCAAGTAAGTTTGTTTATCTCTCTCTGGAAACTAAATCAGACCCATTTCTCGATCCCTCGACACCACCAAGTTAGAGCCACCAGACCTGAGTCGTGCTGAGGGAGGTCAGGCACGTTCAGTCAACAGAGCTGAAAAACATTTCAGCCACTCTTGTCATTTCTACCCCCTCCCGGCACACACAGCCACCTTGTAAACAAAAACTATTAATAAAACAATCCTAGAACCAAATTCCCAATGATATTTTTCAATGCCACCCACACTCCAGACAGAGAGAAAAAAGGAATTACCATCCTGTAAAAGGCCAAGAATAAAAATAAGGTGGAAAAATATAAACAGATTTATCACGGAACGGCGAGGGGGGGAAATAAAAATAATAAAGCCTAGCCCAACCTGGAGCGTTACATAAACGGGACCTCTTGCGAGACGGGCTGTGGGCCCTGGCACCCTTCACCCACCCCCCAGTTCACCCAGCCACGGGTCTGCTGCGAGCCAGTCCCCGGGGGGGGGGGGGGGAGGACACCCTGCTCCCCCCCCAAATTAAATCCCTAAGCCGGCACCAGAAGCTTCGTGAACCGCAGGCTGAAATCAGGGAGTAAATAATAATAAACACCACAAAAGCCTTTCTTTGGGCTGTGGCTTCTGGGGCTGCTCTCCCCTTCCTCGCCCTCCCCCGGCAGCTGGGCCGCAGGCCAGGGCAGGAAAGGGGGGGGGTGCAGGGCACCCAGGCTAAAGGGAGGGGGGGCCCTTCACCAAGGGGGGGGGGGGTGTTACCTGCAGGGACACCCCCAGGGCACCCCAGCCGGTGGCTGTCAAGCCACAGAGGGGGCTAAACACCCCTCAAAATAAGGGAAGAGTGGAGCTGGGGGGGGAAGGTTAGGCCTCGCCCCCGGTAAGGGGGGGGGGGCCCTCACCCCACGGAGGGGGGGGGAGCAGGTCCAACCCCCAGCTCTAGGGAGAGGCCTAGGCCCGGCCTCAGAAAGGGGCGCTGCCCGGGGGGGGGGTCCCCGATGCCTTCCCCCCCCCGGTGCAGGCCCGGCCGAGGAGGCGGGCTCGCCCCCCCCGCCCCGGGCCTGCCGGCGGAGGGGAGAGTTAGCGGGGGGTGGGTTGGTGCGGGAAGGATACAGCTTGACCACGTCGGTGTCCATCCGCCTCTTGCCCGGGCTGGGGGAGGACATGGTGGCCGCGGCCGCCCCCGGTGCTCCGGGCGGGTTGTCAGCGCCACCGCCGCCGCCGCTACCGACGACGACCGGGGACGCCCGGCACCGAGGGGAGCGGGGGGGCGCCGGGCTCCGAGCCGCTGGGACCCCCCCCCGCCGCCGCCGCCGCCGCCGCTGCTGCTGTCGCTGCCGCCCCCTCCCTCCTCTTTGCTCCTCCCCCCCTCCTTCTCCTTCTCCTTCTCCTTCTTCCTCCCTCCTCCTCCTCCTCCTCCTCCGCCCCGCTCCGCCGCCGCCGCCTCGCGCTCCCTCAGCCGCGAGCCCCGCTCCGGTCGCCTCTGCCGGAGCCTCTCTCTGGACCCCTGACGTCACCCGCAGTGACCTCACCGCCCCTTCACCGTCGCCATTGGTTGCGCCGGCAAACGCCGCGCCGGCCCCGCCCCCCCCCCCCCCCCCGCTGCGGTACGCCGGGAGTTGTAGTGAGGGGAAGGAGAGAGTCGGAGGGAACGCGGGTTCGAGACCCCGCAGGGGACGCAGCGCAGGTGTGTCGTCGTCGTCCCCCCCCCAGCCCCACGACGTCAAAGTGAGGTGGCCAGCGTCACCTGGGAGAAGCCACACCATTGAACCCAAACGCCCCCCCCCCCCCCCCCCCCCCACGATTACAAACCGGGCCAGGCCTCACAAGCACGAGTCACTGCACCGGCTTTCCGGTGCGACACCGGCAAAGCATTTCCCGGTGCCTCAGTTTACCCAACCGGAGGGGGGAGGCACCCGCCAGCGCCCCGGAGGTGACAGCGGGGCGCGTGACGATGGCGATAATGGGTGTCTCTCAAGCCGGCGGGGCTCTGGCGTGGCAACTCCACACCCGGAGCGGACATCCCGCATTCCTGACCCCGGCATCAACCCAAAAAATTTGCCCCAACGCTTCCTCCCCGCGCAGGGAGGAGATGCAGCCGACGAAACCCAAAAAGTCCGATGCAAATGGGTAACCTCACCCCACAGGTGTGTGCGTGGCGGGGGGGGGGGATCTCCATTTAATGCCCCAATGCACCCCTCGAGCCCCGAGTCGGGCTGGAGCAGAAGGTAACGCACCGAGGGGGGTCGGATCCACACTCCGGGCGAGCTACGCTGGGGAGAATTTGGGGGTGGGGGCAAAGGGGAAGAGGATTATATTGAGCAGAGCAACCGGAGACAATGGGATGGAGGGTCTCCCATTTCCCCAACCTCAATGGTCCCTGACCAGTTCCAAGCGACTGGGAGAACAGGAAGGGGAAAAGCAGGCTTTTCTCTTATTTCATTAAATCCTTGTAGTATTTCATCTGTGTAATACCATAGTTTTGTGACAGGGATAATTTCAGGGTAACAGGGACTACGATAGCATCCTGTCCCTTTTGGGATGCCTTAAGACCACCCTTGCAGCACCCAGACCCTTGTATGTGGGTGCACAGGGGATTTGGGGGGGCCCCTCTGAGCCCTCTTGGGTCTAAAAATTGAGGTGCAGGGGCGGTGGCTGGCCTTAGCAAGACAACATTGTTGTCCCTGCCATGGGTGCACCCCATGGTTTGTGGGGTGGTTCCCTGACCATGGTGGGGACGGGCAGACAAAGTGGAGATGAGGGGAGGGAGAGGGCAAGGGGGGTGTCGGAAGCCATGGGGAATAGGGGAGATGTGGGAAGTAGGGGGAAACATGGGGAGTTGCGGGAAAACCATTGGAAATGGGGGAGCCATGGGGAGCCAAAGGAGTTCTGAGGAGCAGGGGAGCTACAGGGACCCATAGCAAGATGTGGGGAGCTATAAGGAGTGCAGGGAGCTATGGGGGGATGAGGGGAGCCAGGGGGAACCATGGCGGGGGGGCTGGTAGGGACAAGGGGATCTGTGGGTCCACGCAGCTGGGGAAGGGGCTCCTCCATGCCCCGCTGCAGAGCCCAGCCAATGCCCAGCCCATCCTCACCTTTTTGGGGCTGGGGGTACCCAGGGTATGGGGTGGGGGGGGGAGTTGACACCCCCATCTCCACCCCAAGTCCCAGCCCAGCATCGCCATGGGGTAAAGCAGCTCCTCGTTAAGGCCACACAATTAGGACCCTCTTAGGAAAGGAAGGTGACCTACCCAAACTCAAGCCCTGTTGCTCCACAGGGGGTTTCCTGCCAGCACCCACCCAAGAAGCTGGCAAGTAAAGGGTGTCTCCCAGAAGAAGCCCCCCAGGTGGTCAGGTGCACCCGCAAGTTTTGGGGTTCAGCGAGAGCAGGGATCAGCCCTGACCAAGGCAGCCTCTGCCTTCCCAGGCACAGGGTGGCCAGAAAATGCCCCAAAGGGGATGGGGCAAGATGAGACGCAGAAGAAACCCCAGAGCTGGTGCTGGGGAAACCAAGGCAGAGGCTCCTCCTCCAAAGGGAGTTCCTTTGCTCCCCTGCCCCCAAAAAAGGGAATTACATCTCCCTGTGCCTTCACCCATGTGCATGTGACTGCAGCAGACCTGGGGTGAGGAGGTCCAGCCCTCCCCAAAGCCCCTTCCCCAACATCCTCAAGGATGGAGACAACAGATCAGGGTCTCTCTTCTTGGCTTCTTCTCCCCCTTCCACAGGGACAAGTCGGCCTCTGCCTTAACCCACCTCTTCCCGGGTTTTGGCTGCAACCCCGCCTCCCCTGCACTCCGGCCCAAGTGATTTATCACCTCGGGGAAGCTATCAGCCCTCAACTAAATCTGCTTCGGGCAGCTCATTGCCACAGCAGATGCTGGCAGGCATAGGGGTACGAGGCCAGGGGTATGTATGTGTGTACGGGGGGCTGAGGCAATGGCAAAGAGCCCGCATCAGGCAGGGAAGACAGCAAAACGGGGAGTGGGAAACAGGAGAGGGAGGCAGCCGGACACTAACCCCACAAAGACAAGCATCCTGAGGGATACAGCAGCCACATGCTAGGTCCAGAGCTCGTCCCACCCCAGGAAGAAGCACCGTACCAGCAGTAAGGAGAAAAAAAAAAAAAAAAAAAAAAAAAAAAAAAGTGAAATGTTTATTCCCACCTGGCGACACTTCCCTGTGCTGCTGGTGGCAGGTCACAGCTGGACAAGATAGTCACCCTTGCGAGGCGACCACGTCTCCTTGTTCACCCCACGTGCCCACGGCATGTCCCAGCTCCAGACAGGGCTGTCAAAACCCTTGGGGCCAAGGGCTACAGCAGCAATTTGTGAAGGCAGGGGGCTTCAAGGAAGGCAGTCAGGGAGGAGGGGGTCCCAGCGGCTGCTGGGGGCTGCGTTTGGCATGGAGCCTCCTCGGCATCCCCTCCCCAGGGCACGGAGCTGCCGTGGGAGCAACTGCAAAGCGGATCTCTGCCGGACTGATGCGATGCCCAGTTCCCAGAGGCAGTGGCCCATTCAGGAGGAATTCATGCTCTCCCATTGCCGGAAAATGCGGAACACCTTGCAGGACTTCACCGAGAGACTCTGCGAGAGAGGGGAGCAAAGCGACAACCAGAGGTTAAGGCACCGCAACAGGACCTGCAACTGCCACTGACCTGCCTACAAAGCACATGAGCAGAAACTGCAGCAAAAAATACCCATCTGAAATATCCTAATTGGTTGCCAAGACACCAATTTGCTCCTCTTCTTTGTTAGCCCTATTTACCAGAACCGGAGGGGAGAAGAGCAAGGTGACTGCAAGCAAGCAGCAGGACAGGACTCCAACCATTCCCTGCTCCAGCTGGGTCTCACGCCTCTGACTTGTGTCTGGTCCCAGAGGACCAGCCGGCACTTTCCCGGCACATGGCACAGCCAGAAGGGACCAGCCTGTTGGGGACACAGCTCACACAAAGTCCCCAAGACAAATGCTGAAGCAGGACTGCTCCACCAGTCCCTGCAGCTCAGCTCCAAGCAAAGCAGGGGGGAGCTGGCAGGAGGAATCCAGGAGGATAGTGGGGCCCAGGGAGGCAGGAGCAGGTACTGGCTGCTCCACAGCGGCTCAGGGAGAGGGGTTGTGACCTCAGCTCCGCTCCCCTGGCTCAGCAAACCCACCCCTCCAACAGTCTGGGGCTGGTGGCCGCAGGAGCCGGCAACTAGGATGTCTGCAGAGAGGGTCGGGAGCTCTCTGTCGGGACATAAAATGAAACTGGATCTTGGGCAGTGCTGAGCCGCTTGGGAAAGGCTGTTATTTATAGCAGCCCTTGAGCAGATCTGCGCACAACACATCGTTGTAATAGATGAGACCTGGCCGAGAGGCTGTCAGCACAGCCGGAGGGGAAGCTGAGACTCTGCAGACACACGCTTGGTCCTTGCCACCCAGCTGGGTTTGCATTAAGCCCAAACGAAGCCCATCTACCCCAAATTCTGCCCACAGACTTTCAGCCCTGGGCAAGGCCGGGCCAAGCAGTGTTTTGGGTGCTTGGGTTTGGGGCTGGGGATCCCGCAAGGCTCACCACAGGCTCCGTCTCAGGCACTCTGTCACACTTTCTGGTGGCAAGGAGTGTGTTCAGTACCACTCGCCAGCCTGGCTCTGCCTTTGCAGGCTCCTTCTCCGTCTGGGTCGCGGTATCTTCCAGGGCTTCCCCTCCCTCCACTGTGTTGACCCAGGGACACCAGTCGCGATGCTGAGAGCTGGGGTCAAAGAAGCTCCTCAAAGAAGTGTCCTGGGTAGGGGAGGAGGGGACAGTGAAGGAGGACAGCAACACAGCATGGTTTAAAACAGACTCCAGTGAGATGATAAAACCCTCTCCATGCCTAAACATCAGCCCTGAGCTGGCTACAGGGACAATGCTGGTCCCTGGATCAGGAGTACCCTGCCCAGATCCCTCTCCTCCCCACCCAGTCTCTCCCTGCACCTGCACCCAGGTCACTCACCGAGCTGCTGGAAGAGCAGAGCCGTGTCCGCTTGGCTTTGCGAAGAGGACTGGATGGCACCTCCATGTTTTCCCCCTGGCCCATGCTGCGGGTGACAGGACGGCTCCTCAGAGTGGGGCTGGCCACCTCCACCTCACTCCGGTCCGTGGGGATGGGAGAGTCCCAACCCCGCGGGCGAGGGATTGCTGGGGACAGGCTCTTCTCGTGCTGCCAGTGGGGAAAGAACAAGGAATTAATAGAGTTTCTCTGGTCACCAGCATGTCCTCTGCCTGAAGGGGACAGGGGGGCCCTGGCCAGTTCAAACAAGACATCAAAGCCTCTCAGCCGTCCTGGCAGGAGCCATGCCACCTTCCCTACACACCAGGAGCATCTCAGAAGTGTCTAGTTGGACATGGGTGAAGACAGCCCCCTGATTTGGGGGGAGAGCTGCAGAGGGCAAGGGCAAAAGCAGCAGCAACCCACTTCTGTTGGACGTTGCCTACAGCTGGAGACACAGCACCAAAATGAGCCTCTTTCAAGGTAAAAGGCAGTGGACACCCAAACTACAGTAGTCTCAACTCCTGTGTTCCCCTGTATCACCCAGACATCCTGAGCTCATGGGCTGGCTGAGCTGGGCCATACCTGCTCAGAGCCTGGAGAGAGTGTGTCTTGGCTCCGCGTAAGCATCCTGCGTGGAGACGTGGGCATGAGCGGGAAGCGCTCGGCGGGTGCCGGTGATACGCTGCTCGGGCCGCAGGAGTCCAGCTCTGGCCCCGCAGACTCCAGCTGGTGAAAGCCCCACAGTCCCACCTTCCTCATGCAGCGGGAGCAGCTGATGACCGAGAGGTGCACAGAGCCAGATGCAGCACTGTAGGGACAGAGCCAAGTCACGAGAGAAGGTCATGGATAAGCCTGGGCCATTCCCCAAAATCGCAGCTTTCAGAACAGATGCAGGTATTTGGCAGAGCACCGGAATGGTCTCAGTCACAGGTACCTGAGCCAGCACGTTTCAAGACATCAGCACCCTGGCGCTGAGGTACAGACTTACTCTTTTTGTAGGCCTGTGTGCTAAGAAGTAAAACAAGTCCATTAAAACCCATCTATAGCATTGATTTAAACTGGCTCGGTTACATTTTGGCTTGCCACGAAGCAGGAGCACACTCAGTTATGGCATATCAGCCAAGTGTCCCCATCCTCAGCCCATGAACTGCCCAGCCACAGCGGCAGCTCCACTCTTCCTCACCGTAAACCTTTTTCCAGCCTGCATCATAAGAGATCACTTCACCTTCAGCAAGCTGCCTCAGGCACAAACAGCATGGCTGTTCAGCTCACAGCACAGGCTTTGGGAAGCCACGAACCTTCAGGTCACGAATCTTCCCTCCCTTCCCGCAGGCCTGACGAGCAATAAAAGTGCTACTGAGGATAACATTTCAGGGATTGACTTCAACATCTAAATCAGCAATAAGCAGGGCAACCGACAGCTCAGTTGTTTCAGACTCTTTGCCATCTCAGGGAGACATCTATTTTAGATTAGGTAGCTTTGCACTGGGGTTTCTGGAAGTCTGTCAATTTTAACGGCTGGAGATAATAAAATAGTGAAATAGAGGATACTGAACATTTCACAGGAAGGACATCCGCATTCCTCCAGCCTCCGACAGGATTCACCAGCAACCACAAAGTGCGGCAGACACTTCAGTATCAGCTACACCACTACCCACCTGCAAGTCCAGCCACACAGAGCCAGGATGCAGGCAGGAACGTGCACTTGCAGGATTTCCGTTGCAAACTTCAACGGTGGTTTCTCTCCCTCCGTTTTGTGCTCTAGTTCCTCCCCAATCAGCTGGAGGAGCAGACTGATCTTCTCCTCTGTCAGGGACTGCGGGACAGAGAAAGATGGCAGAGCTGGCAGTCAGAGGCAGTCTGATAAAATACACTGCTTCTACTCACAAACCACATCCTAAATGGAGAAAAAACCCTTCCTCGCTCCCCAAAAGGGCTGGGTGCACGAGCTAGCACCCTCAGCACTTCTACACTGGTTAACAGGCAAAAGCCACATAGAGCAATGGCATCCTGCTGCCTTGTGCCCATCTGACTGTCCCCATTGTGTGGACTCGGTTCAAGCACCGTTTGCTCCCCCGAGCACATGTGAGGACAGCAGAGCAGGTCACAGCTCTGCCGCTCACAGCAAGCACGAGCCTGAACAGTCCCCATCCGTCCCTCCGACCCCAGGGAGGCAGCAGGGGCTGCGTTTGCCTGTGCTCAGGCAAACCGCGAGCGCTTCTGGGGCCATTGTTGAGACATATAGAGAAAAGAGAGTCCCCGAAGGCTGCCAGTCAGGCTCCAGACCTCGCTGCTAGTGGGACAGCTGGAGAGTTAGATGTGGAGATGCGATACATCCGTTGGCTTTATGCTGTCTCTTCTCGGGGGGCTCTGCTGGGTTTCACAGTTCAGCCAGCCCAGTGGCAACCATAAAACACCTCTGAGATTTCTGCTGAATGGATGAAGAGTTCCCCAGTGCCCACACGGCTTCTTGCTGCCGAGAGCCATCTGTTTCCTGGCGAGCGAGTGTCCAACGAGCCAGACTTGGCTGGAGTAGAGTGAGGCCTGGCCAGATCCCTAAGAGGAGGCAATCCCACACTTGCTCCTGGCTGCAGCTACGCTCCAGCCTCCCCTGCCGTAGCTCCTGCTCTTCCCTCCTGCCTGCTGAGCCTCCTCACACGACTGCCTTGCACGAGAGGGCCCCCTGTACTGCACTCCCTGGGCTCCCTCACCTTCACAGGCCTCTGCCCACACCTCTGCTCTGGGGCAGCCTCTGGCTCCCCAAATTCCTGATCCCACCTAGAGCAATGACTGCCTCCAGTGGAATCCCAGCCACCTGTTAGAGCTCTTTGCGGGCTGCTGCGTCCCACAGAGCACTTGGAGGTAACGAACAGGGGTGGGAGCTGCCAGGGAGAGCTCCCAGAGGAGTCGGTGGGACCCCGGATCACTTCTGCCAGGCACCAGAGAGCACCACGCACAGCAGAAAAGGTGCAGAGTGTGAACCAGACACTACAGCCCACTTCCCACCAGCAACATTGTGGTGACATGAGCCAGCTGTGCCTGTGTTGGGCAAGGGCTTGCACGGGAGATGAGCCTTTCCAAACTTCCTTTTACATACTTTCAGAAACACTAGGTGAAACCACCATGTGGGGAATGTCCAAGGAGAAAGCCAAGGTGATGACAGACCACTCACACATGCAAGCTGAAGTCTCTGATTTTAATCTCGCAACTGTTTTGGTCCGGGTTGCACAGCACAGGTGTGCCCGGCATCGTCACTAGGGACTTGAATGTACCCAATCTTGGGGGCAGATGGGAACTCACCATGTTTTTCATGTCTTCTGGTCTGAGGGAGGGCAGCTGCAGCTCCAGCTGACATAGGCTCTGAAAGCGGTCCAGGAAGTCCTGGAGAAGGGCTCTGGGCTCATCCACCAGCAACATGGCAAAGCGATCTGATGAAAGCAAATGCAGGAGGCCTGAGCCGTGCCACCAGCCTTCCCAGCGCCTCCTCATCCCGCAGGGTAAGGGAGGAGATAAGTCCAGCCAAGGCCTCCCCATAACGGTCTCTTGGCTTTTAAAAGAAAAGCTGAGCACAGCCTTCTTCCTTTGCAACCACCCTTCCCCATGCAGCGCAGCTTTGAAGATGAGATCTATTGCCCTTTAAGCAACCTGTCATCCAGCCTCCCCTGTCCCCTCCCAGTTACAACCCGAAAAGCATTTTAACTGCTCTAGAAGCATGCAAAGGTTAAGAGAGGCTGGGTACAGCCTCGCTTGGGGTTCCAGCCGTGGCTCAGTTATTTATTTGCTGAGGCTGCTCAAAAACACTGCTTCGCCACTGTGTGTTTCATTGTCCCCACAGGGAAAAAGGGGACCGTGATGACGCTGCCAGCTTTGAGAACTTGAAGAGAAACCACAGTTCCTACAACAGGAGACAAGAGCAGTAAAAGAAAGGGAGAAAAAAAGAGAATAATGCTGGACATGTGCGCTAGCCGGGCTCTGAGACACCAACCTGGGCAGGGGCTGTCCGGCCAGAAGCAGAACTTCTCATGAGCAGTGCACAAGGCCTTCTTCAGCTCTATGCAGCGCTCCTTATCTGCAAGGCAAAGCTCAATTCTACTCCCCTGTGGAGCCACCTCCTCAGGGAACGGTTGGGAAAACCAAACCAGGAAAGGAAGGCACCAGGCTACGAGGGCTTCCCTGTTCCTCCCATTCAGCATGGCTCGGGTGGCGGATGCCACCTGAGGCTGTAGCTTGCAGAGCCCGAAGCTCTCACCTCAGACTCATCTCCCTCCCCACCAAAAGGAGCTCCCGCACCTCCAGCCTCCCTGCAGGCAATCACAGAGCGGCAGTTCCTACAGCAGCAAAGGCAGACTGGCTCAAGGGGTTATCTCCACAACAGCAAGCATCACCAGAGTAGTTCCACCTCTCTGCAGCCAAAATCCCCTCCCATTCCCAGGCACAGTGACCACAGGGCAGGGGAGCCTGCCACACTGCACAGCAATGTAGTGGAAATGTAGCTCAAACCACCACGGGCACAGTGACTGCCTGTTCTTGCCAGTTTTACCTCCTGGGCTGCTGCCAGTCCCTAGCTAACTCACCTGACTCCTCTGCTCTGGCTGTAGGAGCCAAATCACAGCCATGTCTGGAAATCAAGCTTCCCAAAAAAAGATTTGGTACTTCATTTAACTTATTCACACCTTTCAGAACCAAATAATTTATTCTTCAGTTTATTTTTCCAGCCCCTCTTCCAACCTCTGATTATTTTAGGTTTTCCTAAACCAGTGCAATTACCAACAGAATAATTAGGCCAAGGTTTATTTAACAAAGATAGTCTGAACAAACAGCAGGTGTCAATATTCAGAGTGACCCAAAAGGAAATGCTCATGCAGCTCCCCATTACACATGACCTGTGCTGCATTTGTCAGACATCAGGGCTGCACTCTCTGCTACCTTCCAGATAACAAGAGCAGGGACTTGCAATCAAGAAAATTGAGAAGTGGAGATGACACTTATTTGTGAGGTAATGAGCGTCTTTCTGCAGACGACAGATGCAGGTAAAGGAAAAGCAAAGGTCTGGACAGGTCATATAAAGCACAGGCCATCGCTATCCTGTGGCTCACAAGCGACACTCAGGCCATGGGGCCGAGCACACCGCAGAGGCTGGTGTTCCTGCCACACTCTCAGCCCCATGTTGTCCAATGTAGGAGAGGCGGGAGCCATTACTGCTCCTGCCTGCACCTCACAGCATCAGGAGCGGCCAATGCTCTGCAGGCAGGGGAAGGAAACTGGTGCTGGGCCTGACCAGGGAGCTCAGCGAGGGCAACAGGAAGGGGAGTTTTATTGCTGGTAGTCCAAATAGTTTAAAGAGGACAGTGGAAGAGTTTATTAAATTACAGAATGTGACCACCTGAACAGACTGACTCGTGACAAGCCATCACCAACAGCCCACATTAGAAAAACTGAATAGAGGATCAGGGCAGCAGACCAAGCAGTTGGAAAACAACATTTAAAAAAGGATGTTAAGGTACTTGAATGCATCCAGAGGAGGGGAACAAAGCTGGTGAAAGGGCTGGAAGGCATGTCCTGTGAGGAGTGGCTGAGGACTCTGGATTTGTCTAGTCTGGAGAGGAGGACAAGGGGCAACCTCAATGCTCTCTACAGCTTCCTGAGGAGGGAAGTGGAGAGGGAGGTGCTGATCTCTTCTCCCTAGGATCCTGTGATAAGACACATGGGAATGGCTCAAAGCTGCACCAGGTGAAGCTCAGACTTGAGATTAGGAAGCATTTCTTTACCAAGAGGGTGGTCACACACTGGAACAGGTTTCCTAGAGAGGTGGTCGATGCCCCATGCCTGGCAGTGTTTAAGAGGCATGTGGACATTGCCCTTAATATGATTTAATATTTGGTCAGCCCTGACACGGTCAAGCAGTTGGACTAGATGGCAGTCGTGAATCCCTTCCAACTGCAACTATTCTGTTCTAACCCACCTCTGACAACAGAAGCAGGAAGTTTGACCATGTTCTCACAAACTAAACGAAACCTGACTCGCACTTTATTTTCAGAAACAAACACCCAGCACCTCTCAGGACAAGACTACGGAAGTTATTTATGTACATAACAAAGCACTTACACCCCCAAACCCTACAGCCCACCGCCTATACCCGCTGGATGCCGGCATACGTACACTTGTTGAAGTCAAACGCAAGCTGCAGGCTCACACAGAGGAAGGCCTGGCAGCTGGAGCACTTCAGCATGTCACACTCCACGTTGGTCCAGCCGTACTTGGCGCAAACCAGGGGAGACAGCTCGCGGGGTTTGCCAGCCCACTTCAGCGGGTGCTTACATTAAGGATAAAACCTAATAAATTATGGGTTGACCAGGAAAAGCTTTGGCCAAGGTTTATTTGGCTGAAGAAGAAAAGCTTCCAAGAAGACGGAGCCTGCGTGGAAGCCACAGGGAGGGTGACAGCAAAGCAGGGTGGGGGATGGCTGGAAGCTCAGTGTCAGAAAGGATATGGTGAATGTTTCTACTCTGCTGAAATAGGCTTCCTTGCTGGCAGACTCCAAGGAGAGAGCATCCATTTGCAAAGATCCATTAGCTGATTCTGACCAGTCAGATATGTCCTTCCTAAAGAAACAGCAAGTCAGCAAGCAAAGCATCTGCACTGTCCTGGAAAGATTTCATTAATAAAAAATGCACAGATTGCCCTCTAACCTCTTGTCCTTCAGGCTTACCCTTGCAAGAACCCTTTCTCCAGAGCTCCTAAGCCCTGACTTTTAATTACGTTACTAACAAACCAATTTAAAAAATATAATGCAACAAGCAAAGGTGCACATTAAACATTTCACGATGACTGACAGCAGTGGCCAACAGGGATTTGATGTGACAAGTAGGAGACAGGAGCTCGTTCTCCGAGCCCGGCAAGACCAGATCGACGATTGCGGCAAGTCTCTGAAGTCAGGGACGCATCTGACCTCCCAGCATCTGGAATGCCCGTTCCTGGCACCCAGAACACCAGCCCTGCAGTGAGTGCTGCCCTTCAGCCTCTCCCCAACACTCCTCCACGGCCCAAAATTCGGGGATGGTTGGGTCAAGGGTGAATCGTGCCTCTGAGAGCAACCGTGGTTACTTGGCTTTAAGCAGATACCAGCAAAGCTCAGCATCCAATGCCCCAACTGCGTTCCAGACTCCCCAGTGCCCCCCAGTAACTCCTGTGACTCTCAGTATACCCCCAGGGTGCGACCGCACACTTTTCGGGTCAGAGGCCCAGTACGTGGCCAGTTCAGCTTGCTCAGGCTGCAGGGACACCAGAACTCTGCAGGTCACTTACCTGCCCCTGCTCTCCCAGTGCCCCCCAGTACTGTCTCCCAGAGTACACCGCTACTGCCTCCTACTGCCTCCCAGTGTCCCAGTATCTCTGTTTCCGCTACTGCCTTCCCGTGCTTCTTAGTCTGTCCAGTACTCCCAGTGCCACCAGTACTGCCTCCCAGTGCCCCTTCTTCCCTCCAGTAATCCCAGTACCCCTTAGGACCACCAGTACAGCCTCCCAGCGCCTCTCACTTTCCAGTGCCCCCCACCCTCAACGTGCTTCCCAGTCCCTCCCAGCACACCCCAGCACCCTCTTTCCCCGGTACCCCTCCGCCACAATAACTCCCAATACCTACCAGCGCTCTCCAGCCCCCCCCCCCCAACGACTCCTGTCGCCTCCCAGGACCCTTCAGCGTCTCCCCAGCACCCCCCCAAATAACTTCGAGAGCTCACCAACCTCCCCCCCCCGCGGTGCCATACGACCGGGCTGCTCCCCCCCTCGCCCCCCCAACCCCGCTCCCCTCAGGCCCGGTGCCAGCGAAGCCACCCCCCCCAAGCCCCGCTCCCCCTCACCCGTCGGGGCCGGCACCCTCAGAGGCGATGCCACCGTCGATGAGGTCGCGGATCTGCTGAGGGGTGACGGCGGGCGGCCTTCCACGGGATCCCCCCGCCTCCCCGGCGCTGGGCGCCGCCATCTTGGTCCCTCACTCCGTCACGGCCCGGGGAGGGAGGAGGGGGGGCGGGAAACGAAGCCGCGTAGGAGCGTTCCGGTCCCGCTATGGAGCTGACCATGACCCTACGCAACTCCCACACGGCCTCCTCGTCCCCACGGAGGGTTAACGGGGTGCTGCCGCCTCCGCTGGAGGAACCCCGCGGCCCTCCCCGGTTCCCCAAACCCCGGGCTCCATACACCCACACCCCCCCTTCCTCCCCTTTTCGGCGCTCTATTGCTTCTGCCTGCCCCTCAGCGGCGCGCAGGCGCAGTGATCATTGCTCAGCCCCCGCCCCCCCCCCATCAACAACAGCGTTCTCTCCTCGGCCTTCCCCCACCTACCAAGAAGCCCGCGTTTCATAGGCCGCGGCCCGCAGAAACTTCGTCGCTGATTGGAAGGCGGCCCGCCGTTGGCTGCCGCCTGGCTTCGCCCTGAGGAGGAGCGGACGGGGGGCTATGTCGGCGGCAGACGGTGCCCGGGAGGGTGTCGGGGAGGGCCCGGGCGGTGCGGCGGGTGGCGGTGGTCTCCTCAACCGCTTCGTACAGCTGCCGGGCAGGCCGCGCTCGGCGGGTGAGTGGTCGCCGGTTCCCCGGGCGGGGAGGAGGGGTGACCCCATCCCCGGGGTGTCGGGGACCGGGGCACCCCCGTCCCCAAGGCCCTGAGAGGACGGATACCCCGCAGTTTTGGGGTTGGGGGGGCGTTGCCCGCGGTGCCGGGGCTCTGGGACGTTTTGAGGGGGAGCTGGGGTAGCCTATGGGCTTGGGATGGGGGGGGGGGGGGTGTCACCCGGTCCCGAAGGCCCCGGGGGTGGTGTAGGGAGGGCCGGGGGATGTTCCCGTCCCCACGGTCCCGGGATAAGGGGTCTTGGAGTTGCGGATGGGGCGGTCACCCCTTTCCAAACGGTTTTAGGGTGTTGAAGGGGAGCCACGGTCTTGAGGGGTGGGGGGGGTCACCCCTCTCCTACGAATCTAAGGGACGGCCGTTCTTCTTTCCCCATCCTGACAGTCTCAGCTTTTTGGGGGATGCTCGGATGCCCCACACGGGCGGTTCATCCCCATGGACATGGGGTGTGGGGGGGGACACGGGGTACCCCGCGGTCCTTGGTGGAGGTCAGCCCCATCTCAGCAGCCCTGTGATCCTGGATGGGCCTGGGCTAACCCATGGTCACCCCCCCCCTCCTCCCTCCCCAATCCCAGCGTATCACGTTTTTGGGGTGGGGGGCCCCACAGTCCTGGGAGGGATGATCCTGGGATGGGGTGTCCAGGCTAGCAGAGGGACCTTGGATGAGATGCCAGCCCAGTCGTGTGACCTGGGAATGGTGGTTCTTTCTGTTTTCCACCTTCCTCCTAGCAGTGTTGGTATGTGGGGGGATTACCCCACCCCAACAGCCCCAGGATATTAGAGGGAGGAGGCCAGGGTTAACCCACAGTCGTAAGATTGGGAAGATCACCCCCATCCCAGCAGTTCTGTGATACTGGGAGGGATGTGGGGCACCCCGTGGTTCTGTGATGGGGGTATTCCCAATCGGTTTGGGGTATCCCCCCCCCTTCCTTATCTCCATGGCACCCCCTGCCCTCAAGGGCCACATGGTACTGGGGTGCTGCCACCCAGGAGGTGGGTACCCCAGGCCCAGGACATCCTTTTCTGCCCTGGCTGCCCCTGGCCCTACCACTCAGATCCCTCGACGGGGGATGTGAAGCCTCTCGCTGCCTCAGGGGTAGGAGCCTGTGTTTGGTGTGTCTGGAGCACCAGCAGCAGCGGGGAATGGGCTTTCAGACCAGGGTCCATGTTTCGATCCCTGTGAAACCTGTCTAGATCTGCAGCAAGGACGCCTTCGAGCCTTGTACAAGACCACTGTGAATTTGCTAAGTGGCTCCACACTTTCTATTTTTGGGCGAATTCTCAAACATGTTTCCTTCCTTCTGTGATAAGGGCCTTTTTTGGTAACACAAGAACTGATTATCTTCATGTTCCTGAATTTTAATCATTGGCTTGAGCAAGCTGGTAGCACGTCCTCCTGATGCAGTTGTAACGATCCCACTTCTGGCTACCGATTATGTCCCGACATGGAATCCTGCCCTCCACCACCTGCACAGGGGCAGATGCTGCAGCCCCAGGTACAAAATGCCCCCATTCAGCTCAGCCTTAGCACGTAAGTCCAGCCTTAACAAACCTGAAGCTGATTGTCGATCTTGCTGAAAAACTACCTGATGGAAAAATCCTGTTTGAGTCGATTGCTGGAGTTTTCTCCCCATTCAACACCTGTTAATGTCCTATTTATAGAGCTCCAGCAGCAGCCCTTACATAACCATTGAGACAGAGGAATATTTTTTTTCCCCTCCTTCCATTTCCTCCAACCAGGTTTGTCTTCTTACCTCCCAGTTCCCTTTCAGAGTTTCCAGGAGGCATTCCTTTGTTTTCCCCACCATTCAATGCCCTAGACTTTTTCCATAAAGCATGCTATCTCCTTTTAATCCGGTTTTTACAAGTAATTACTGTCGTGAAAGCACGCAAAGAGCTTGTAGCATGCTTTGGTGTTGGATGTGTTCACTACATCCCTCCCTGCAGAGCTCTTTTGCTCTTGCTAAGCTGTGTGTCATTTGAAGTAGATCTGGGCTGTCTCTTGGTTAAACAGAAGAGCATACACCTTGACTTACGTGCTGCTTTTGTCACGTTCTTCTTTTGCACCTACTTGTAGAAAAGGTTTTAAGCTTTTGTCACCTTTTTTACTCTGGAGAGTACAGGGAAGTGATTATGAAAGGTAAGCAGGCAGCTAGCGGGAGCTGGTGCCAGGGTTGTGCTGCTCTGTTTGCTTTCTCAAGCGGACTATTTCTATCTAGGGTTTCTCAATAGGGGCATTTCTCAAGCAGTGTCTACAAAAGAGTCTCGTTGATGGCTTAACAGCTCAAAAAAAAAAAAAAAAAAAAAAAGCTGTTCATGTTTTTGCTGCCTGGTGATGGGTAAGGACTCTTTAAACTTCTAAAATTTTGTGTTGGATAAGGGAAAGGAAGGAGCTATTTTTTGGTGTTTGTAAGCTTTAGAAAGATCAAAAATGTCAAATATAGGCGGTGTGTGGTTTGTTCTTCGTTGGAAATCTTCCTGTCCACATTTAAATTTCTTTGTTTTCATCAGGCTCTTGGGGTTAAGTGGATAGAAACAGTTTGGAAACCTAGATATATCTTTGCTTCTTGCATGCTCAGCATTTATGCTCTGTCTTAAGCTATAATTTTCCCAGTGTACCAGTCACAGTAGAGGTGTTTTTTTCATATGGAGAGGTTCAGAGTTTCTAATATATATTTAAAAAAAAATGCAACAGAAAACCCTAATATCCTGAATCCCTTTGTGTCATGTGGGGGAACAAGCCTGAAGCCAAATTGGAACCTGGGCTGCATCTGCAGGGGCATTACTAGCAGAGAAAGAGAGAGATGGGATCATCCTGTTCTACTCAGTGCTGTGTCCAGTTCTGGTCCCCACAAGTCAAGAAGGACGTGGACAGACGGGAGATGGTCCAAAGGAGATGGTCAGAGTGCTGGAGAACCTGCCCTATGTGGAAAGGCTGAAGGAGTCAGGTGTCTTCTCCCTGGAGAAGAGAAGGCTCAGGTGGAACCTCATCATGGTTTTCCAGTACTTAAAGGGCAGCTGCAAAGAGGACGGAGGGTCTGTCTTCACAAGGAGCCATGTGGAGAAGACAAGGGGCAGTGGGTACAAGTTGCACTGGGAGAGGGTTCATCTCAATGTAAGAAAGACATTTTTTACAGTAACAGCAATAATTCGCTGGAACAACATCCCCAGGGATGTGGTAGAGTCCCTGTTGCTGGAGAGTTTCAAGATGTGACTGGACAAGGTGCTGAATAATCTCATGTTGGCTCCCTTTCCCACGAGAGGTTGGACCAGACGATCTTTCCCGATCCCTTCCAACCTGGCCTGTTCTATCGTTCTCATTTTCCAGAATTCCTTTCTTTATTTTCCTTTTACATTTTTTAAAAAAACAAAACAACCCAAGGAACACTCAGTTTTAGTGGTGTAAAATCTGTAATATAGAATTTCTGGGGCATATGTTTCCTCTTTTGCTCTGGTTTCTCAGTAAGGACAGTCCACTCAGAAGGACTCCTTATTTTATTCTCTGCTCTGGGATGCTATCTCATGTATTACAATCCTGTTCCTATTTTACTAATCATGGGAAATACTGACAATCAATTGCACACTTGTAGAAATGTTCGAAATACGTGATTGCTACAAAAAGGTTTGAAAACAAAAGCCTCTGAGAAGCAGGATGAAGAAGCAGACCCATTCTGGACATCAATCCAAACCCGAAAGCTCTCACAGCTGGATGTGAGAATGATCATTCTCTTAGAAATGCTTCTTTAGAGACTTCAAATATTTGAAAGGGTCTTGGCTGGTGGCCTGTAGGTTGTGTTTGGCATCCTTGGCTGGATCCTCTGGCCTCTCCCAGCTGCCCTTGACCCTGGGCAGAGTCATCGCTCAGGTGTCGGGGACCCAGGCACTGCTGCTTTCTCTCTTGGGTATTTTTTGGGCACGGGCAGCCTGCCACAAAAAGGAGCTATGTGATCTGAGGAGGCTTAACGCAGCTGGATGAACAAACAGGTTTTAAACCTTGTTCTCGGCGACATGTTCACATCCTGCTTATCCAAACATTTGTAAGGGACTCTAATTACATGAGTTACAAACTTATTTTGTCTGGCTGGTATGAAAAAGATGAAGCTTTGAAGACTGGAGTCAAAGTCAATATTGACTTGTCTTGTTCTCTCTCCCAAGAGCCAGCAGTGCTTTGGCTTCAGCCTTTGACCTAAATGTCCTTCAGTCTTGCAGAAATCATAAATGGAAAGGGAGATACTGAAACGTGCTATTCTGGATGTTGGAAAAACTAGGTAGGAGAGAAAATCATACTGATACCCTCTTTAGAAAACCTTAAGAAGCAGTAAAGAGGATGTGTACACACACCTTAGCTATTCACCACTGGTATGTTACTTTGGAAAGATGAGAACCAAAAGCCACACTATATTCGTTAGCTTTACATTCTGTAGTTATTTAGTTTATATTTCCAAAAATAGTGCTTGAAATACAAGTTATATTGCTAGTAGTAACACTAATAATATTGTGGCCTAATATAAGCCTCGCACTGGGATTAGTAGGATTGAAGATCACAGATTGATGGAAAAAGCCAGCATATTGGGGCAGGTCTTGCAAGCGGAAGACCCTACACCTTGATTACAGGACAAAGTCCATGCGGTTGCAGCTCAGTGCCTGTGGCGTTCCTTTTCCTCTTAGCCTGACAGGAAGAACTTTAAGAAACTCAGAATGAGGAGGCGCAGACAATAGGCAGCAGAACTGCCTAAACTTCGTGGAAGCAGAAGGAAGCAAAACTCTTGAGGCCAAAGCATCTTGCCGTAGGAGCCAGAGGGTATAAAAGACCTGTCCAAAACTAGTCTGTCCTTCTAAATGAAGAACAACCCAGGAATTGTAGTGAGGACTTGGCAGCTGTTGTCCTTTCACCCTCTGTGCTGTATGTAAGTGATCCTGGCCGGTTTACTTGGATATGCTTGGTTCTTGTGGGTTTGAGTGGCCAGAACCACCTTATGTAAATATTTTGTAAAATAAAATCACCCTCCCCTTTCCTAAGATTTCACAGGGTTTTGTTGCACTAACTTCTTGCACCTTTTACTTTGCAAATGACCCTCCAGTGGATGTCATGATTAAAATAGGTTGAGAAAAAAGGGAGCTTATAAAGGGTGGTGCTGGGCTTGCTGCTCTGGGAGGAGTTTGAGGCTACGCCTGGATATCTGTTGGTTATGCTCCAGGAATAAATAAAACTGTGCTTTCTTGAGGTGGTCTGGAGGAGAGGGAAAGAAGGGCTTGATTTAAAATACTTTAGCATAGTCTTCAAATCCTGATTTGAGCCACACATGAAATGAAGAGGATTCATGGCTGTACCTGCAATTAGTTTTCATCAGTAAATATCAAAATAGGAAATAGTCCTGTAGTTCTAGGAGGAACATCTCTCTAGATGCGAGTCTTTAACCAGAATGAAAATTCAGTATATTAAAACCACCAGTGCTTTGATTGCAGCTCAGGAATCTGGTTTTTTGTGCTAGCAATCTATTTTGGCTGAGTTTTCCTATTGTAGCCTGGCAGAATGTGATCCTTGCTTTTATTTCCCTGCCAGCTCCAAATGTTAAACTGGACGAGGTCCTCAACATTGTTCTGTTTCAGGTTACCTGATGTGCACGGCAAGTTCTAATCCATCAAATTACACAAGAAAAATGATACTGCTTTGTTCAACGAATGAACTGGGAGCTTGCACAGCGTTAGGTAGTGAGTGCTACAACGAAAGCTTGAGTCCAGATGCTTTCTGTCTATGCCATGGGACGGCTGCCTTCCCTTGCTCTGTCTTGTATAATATTGCTCAAGGAACTACAGGTAGAGCAGCATTTAATCTTTACTTTTGCAAAGCAGAATTACTTGGCAGAAGCGTGCTATCATCTCAGTAGGTCTGCTCTTTATCCTGCCTGCTGTGTTGAGCATGCGTTGGAGATGAAAACACAGCTGCCACACTGTGTTGTGAACACTGATAGCTGTTGCTCGGATAAGTTTTGGTAAATCACATGCATTGTTGGTGACCTGGCATTATGTTGTGCAGTGTGGTTGAGGTGATGCTCTAAATAGCTAGCTTAAAAAAGGGTGTGTACTGTTGGTTGTAAACATTTGGATGGCTGTTGTGAACTTAGGGTTGAACTACCGTCATCTTAATAAATGGTCTTTTGTGTGTTTGAAACAAACTTCATTTAGCAATAGGAATCTGTAAGCTTTCATGTGCCATTATTTCCTGATTTTCAAATATTTGAAGAACTTTGAAGCTTGATCTGTTGATAAAAAATATGCTGCACATGTAAACTGTTTTCTCCAAATGCATCTTGGTTGGGAAAAAAACCAAACTGGTTGCTTCCGTGAGATTTAGAAACATCGGCAACTTTTGTTGGATAAAATTCTTTTCTGAAGGTTAGAAGCCAAGTGTTTCTTCTGACCCTGAGTCTCACCTCCTGTGTGGAAACTGTGAACTCGAGACCAGTCATCCTTTTTAACTCGGGTCGCCTGCGTGAGATAATCTGGAGCCTGTACATCTTCTGAGAGGCTGATACCAGATGAATACATTTCGCTGATTCCCCTGAGTGCCCAGGAAGGTTTGTTTTACAGGGAAAAAAAAATGCACTGAGCAACTGCCTCCCTGCTGCACCAAACTCTGAGCATCCAGATGCCAGAGCATCCCCTGACTCCATCCACTGCTGGCAGGATCTCGATCGTGCTCTTTTCCTTTGCTTTTTGGCTGCTTTAACATGAGCTGGGCAAAAGGGAAAGAAAAAACCAGGGATTTGCTGTTTCTATGGAGAAGGCCATGTGCTGTAAGGAAAATACAGATTCTTGGGGTCAGACGTGACCCCAAGATTTGAGTGAAACATTTCACATTGGCCTTTAATTATTGCTTTGGGCTTTGAGGATCGTTCCCTGTGTATTCTGAACGGAATAAACAGTTCTCTGTAATTTCTGTTGCCTTTATCTTATGTGCTTTTCTTTTTGTGAACGGCAATGTCTTTAAACAGCCAGATGAGCAAGCAGTAAAATGGTTGCATGAAACAAGTAAGCAGTACATGGAAAAATAAATCATAAATGCTTTGACTGCTACGTTGTTAGGATCTTTCTGTAATTCAGTGACTTGGAATGGGGCAAGCAGCATGTCAAAACATTATAACTGTGCTCCAATTTCAGATGGATCTTTAGTGATCCTTTAAGGCTGAAAGAATAAAGAGGCAAAACTTTAAAATTGACACCTGCGGCTTGGAGTCAGCTGATCTGACTGTCCAAAAGGATATTTTTTGCACCCTTAGCAAGCAACAGCACGTGGCAGACTTTAGAAATGAGGCATCTTGAAGCTGGAAAGTCGTCACAGTTGCAGCTCCAAGGCAGTAACCCATGGGGAAGGGGTATGTGTTTGCAATAAGAGTATGTTTATTTAGTCCTGCTCCTGCCATTTCTGCTAGCTACAGCCCAGTCTCTTTCTGGTAGCTGTGATGGCAAAAGAACTTGACCTGTTTCCATTTCCAGAGTTGCCTTTTAAGCGTGAGATTAGCAGTTTCTCATACCTCCTCTTCTTTGCTCCCAAAGGATCCAGGAATCATTTTTTTCTGCTGCAGGTTGCTTTGGCTATTGCTCAGCCTCACACCAGCCCTAGTGAGGGATGATACAGGGGTCATTCTTTTCCTTTCTGCTTACAGGTTTCTGAGCAGATGGTGGGACAGCCCAGACCCTTGGCCTCTTCCTTCCAAGGCTGGTTGGGAAAGGGAGGCAGCGGCTGTGGATTTGCCACCTCAGGAGAACAGCACTGCATTGCTTTGCCGGGAACTGGTAACAAGGCATGGTAGTGATTAGGGAAAATTCCCTTAAAAAGAAAAATCAAATTCTGCAGAACCTGATGGCGTAGGCAGACCTCACCCTCTGCCAAGAGCTTCTCATTGATTAATAGATTTATTTGGTTTTTCTCTGGCACCATGGTCATGATAAGAAAAAGGATAGTTTCAGGCAGACTCTCAAAACTTCATATTCAACTCTTTCATTGTTTATTTTTAAGAAATGAATTTGGCTAATTAGACCTTTTCCCCCCTCTTATTTAAAAAAAAAAAAAAAAACCAGCTGGCTGGCTTACTAATTCAAATAGCGGGTACTCCCCTCTTGTTTAACCTAGCCAGTGAGATGATGCCAGCATTTTTTTTCCTGCAGTCATGAAAGGGAGGATAATTGAATGGAAAGAAAACCTCTTTGTTCTTCGAAACTTGTCTTTGTGCTGCTCTGTTTGAAGTGCCTCTCACCTTACATTTGCACTGCATGTGAATCAGTGCAACCACTTGGTACTTCACAGTTTAATTTTCTTCTTCTATAACTTTATTATAGAGCTATTGAAAAGTGGTAGAGAAATCCAGTAGACTTGAGCATAGCTGTTGACGCATGCTGTGGTTCTGGGCATGCTGGTAGCATTTAATCTGCTCTGTAACTTCAAGTAATCTGCTGGTACCAAGGGATTTTTATGTTGGTTTTTTTTTCTCCAGGCCTTCCATAGATTTCTGTAGCTGTCAAGGCCCCAGAGCTGGAATTTAATAAACTTTTAAGTTTGTGTTAGTCAGAATAGGAACAGTATTTATGGACCAGCGGGTGCAATTCAGCTTCGTCCTCCCCATAAGAGGGATATTTTGAATGGGAGTCTTGTTGAACACCGTTCAGGACCATTATGCTCTCTCCTCCAAAATAAAGGGTTTCTTTAAATTTTCTTAATGAACATCTCTGTTTTCTCCTCCTCCTCCTCGCCCCAGACCTACTCTGTATTCAAAGTTTTTGGAGGGGTAGGAAATGAATGTCTCATGCATTGGTTGCTGCGCTGTGTCACGTCAGGAAACTCGGGAACGGATATTCATGCCGCCGTTTTGCTTACTCTCCTGTTCTAATAATACCTCTTGCAGGAGAGGTATTCAATTAGGAATCCACTTTAACAAAGTCAATCTGGGCCATCGGAGCAGCTCCCTCTGAAGTCACTCAATGAATCACTTGAAAAGGGTGAATTTAACAGGGTGTTAACAGGTCAGTGCATAGCCAGCAAGCAAGTTTCAATCGGATAGCTTGGTCCTAATTTAGGACTTTCCTTAATTATGTCCCTGTCATGATATTTCAACTTCTTTCTGTTTGTGGAGCTTCTTATTCTCTGAAAGTTTTATTGTTCCCATTTCTCCCCTCAGGACCAAGGAAAAGGAGTCTCCTTGTGACTGCACCTTCCCATCCTTCCTTCCTGTTTCACTTTGGAGTCTTAAATTGGGAAAGCGAATGCTTTCCAAATTATATCCATCCACTTTAAAGCCATTTTCTATAACTAGCTTTACGACCTCTTTCCCACAGTTCTGTCTTGACTCAGTATGTTGTTCTGCTACTTTCCATGTCCAGTGTCAAAGAATTTATAGCGAGGCCTGGTGACTTGCAGCTTTTCACTGTGATGGTGTCTCACTGTGCTTTGCTTAGTGTTGGGTGTTTCTTTAATCTGTGGCAGGTTCAGCTCTTGGGGAGATGGGCTTTGCTAACTAGAGGAAGAAGTTAGCAAACCCTTGGGTGTTTCCATCTTCCTGCACCATCTAAAGTTTGCGCTTGTGTAATAGGCTTGTTGTGCACCGCTAATGCTGAAGCGAAAACAGATCCAAAACTTGCATGAAGAATTTCAGTAGGAGATGTGAATCATCTGATAAAACATAATTAAATGGAAATGCAGCTCTTTATTGGAGGTAAAAGTCATAGAGCTTGTCTGCTGAAGAAACTAATCTGAATTAACTCTTAAATAGATTCAGCTTTTACAGGTCTTTTCTTTAAAAAGATATAACTAGAGGCATCTTTTTCTAAGACTTTCTTCTGAAGTGAATTAAGGTCACTTCAATTCTGAATAGAAGAGTTTGGTGGCAATTTAACTCAGTTTAACATTCAGTTCATTCATACGTTTGCGAGTGTGCTGGTGTAGGTGACTCAGAAGATGTGTTTGATAATTTTTTTTCCTGTTTTATGTGTGGATATGTCATCTTCTCTGGACCTCTGCGAGCAGGAGGATCTAGTCCATTGAGATGAAAGGGTTAGTGAAGAGCGGAGCTTAAAACCAGCGGGCTGGAAATGTGAAGCCTTTGGAGATAACCCATTCCTTATATGTTGAGCAAACACAACTGGGGTCTGCTCGAATAGAGCAGAAAATCTGTTGTTCTCGAGCAGAGTGAAATGAAATTGCATGTGTTTGTAGCTACAGGGGTTTGCCCTGAGCTTTTGGAAACCTTGCTCTGGTTGGCATTTCCAGCCCTCCTTTCCCTGGGAGTCACCGCCACATAGCAGGCACAGCAGGAGGAAGCATTTCAGCTGCTCTCCTCCGCGGTTTGGTGCTCAGCTTAACGCTGAGGACAGTGGATTTCCCCTGAGCAGCTGAGTTGTGAATGCGTGACCAGGGACAGGCATCATTTCTTCTGCTAGCTCTGCCACGAGGATCCCTAGCTTCTGACAAAGGACAGTTACTGAGCGAGTGTTTGATTGAAAAATGCATTCCTTTAGTTCACAGAGCCCTTTGAGTTGTTGGCAAGAGTAGTGGGAATGGGCAGGGAACGGCTGCATGGGAAGGGTGGTCCTTTCACACCATTTTGGTTGCGTACTTGCAAGTATCTGTTTGACACCAGCTCCGCCTTCTGATGCCCTTTCTGTGTCTTGAAAATATCTCAAAAAAAATTGTCTTTTAAAGATAGGAGATGGGTTTCTGTGTAAATGGGAAGAGGTGAAACCAGCTGGGCTGTGTATGGGCTTAATGTACCCATCTCGCTATCTTGAGGACCTGCATGCATCAAACATTGATCCTTTTCTGTTGAAACTTAACTGTTCTGGGACTTTATGGCAAAGTCAGGTGTCTTCCCTTTTTAATTTGAGAGGTGAATGGCAGAGAAGGCTTCCTTGGTTTTGTTTTTTAATTTATTTTCTTTGAATTATGCCTCTTACTCTTTAGTCTGTTGGCTTTATATAAAACTCAGCCTTATTCTTCTCTCTTCCCTCTGGAAAATTCTCACAGCAAGTGTTATAACTAGAGAGAAATAGGATCTATATTTAATGTAATATTTGAACTCCTAATTCCCTAATACCTTTTAAATTCAATGGATGATTGAATTAAATCCTCACTCCCCTGCAAAATGTGTGCATCAGTGCTCCCAGTCTTTGCTGGAATTAAGCTCCCATTTCAGTTCTTTCAGGTCTTTTTGGAGACCTCCAGGGCAAACACAGAAGAAGAAACAAGCAGGATGAGCTCCCTTTGGCCAAGCACAGACACGTGAGCCCTTCGCTAGGATATCCTCTATAGGCTGCAGAGAGGCATGGGCACTTCTCAAGCATGGTTTTGTTTGCAGATATTCAGGATCAGATGAACTGCCCTCTCGAAGCATCTCTGATTAGAAGAGTCTGAACAATTACCTTGATTGTAAATACCTATATTATCAATGTGTTCACTTAAAAATGAATCCATCTCTTTGGATAGTTTCAGAGTTTAAAATAAAAAAGGCCAGAGGGATGGATGTTTCTCTTTCCCTTTGTGAATCACCTCTAAAGCACGTAATATTTGTTTTAACAGTTTGGTCCAGCACTAGTTCCTGGCTGCCGCTGTTAGTACATGTAATATCCACCCCTCCTGTGCGCTAATGTCCATGCCACGCTGGGTGCCCGATGGCACTGTGCTGTCTCAGTAGCCAGGCCAGACTACAGATTTTTCCATTAATTCCTTAACTTTCTTCCCCTCTCTTTCAGCCAGTGCATATTAGTTTTCTAAGTGGGGATTGCTGTGAGACACAATTATTACTGGAAACAACCCAAATCTGTCAAAACTTAGCCACAAGGAGTTTGTCTGAACCCTGTAGAGCAGCTTAATTTTGGACGAGAGTTGGAGCTTACAGCAGCAGCAAACGGGGAACATGATTAAGCAAAGCTGCTTGTGCTGAGTTAAAATTCATTATTCAGTCTGGACAAATCATTTATTTCACCTTTCCTGTAGGAAAGATGCTTGATGCCTCATTTGTTATTGCTCCGCATGTCTGATTCACTGCTGATAATTGTAACAAGCTCTAAGAAGAAAACACGATGGGTCCTAATTAGATGCTTCACTGGGTCCTGTTCCATCCTAAAAGTCCGTAAAAGAGCTGTGAGAGCAGGTGGGTGGTGAAGATCACTGGCTGCTTTGGGTGGGGGGTCTTCGGGGGATCTTCTTTTGATGTTTTTTTTGGTTTGCTCTTTATTGTCAACTGAACCAAAGCGGGCCTGTCTTGAGGTGCAACAAGCAGAGGATGTGCTTGAGAGAGTGATGGTTATGCATTGAAATTGTACATTTTAGGGGACTATTATCTATCTTCCTTCTCAAGATGAAGCTTAGACTTACTCTCACCAAAAAGCTGTTGTATTGCATAGAAAAAATGACTTTTGAAACCTTCCTGGTTTAGTCAGCTTGAGATGTTCTACATGTGTCTCACAACCAGCTCCTTTGTTCAGGGACCTGATCGTTTTCTGCTCCTTTCATCTTTCTCATTCGTTATGTGGTCCTGTGTCTTGTTGAAGAAAAACATCTACCTCTGGCACTGTGCTTGGCTCTTGCTGTGCATCAAATTCGAGCAAGCTCGGAATTACTTTTTGATCACTTGTCAGCTGAGACTTCAGTTGCTGTTGTCCAACAAGAATATTGCTGTTTAGATTTTCCTGGACTGAATTGGTCTTTTTATCTATTCCAGTTGAGGTCTGAGCTTGAATTGTCCTCCCCGCTTTTATTTCCATTGGCTTTTAGGGAGGAGGGTGGGTAGGCAGAGGGCTTCCTTTTGGGAAGGGCTGCGTCTGCCAGTTGTCAAGCTTAACCTGTCGGATCTCAGATGGGTTCCCTGCTACGCTCCCTCCCAGTGCAAATGCCTTTATCTATGAGCAGATTTTACTTGCTGTATCAGACGTGTGTTGATTAATGTTTAGGAAGCTGGGGGTGTCCAAGGTGAAAGAGCCTTCTTGAGATACAAGGTGCCAGGAGCAAAAGAGAAGAAATGGAGAGAAGCTTTATGTAGGACAGAGAGCAAATCATTACTTTTCTTCTTTGTTCCCACCAGTCAGCTTTAAATATAAACATTTTGGAAATGTTTCCTAAGTGAAATCTGCCATACAGAATGATAGAAGGGGGAATTTTTAAGATATCTTGGAAATAGCTTTTACAGAAGGATTGTCATGTGTCGACCTGCAGACAGGCCTCTTTAGGCAGGTGTGGTCCAGGGACATGAATGAGATGGTGACACAGGGAGACTCTCCCCATTCCTGCTTGGAGAAGTGGGTCTGTCATTACAGAGCTGTTTCCTCCTGGCTGCAGACATGCTTCCCTGTGGCTAAACACCAGCCACTCTTGTTGGAGAACCACTGCAGCGGGTGTAGTCCTGACCCTCAGACACAAGCTCAGCTCCTCTGCTGGCATTTCACTGAAGCTGGTTTACCTTCTCTTTTTGCTGTAGGCCATAGGTCTCCACCAGCAAGAAGTGGCCATCGTTGCGTGGCAGATAGTGCCAACTTGTATGTGTTTGGAGGCTACAATCCTGACTACGATGAGTCCGGTGGGCCAGAGAATGAAGACTACCCGCTCTTCAGGGAACTCTGGCGGTACAACTTTGCGACAGACACCTGGCATCAAATGGGCACTGAAGGGTACATGCCCAGGGAACTAGCCTCCATGTCACGTACGTATGGAAATTCAATTCCTATGCGTCTACTCCTGAAGCTATTTTAATCGATGTCCCTGGTGGAATGCAAAACCAGGCAAGAACTGGGAAATCTGGATCCTGTTTCCAACTCTTCTGCGAGTAGGCCTTGAGTTTGGGTTGGTTTTGTGATTTTTCTTTCCTCTTTCTCTCGGGTTGAGGCAGAGGGAAAGAAAAAATTTCAAATGCAAGAGGTAGTCTCCAGGTATTTAGCTTGATAGTTGCAAGGCACCTGCACTTTCAGCAGCTAGGTGCTCAGTGCAATCAGACACCTCAAAGCATCCAAAAATAGATCTCTTTGTTCACTAGCCATTTTTAAAAGTAGGCCTTTGGTTACCATGGTTTTAGCTTTCATTCTTTCTCTTTTAGAGTATTTCAAAGCCATAAATACATAGTGTGAATTGTAGGGTATTTGAACAATATTGAACACTCTTTACCTAGTGACTCCAGAGCTGAGAGTCGTTCTCTTTTACCGCGTCTCGCAGCAACATGCATCTCTGCTCTGTCTCTCTCTCCTAGTTGTATTGCATGGCAACAACCTGCTTGTGTTCGGGGGCACCGGGATCCCCTTTGGGGAGAGCAACGGCAATGACGTCCATGTCTGCAACGTCAAGTACAAAAGATGGGCTCTGCTCAGCTGCCGAGGAAAGAAACCCAATCGAATCTATGGCCAGGTATGAAGGACATCCCTTGTCGAGGCACTTTGCCTGTGCCTGCATACGCTGCGCTGTGTGTCACAGAAAAGGGGCCAGAGCATGGAGATCTCTTCTCTGCTAGTAACCAGAGTTGTTCTCTATGTACATAAGTGTAAGGGAAGGCAGATACCATTTGTAAAGAAACAGAGCAGTCTTGGTTCTTTGAGATTACAAAGGAAAAGTGTAGTTTTCTTGTAGATAGAAAAGCCAAAATTTGTTAACTAAATGCCAGGTGCAGTTGAATGAAAAAGTATGTCTGATTTAAGGAGTGGTTGGTAGTTTCTGGAGTTGCTCTCTGGCCTCCTCAAAGCCTTTAAACCCAAAACTATAAATGAAAACAGTGTTTAGTAGGTCTTGTTTGTATTAGAATAACAACTTTTAAAACTGTCCATAATGTCCTGGATGAGCATGGTGCACAAAAAACTAGATTCACTCTCACAGGAGGACTGCCAGCTTTTGCTGTGCTTTCCAATAATACTGCCAATGTACTTGTGGTGCAGATATTTATAACCCAACTAATTTCTCGTTTAGATGTGCGCCAGACACTTAGGGAGGAAGGAAAGTAATCTTCCCCTTGCCCAGTTCAGCTCGAGCTGGCCTTTGGCAAACAGGCAGTTGGGAGCAGAAGGAGCTTACGTCTCTGCTTCCACCTTGGACTGCATCAGGGAATGGTGCCTGCACCATCTTCACAGTGTCAGTAGGCTGATAGTCCATGTGCTTTTGAATTGTACAGGCTGTCTTTATTGTTTAGTCTGACTTATCCGCTGTGTTTGGGGCTTTCTGTTACGCTTGATGCCACTGGCTATCTGATAGCTGGTTTGCAAGATTCTCTGTAACAGTATCCGTTTAAGGTCAGTGTGGAAGAGATTCAGGGTTAACTGTGCTTTGGTTTTAGCTCCTGGGAGCCCTTGCTGCACAGATCTGTTTTGTCTGATGCCTGAAACTTAGCAGCTCCACTTCTAGGTCCTCATCTTGTGACCACGGAATTACTTTTCCTTCCTACAGACACCCCCCACCCCCCATCTTTTGTGTATCATCCTTGTTTGCCCTTCATATTCCTCCTGAACATGTCATTTTGTAAGTTGTAGGTAGAGCTTTGCAAGCAGTGTCTTGCCTTGGGAGGGTGGGAATTCTCTCTTTTTCAGACACTGATGTCGCACGTCCTTTCTGACTGGTTTCTCTCTGTTACCTTCCAGGCCATGGCCATCATCAATGGTTGTCTCTATGTGTTTGGAGGAACAACTGGTTACATTTACAGTACCGACCTACATAAGCTAGACCTCAACACTAGAGAGTGGATCCAGCTGAAACCAAACAATATGTCGTGTGACATGCCAGAGGAGAGGTGAGAAGCTGGACAGTCTCAGAGACCTTTTACACAGGGGAGTCACCACCTTTACGGACAGGTTTCTGGGCACTCTTAGAGCAGTGTTTTCAGCTGTGAACGTTGCACAACCAGTGCTCCCGCAGTCTGGCGTGCAGGGGGATGTAGGGATGGGGTGTGAAGCCTTTGCCAGGACACTGATCTGGACTGTGTGGTGCCAGAACAGAGCTGGGGACTTGGGGCAGCTGTTGAGTGCTGAGGAGGGCAAGAGGCTCCTGTTAATCGCTGTCTCTTGTCCTATTCTGTAGCAAGGCATGGAGGAAGGAGGGCTGGGAGATCAATCAGTGACCATCTTAGTGAGAGAAGGGGCTGGATATTGATGGCCATTGTGGTGCTCCATAAATGACTGGACTTAAGTTCCATGGTGCTCTGCTCTCAGAAAATGCCTTGCAGGCTTCTGGGGTGCTGCTTAGATTGCTCATGAAAGCTTCCACATCTTCTGAATGCTCCCAACGTGAGGGACTGATACAGCATAGCCAGGCTTGGGGTGTCTGCTTAAACCACTCAAATTTGGTAGTGTTTTCTAGAAGGCTTTTGTTGTTGCTCACTTGCAGTAATTGCTTGTGCTGCTAAATGTCCTTCTTTGCACCTTCAGATACAGACATGAAATCGCACATGATGGTCAACGAATTTATATCTTGGGAGGTGGAACTTCCTGGACAGCTTATTCCTTAGATAAGGTAAGGCAATCAGGAACCTTGACTGCTTGCCTGGATGGGAGATTTTCTACAGTGAAGTGTTACCAGAACGGTCTCTTCATCTCGCTTTGCCTGGAGAGCTTGGTAAAAAAATAGATAACTAGGAGCAGATTGTTCTCCTATTTCTGTAAAACCTCGTCTTGCCGCAAACATGGCCTGTTGACTTACAGATGATGAATCTGTGGTACCCAGTGACCATACCAATCTGCAAACCAGCTTCATTCTGTAGACCTGTTATTAAAGATTCTCATTTAAAAACACTTAGGACATATTTCTAAATGTTGTGTTTGTGCAAAAACAGGAAAGTACCAAAGGAAGGAATTCCTTGATGTTAAATTCAGATGTTGATACGGTGACTCTTTTCTTGTCTTCTCCCTTAATAGTATACTTTAATTTCCTTTCTTGTGGTAAATGTTTTTTCTCCAATACAATTTGGAGAGGGAAGAGTGAATTCATCTTGAATGCCGAAATTATAGACAAGGACACTTTAAATAGTGCTCCACTTCCAAAAAACTTGAAACTGCAGCAGTTAACATGACTTTTTATCTCTCCATTCTCTGCATTTCTTTCCTCCTTACGTGCAGTATGAGATAGGTATTTCTAAACACTTTTGAGAACTGGAGGGTGTGGGTTTTAATTGGTCCAGTTTTTTTAAAAGCAGTTTTCTTTTTCTTCAGCTGTGGGGCTCAAATAGCAAAGCCTGAGATGAAAGCTTTAGTAAGCTGGTACGCTTTGAAGGTGATTTTATACCTGCTTACTCACTGGCTGTGATTAGCTGGTTTTCGTTTTACAATTAATGAAAAAGAGGTGTTTATAGTGGCTCCCTGGGTCAGAGCCTGCAACTGCATCATTGTGGTGCTCGGAGAGCCGGGAGGAGGTAATGGCTCCTCTTTGTCCCTTCAGATCCATGCGTACAACCTTGAAACCAACACCTGGGAGGAAATTGCCACAAAACCTCATGAAAAAGTTGGTGAGTCTGGAATTTCCCCTGTCTTCCCTTGTAAACCAGAGAGTGGCCAAGATGCTCGAAAATGCAGTTTTCTGGCAGACTGAAAGCCTTTTTCATAACCGTGTTGTACAGTACGTGACTTAACACCGGCCTCGAGGTCCTGCTTGTTTAGAGCTTTAGCAGTGAGGACTAACCCATCTGAAGCATATTTAGCAGTCTGGCTTCTCTCCCTCCCTGGGTGGGAAAGATGATAGTGGCTGGCTCTCCTCCCAGAAGATATGCATCATCTCTTCTCCCTCTGAGGGAACACGTGCTGGCCTGGTTAGCAGCAGGGGTTTCCCTGAAACCTTGTAGGCCCTTGGCTGCTGCTTTTCAGCAAGCCAGAGGTGAGAGCTGGAGTCTGTGGGGAATGAGATTCTGGCACATTTCTTCCTTCCCTGGAGAGCAAGTAGGAGTCAAACCTGAAACAGCTGGTTGCTAAAGTAGAGATGTTACACCCGTGATTGTAGGAAAGCAGAAGCCCCTTATAAATGAAACAAGTGACTCCTATCCATGACTCTATGTTGAGATATAATCACCACTTGCCCAAGCACTTTAAAGCAATTATATTTGATACTTTTTTTTTTTTTATTCTCCTCAGGCTTCCCAGCAGCCAGAAGATGCCATAGCTGCGTTCAGATAAAAAATGGTAAGATCTGCGTCTTGAAAATTGGTATATCTTATACAACTTAGCAGTGACAAGCCCATCCTTCTAGCCTGAGAGATGCTGGCCTCCGACACATGTTTGTGAGAACTGCAGGGCACACGTGTATTTTCTGGAAGAGGATTTCTTTCTTGTTAACAGGCCTTAAGCCTCCCAGTTGGCACCACTCTTCACATGAGGGATCTTGCTGCTGTAGGCAGATATACTTCTGCATTGCACAGTACTGTTGCTCTCTGGAATTCTGCAGTGTTTTAGGCAACACGTAAATCTCCTTTGGACATGTGGCCACTTCAATGTAAGATATCACGTATTTTAGCCACGAGTGTCCATGATACTTTGCAACTTACTGATTGCAAGCTCACAAACAGGTATAAATGATGCTCCTGCTACAGCTTGATGACTAACCTGTTAGCTTTGCAGTCCGCTGTGAAAAGCAAAGTGCGACCAAGTGCTGAAGCCAAGTTCTTTAGAGACAAGGTATTTTGGAGATGTCTTTGATAGGGGGTCCTTTTCGTGGTGTTGTAAATCCGAGATGCTCATATGGAGTGGATTATGAGGCAGTAGCAGAGTTAGCACCTGAGTCTTTCCATTCTCTAGTAAAGTGAGGGCGATTTTATATGTTAGAAGCTGCACGGAGCTTAGTAGAGCCTTTTGTTCTTCACTTTGATCCTCCAAATGTTCTTGCTGTAAATCACTTGTGCGGCACTGTTTGAGGCACAGCTTAGAGAGGGCTCTTCATGTGCAATCCATGTTCAATTACCTGCAATTTTGAATGGTAGAGTGTTCCTTCAACTAGATTTGGGCCTCTCCCATAGCCTCATTGTCCTACAAGAACGCATTCCTCGAAACTTGATAAAACAAATTGCTCATAATGGACTGAAGAAGCAGTTACAATATTGATCCTTCTTTTCAAAACTCTTCAGGTCGATGACTGAATGCTGTATATTAAAGGGTGCTGAGCCATGCAGAAGAGTGCTATGCCAGATTATATTTCTTAGGAGTGCTAATTGTGCCAATAAAAGTAAGGCAGGGGCTGGGAGATGCTTCCAGTCGCCTTCATCAGCAGTATTTTGCTGCAGTGCAAGCCTCTGAGTTGAGAACTTGGGCAAAGCTGGGAGCAAGGACCTGCCTCTGGCAGGCAGCAGGACTAGGAGCCAGGGCTGTGGCTGCTCCCCATGGGTTTAAAACCACTAGAATCTGATCAAACCCAGGAACTTATGAACTCAGGTTAGCTAGGGCTTAATACAGCTTCTTAAAGTGGGAGTTGCACTGCCGTCCTGCTTCTCAACGGCATTTAGCTCTGAATCTGCCATGGTGGGGCTGGGATCACAAGCAGGCTGGGAAATGGACACGAGCTGGCAATGTACGCTTGCAGCCCAGAAAGCCAATTGTATCCTGGGCTGTGTCAAAAGAAGCGTGACCAGCAGGTCGAGGGAGGTAATTCTTTCCCTCTGCTCCACTCTGGTGAGACCCCACCTGGAGTACTGCGTTCAGCAAAAGAAAGACGTGGACCTGTTGGAGCAGGTCCAGAGGAGGGCCATGGAAATGATCCAAGGGCTGGAGCACCTCTGCTATGAAGACAGGTAGAGAGAGCTGGGAGTGTTCAGCCTGGAGAAGAGAAGGCTCTAGGGAGACCTTACTGCGGCCTTTTAATGTGTAAAGCAGGCTAACAAGAGAGATGGAGAAAGACTTTTACCAAGGCCTGTAGTGACAGGAGAAGGGGCAACAGTTTTAAACTGAAAGAGGGTAGTTTTGGATTGGACATAAGGAAGAAATGTTTTATGGTGAGAGCGGTGAGACACCGGAGCAGGTTGCCTAGAGTAGCTGTGGATGCCCCATCCCTGGAAGTGTTGAAGGTCCAGTTGGATGGGGCTTTGAGCAACCTGATCTAGTGAAAGGTGTCCCTGCCCATGGCAGGGGGGTTGGACGAGGTGGCCTTTAAAGGCCCCTTCCAACCCAAACCATTCTGTAATTCTATAAGTGGCCTCTGTGATTATGAATAGTGTGCTGGGACTGATTTGAGAGGTACTGAGAGCTTGTGTTGAGGTAAAATAATTGTTGATCATAAAGCTGTTTTGGAAAGGTGATCGCTGACTTCAGTCACTGCATGTTCTGCAAATGCTGGATGAAGGATGGCTGGGCCTGTAAGCACCATGGGTTTCCTCTCTTACAGATGTGTTCGTTTGTGGAGGCTATAATGGAGAAGTGATTCTGGGAGATGTTTGGAAGCTGAATCTGCAAACTTTCCAGTGGGTCAAGCTCCCAGCTGCCATGCCGGAACCAGTGTATTTTCACTGTGCTGCTGTCACACCAGTAAGTGACTCATTTCTTTCCTATGTAGCTGAAGTTCAAGCCATTCATTCAAGCACTCTGACATTTGTGTGGGCTGCAAATAGAGCTGAACCGATGTTACCAAGGAGGTGACCTCCACTGGATGCAGCATCTTTAGGCAGGCTGAGGGCTGGTGTGAGGTCACTGCCTTGACTCCTTTTACTCCTGCTGCTGTTTAAAGAGCGGTAGCACACAGTATATTCTGCTTTCTGAAAGCAGTGATGCGGCATTTTAGCTTTTAAACCGTATCAGCTTCAAGGAGTAATTCTATGTGTGAACAGCAGTTCCTGTTTGCAAAAGGAGAAAAAGCACAAATACTCCCCCAAGTAAACTGGTTTTAGCTTACTGAGAACAGCCTGGATTAGCAGGGGAGCAGCCCTCTTTGGAAACCACTGCTAATGGTAAGATTGGTATTGCTAGAGCTTTTTGCCGTAACTAGAAGCTTAGAGACCTGTGGCTGGTAAGCAGGAGGCAGCAAGAAATGCATTTAGCTGTGACTTCAGCCTCCTTCAGCTGATCATCGCCTTAGGGCAGCATGCGAGGGTGGAGATCAGGTTCTTTGGTTATAAGAGCAGGTGTTACCTAGTTTGGAGATTGTTATAAATGCAACTCTTTCTGAGAAACTGTAGGCCTGATAAAGGTGTTTCCCAAGGCAGCTTGGTGACTGCAGGTGGGTGCCTGGACAGCAGGAATGCCTTTTCTTTTCCTACGTATTGAAAAAATGCCACTCGCAGAATAGGTCAGCAGCTGAGCTTTTCCCATCTCTCTGTGTTGGTGGTGTTCCTGGAGCAGGGTTATGCTGAGCAGGGAATGCAGCATGTCTTTGTATGGTGTGGTTTTAGTTTAAAAAAATACGTTCTTTTTAGCTGAAACCTAAGTATGGTTTGATACTAATTTATTAACACTTTGCCCCACTCCTAATATTGATTTCTTGGGGTAGAATTCACCTAAAATACAGAGCAAAGCACTCTTAAGCTAGTGGGTACGTGGTTTAGGATGAGACACGTGCCCTTCAGCAGTGATCCCTCCCCTTGGCTATGAGAGGAGCCCAGGGTGACTGGCTCAGGCAGTGACACTTCTGTTACCAGCACATAAAGGTGTGTGAGGTTAATCTCGCTCTGTCATTAACCAGCTGGGAATCTGGAGAGTCAAATCCAGGTTTTCCTGGCTGTGTTGCTCCTCAGCACGTTCTGGTGTGCCAGTTTGGTCTGTGCCCCATGTAACTCCCCTCTCTCCCTTTTCCCATCTAGGCCGGCTGCATGTATGTTCACGGAGGGGTGGTCAACATCCATGAAAACAAACGGACTGGCTCTCTGTTTAAAATGTGGCTGGTGGTACCCAGTCTGCTGGAACTGTCGTGGGAGAAGCTACTGGAATATTTCCCTCATCTAGCAACTCTCTCCAGATCTCAGCTTTTGCACCTTGGACTGACGCAGGGACTCGTTGAGCGACTAAAATGAGAACATCTCATGCTTCTGTCCAAGACACACTACGTTCAAGAAGCCCCCTCCTGCCCCCTATTTATGGATACCATGGATGGTCTTGCTAAGAACATGGAGGAACCCGCTCAGCGCCTTACTCAGCAAATACATTGATGCCTTTCTAGAAATTTTTACTTTAAGTTGTTGAAAATCCACTTCTTATTTATGGATATCTAAATTACACCATTAATCAATAATACTCTCTGGGACTAATCCATAACATCCAGCCATCAAACTGTCATCAGCACATGCTTGCAACTTAATTGGGGAGGGTGGGGAACTTTGCGAATGTCTGAGCCCATGCTTACACGTGGCGCATTCAACCTAGTATTTTCACAAGATGTATCTAACAGAGGACATTCAATGCAGAACAACAGCTGACCTGTTCTTTTGCTTTAGATAACACTCATCCCCCTAATGCCCAGCTGAGCTCTCCCCCTATAAAACCAAGAATTCCTTCCGCTTGAAGGCTTTGCATGTGTTTCACGGGCATGTTCCCATCTCTTTGAGCTTCAGAAGACGGCTGGAACGTCACACGGGGCAGTGAGCGAAGCTTTGCCTGTGCAGCTTTTCTGGTGCAGTGTGCAGTGATTTGAAACACCCCGTGTCTGTGTCCCTCACCTTTTCATATTGAAAGGTTTGCTTGGAAGACTGGTTAAAAGTTGCCACTTAATGGACTACTGTGTAGTTTACTTGGGGTGGTGAGGGGAGGGAAGAGGTTTTGCTGAATCTTTTTTTAACCTTTTCGGCTCACATTGCACTCTGAACAAGCTAACAGTGAAAACTCCCCCCGTAGATTTCAGAGCTGTCTTTTAACCTGTAGTGTGTTGTACCCAGTGCTTGGGTGTGAGCTACCCATGCCAGCTCAAGTCCTGGTTATCAGCACCTGACTCTTAACGTGTACCAGTAAGCTTTTTGTTTTCCTTCCTCCCACACATCACGTCAGCTTTTTTCTAGTTAGCTTCGTGTTCCTCTGGGGGTGGGGGATGTTATTGCTGCATGTGGTTTTAATATGGATCCTTGGAAACTCATGGATCACTTATCCCAGGAAACACAGCATCAAGAAAAGGAGAGAGGGAACATCTCTCCCTCTTGCTGTGAGCAGTGGTCATCTCTGCACAGGCAGGAGAGGAAGAAGGGATGTCTGTCTAGCTCTTGTCTTGCTGTGCTTGATATACTGTGAAATTTGCTCCAGAGACCATGTGTAAGTGGCCGTCAAACTCTGAGCAGCTCCAGTGGGCTGGCATCAGGTTTGTGCAAAATTCTTTTTATTTGAAGACCATTTTTAAGTGCCTTTTTTTTTTTTTTTTTTAAATCAGCTTTTCCTAGTACCTCTTCCCCTTCCATCATCAAAGGCAAGGGTTAGACTGTGGGGTTTTAGTTTCTTTTTAAGAGATTGCATTTATTATGTTTAAATAAACCATAGCATTGTCTTCACATTGTTAATCTGAACAGCACTGGCTGATTGAGTCACTGCTACCCCTCTTAGGGAGCACCTAGCCCTGATGTTCAGTTGAAGTGTTAACATTTGCCCCAATGTTAAGCTTCCCCTGTTCTTGGGCACAGATTTTTTTTCCCCCTTCTGTAGCCTCTGTTGCTGCCTTTTTTTTTTTTTTTTTTTTTTTTTTCTCCCCAAGGCCCAGAAAAATAAAGATTGGGAATCATAGCAGAAGCATTCTCTGGTGCTTTTGACCACAGAAACTGGTGGCAGCTGCCACCAATCTGTTGTATCTATCTGCCCCTTTCGTACCCTTGCAGGACTTGCAGCTCACAGGGCCAAGCTGGGGACCTCTGGTGCACTGCATGGCTTTTGCAGTCTCCAGCTCTATGTTTAGGCTGACTTCTAGCAAAGAGCCTATGGGACGGAAAGCCTTTGCTCTTGGAGAACATTATCACCTTATTTCAACCCCCTTCCAAGCCTCCCTGACTGCTTGCTGGAGCAGTTCAGGAGCTGAACCCAGACCCTGCTGGCAGCTGTGGGCTGGGGAAGGGGTACCTGCTCTCCTGCCCTTGGCTTGGGATGTCCTCTTCTGCAGGACCAGGTTGGGCCAGTGGGCCTTTTCTCCAGCTCCCTCTTCTGGCCTGAACTCAGTGGCTCTCACCTCTTGCAGAGGCTGAATGTCTGCGCTTCATCTTTGCCTTCTGGCCTCCAGTTCCGCTGGGACCTTCATACTGGAACAGCCTGGTCATACATGTGCTGGGTCTTCCTTTACCTACTTTAAAGCGCATCTCCCATCATCGCCAAGGCAATATTAAAACCATTCAAGCCTGGATCTCTGCTCAAGCAGATTCCTTGAGCTCTAATGTCTTCCTTGCTCCAGCAGCCTTATGGGGCCAGCCAGGAGCTTTCCCCCGATGTGACCACAGGGAAGAGGAAGGGTGGTGGGTGTTCATCTGGGGCACATGTGGCCACAGCCTGGCTCCATACTGACACCTGTAACACTGTCACTTAATCTTAGCTTCAAATCTTGACATGGAACATGTTCAACCACCCAGGCAGGACGGTACAGTCTTGATGTCCCTGTGACACACCAAGTCACCACTGGGTCACCCAAACCCAAGTGCCCAAGCCCCTTCCACTGGCTGGACCACTGAAGGTCCAAGCCCAGAGCCTGCCTGTGCCCTCCACCAATGGCCTGGAGCTGGTTTCACCCTTCCGACACAGTCACGCTGCGTCCCCAGCACACACAACTTACAGGAGCATGGCCAAGAGTACTACAGAAAGATAAAAGCAGAAAATACAGGCATCGTCCAGTGATGGGAGTTACAAGGCCTCTCCTCTCCCAGTAAACTGGGGTTGCTGTTGCATCATGGGCACAAGAGCTTGGACATTGCTCTTCCTAAAAAAATTCCTTGTTTTAAGCACTGCAAAACTCACAGCTCCCTTTTGAGGGTTTGCTTGAGTTGCTGCTAGTCTACTGCGCATTGAATATTTGAATGATAAAAGCTTCTCCCTGGCTTATGGTGGCAGAGGCTTCGCTCTGGGCTACAGTTTGAAGGCTGAACAGCTCCAGGCTTTTCTTGCTCCATCTCCTGCTTGTCTTCACCTCTAGCCCAAGTACTAATTCCTCCTTTTTAAGGGCAAGTTAACTCCACTCTGTGCAATACCATACTCGAGCAAAAGGGCAGAGTGTCACCACCTCTGCCAGGGGAGGGCCAGTTCCCTAAGGGAGAGGGAAAGGATTCAGCAACTGATGGAGGGAAAAGGAGCGAAGAGCATCCGTGATACTGCCTGGGATGGGGACAGGGCACACCGAGAGAGAAAGCCATCTCGGAACAGGGTTTTGTGCGACAGCCCTGCTGCCTTCACCCCGCAACATTTCCCCTGCTCCCAGCACCAAGTAGGGCAGCTCAGGGTGATGTGGGACCTTTTCGGGGCATCCTTGCAGCCACCAGCAGCTACTGCTGGGCTTGTCCCGCTGCAAAGCAGGGCACTAGGGAAGGGACCCGCAGTGCTGGCCCTACCACGCTTTCCCAAACACAAAGGCTGGATCTGGCTCCAGAAGTCCCAAGCATCTCTCAGCCCAGGGTAGATGTTGTCTGTTTAGCCTCAGGTGAGATGTAGAACCTGCTCAGTGCCATCATCTTCTGCCCTCCCATCCTACTCCTTTTCCATCTCTTACTGCCCTGTGCCATCGAGCCCAGCTGCAGCCGTCAGCCAACTCTGGGTACTTGCCCAGGAATCTTCCCAAATCTCTGTTTGAACAACAGCAGGATTGTCCATACCGATGCTATAGTAGGAAAACAAAAAAAAAAGCTTAATAAAGCAGCATTATTAATTTCTAACGAGCAGCTGCCCTCCTTTGTGAAGGAGGGGGATCCCAGGCTGCTGCCTGCCTTACTGTGGGCTGTTCAAAGTCTAGTCCTGTTTCTCCGTTGACTATGAGACTCTTTGGAGTCCAACACTCGCATCACAGGCAGCAGGCAGCGCTCCCGTCCCTGGTTTTTATGCCAAAGTACATCCCCGCGGGGCTGGGGATGGAGAAGGCGCTCGGGAGCCACGTTGCCTGTATTTCTGTATTTGTCAGTGTTTTGCTTGTGGGTTGGGTTTTTTTGTTTTGCTTTGTTTTGGTTTTTTTTAAGCTCTGATAATAAATCAGTCCAAGCCACCCACGCTGTCCTCTCACCTCGCCTGCTGGCGTTTCCCTTCACAGAGGGAGATGAGCCGGTCCCTGGCACGTCACACCTCGTACCCTGCGAACGGCACCGGGAGCATCCCTGACCCTTCTTAGGAGCCTGTTAGAAGACCTCCGAGCAAGGACGACCTGAGACAGTCAGACAAAACCAGCCTGAAAACAAGAGCTGGAGCTTAGGGAGTGTCACGGAGAAAGCTGGAGCCCACAGCCGCCCCGCTGCTGGCTCTGTCCCTGCGGCACAGTGGCGGATCTCCCCTGCCGCCGGCTCTGGTGCTGTGACAGAGGACATTAAGTGCTGTCGTGCTCCGCTCCCAGGGACGCTGGCTCCAACTGAGCCATCACTGGTGCCCAACACCCACTGAGAGCCAGCCTTGGTGGCCACCAAGTAGCCATCATGCCAAGACCATCACTGACCCGGGTCAGGGGCACAGAGGGGCTCAGACAGGGACCGAAGGCTCGTTTAAGGAGAAACGAGCTTGTTTCTGGTTTTGTACAAACTGCTTTAATGACAAGACAGCTGAAAAATACCTTTTGGTGCGTTTCTAGTACGATCAAGAAGCCCTGTGTGATCCCCAGACACAAGTCCCTTCCAGGCCCAGGATCACCCGTTGCCTGGAAGGGTGAGGATCTTCTTGGGCACCTTCTCCCAGTGCAATACATCCCAAGGGAGGGGTCTGTCCTTGAGACCACACAGAAACCCCCTTCAAGACCCTCCTCTAAGGACAGTTTTCCTTCCAACCACACAGGCGTGGGCTGGAAATACCTCTGTAAAGTGCTCTGGCGTTGAGGCTCCTTCTTGGTTCATGAGTGCTTCTGTTGCCACCACCCTTCCCATCACTGAAGCCCCGCGGCACCCCACTGGGGGAGCCAGGCAGCAGCAGGAGCTTCAGCAAATGATGCTTCCAGACCGGAGCCAGCCCGGCCGAGTCCCTGAGACACCACATAACGCCCTGACAAGGGCTGAACCCAACTGGAGGGTTGGAGGAAGCAGAGTCCAAACCTCAGCAACCACTGGGCGACGGGGCGAAGAAATACACAGCCAGGAGGATGAAGTAGACCATCACCAGCACTGTGCCTAGGGCAGACAGAGCAGGTTGGAGGGGGTTACTCCCTGGAGCAAGGAGGGAGGTTGCTTTTAAGACCTGGTGTGGTCTGGATTAGCCCACTGTAGAGGACTTTCATGGTCCTCTGCAAAATCTCAATTAAAAGGGGTTTAAACTCCCTATTAAGGGTGAAAAGGGAGTCTTGGAACTGCTACAGGGCGGCAGCTCCAGCTCCTCCGAGATGGTCAACCAAGACCCCAGAGTTGCTCAAGCCACCACAGGCCAAGAGCTGCAGCAAGCAGCTGACCCCAGGGCTGTATCCAGGAGCCCCCCACCCCATCAGCACAGGGAATGTGGGTACACCAAGTCCCACAGCAGCCTCACGGGCGAGCGGTCACCTTGGAAGTAGTCACATTTGCCATCCATGAAGATGTAGTTCATGAGCACCACGCTGAACATGCTGGCGTAGACGTGGAGGTCACTGAAGACAAGCGTGAAGTTGGTCGGCTGCGAGGCAGAGAGGATTTTGGATTTACGGCCAACCAGGACAGCCCTGCACCAACTGCGGTTGGAGACTTGCACATGACCCCTTGAGCCCCCTTTGCCACATGTCCCTAGGGCTGGGGACAGCATCGGCCAAGGTAGGAGACATCTGACCCCATCCTCCCCTGCACCGAGCACAGGAGAGGAGACACTGGGGATGGTGGCCGTGCCTTTGCCACGTCTCACGGAGCGCTGCATGTCCCCAGCCCCGCTGTAGGAGGTCACCCAGGGGCTGTCCTGGGGGTACTCACATAGAAGATGGTGAAGAGCACCAGGATGGGGATCTGGAGCATGCAGACCTGGACGGCGATGCAGTTCCCAATCTCGATGCTGGGGAGGACAGAGGACTTAAGAGCTGCCAAGCACCAGGTCTCCAGCAGCCCTTAGGTTGGTCAGCTCAGGGTGAGAAAAAATCCACCTCGGGGAGCCAAATCGTGCAGCCCAACCTGGTTCTGGCCCCATTTTTTGGGTGGCTTTAAGTCCCCTTGAGGGCAAGTTGGCAGGGATCGGACCCACCAGCGGCACGAAGCTGGGCAGCCCATCACTGGCACCAAGGCACAGCTATGGGACTGGGACAGGGCACAGGGACCACGCTGGAGGAGGACACCCCAAAACCCATCCTTTTGAGCCATCTCACCTCAAGCTCAGGTTGTTCTGCAGGGCAAACTGGATGCCGTTGACGATCTCTGGCAGCTCAGGCACCATCGCCAGTACAGTGACACCGATGAAGTACTGCAGGGAAGAGGTGACATCAGCGCACGCATATGGCCTGATCCTGACCACATCCAAGCTGTGGGCAACCAAGCTCCTCAGCGCGTGGAGCATCTCAACATCTTTCCCCCAGCTTTTGAGGCTCAACCCCGCAGGCAGGGCAGGTTCCCATCCCTGGAGGGCACATCTTGATCCCCAGGGCCACCCAAACCCGGGTCACCACCATCCCCGTCCCCACACTCACCTGTGAGATGGTGGAGTTGGTGAGGATGGGGCTGATGTGCTCCGTGGCCAGGTCAGCACAGGCTGACATGCAGAGGGTGGAGAGCAGGAGGATGACCAGCGCCCGCCAGCGAGACCAGTGGACCACAGCACTGTGGTGGTGGCCAGGCACTGGGGGAAGAGCAGAGAGGCGGTGGGACGGTCTGGGGTGGTGAGAAGAGCCAGCCCCACAGCCGGGGCATCCTGCGGTTTGGGGACACTCACTGTGACAGTCGCTGATGTGGATGTCGTAGATGTGCGAGTGAGTTTTCAGGGTGAAGAAGAGGCCGATGAGGTAGGCGGCAGGGAGCAGGAGGGACACCGTGTACACCAGGGGTCTGTGGGATACGGGTGACACGCGCTCAGTGCCACCAGGGTCTGGCGTGGAGACCCCAGGGGTGGTCCCCTGGGGATGGAGGAGGTGGGGTGCTGGATCAGAGCCCTTCACTGGGGGGCTGAGAGGGGACCTGGGAGGGATGCGGGACCATGACCAAGCCCAGGAGATGCCACCCCAACGTGGGGACAACCCTGTCCCCACCCCAGCGGACACTCACTGGACGTGGCTGTAGTAGAGGGTGCCGTTGTTCTCCATCTGCAGAGAGAGAGTGTGCCTGTCAACGGGGATGCCGGGGACAAGGGACAGTCCCGCTGCCACCGCCCGGCATGAGAGCAGGAGCCAGGTGGGCTCAGAGCATCCCCGACCCCAAACCCCGGCGGTCAGGGGTCCACGTCCCCACTCACCAGGTCAAAGTGACAATTGTGGCAGAGGTAGTGGCCCAGCGGGTTCTGGGTGACGTTGTGGCACTCGCCGCACACCAGCTTCCCGTACACCTTGGAGAAGAGCGTCGGGGCAAAGACGCCTGCGGGGATGGAGGGACACGGCGTGGGCACCCACGCTCGTGGGACCCCCCCCAAACCTGGGGACACCCCCGTCGCCAACTCACCTCCCACAGAGAGGAAGAGCAGAGCCGAGCTGACGCCCGCCGAGCGACTGTTGAACCGTTGCTCCTGGTGCCGGATGCCCCCGATCACCATGCACAGACCCTTGGGGATGGAGAAAGCCCCCCCCCCCAAAAAAAAAAAAATCCCCTTCGTTGCTTCGCTCACAGCATCCTCCCGGCTCTCTGCCGAGACCGGGCGCTCTCACGCCACGAGCGTGCCGCCCCATCTCACCGGGACGAAGAGGACGCAGCCCACCAGCGTCCCCGTCAACGCCGACTTGACGATCTCGGCGTAGCAGCGGTTGCCCTCACGCGAGCCCTTGATGAGGGCCGTGATGTAGAAGGTCAGCTCCGTGATGGAGCCGAACGTGGCGTTCACCACCGCTCCCACCGCAAAGTTGCTCTGGGCCGAGATGCTGGAGGAGAAGGAGGGCGTCAGCGGGGCTGGCACGTGCCCCCACCTTGCCCCCAAGCGTCCCTCCTGTCACCGCTCACCTGGCAATGGCCATCCCGATGTAGTAGGACAGAGGCATGATGGAGAGCAGGGCCAACGTGAACTTGACGGGGGAACTGGTCAAGTGGTTGTGGCTGTCCACGTAGCCCAGCACCAGTGTCACCAGCACCAGCGGCAGCAGGTCTGGGGTGGCCGGTCAAGGAGATGACCGAGGTGGGGTGGGATTTGGGGACAGCCCCCCGCACCGTCCCCACTCCAGTCCACGAAAGGATACTGACAGCAAAGACGTTGATGCCGTCCACGGCGTATTTGTAGTAGTAGGGGTTGACGGCGCGGTAGCAGCAGAGTATCACCTCCCCCTCCAGCGGCACCTCCGTCTGCAGAGGGACAAGTACCCCGAGCATCCCCCCCCACCCCAAAATCCACCCCGGAGCGGGGTGCGGGACCCTCGCCCCCACACAGAGGCACCCACCATCCTCAGGCGCCGGACGAGCACCCGCTCCGGGGGCAGCAGCAGGACGCGGGCGGCAGCGCGGGCGCTCAGCTTGGCCACGGGGATGAGGACGATGAGGAGCCACGCGGTGACGCACACTAGCCCGTGGGCCAGCGCCAGCGCTGGGTAGCCCAGGCACAGCCACGCCACAGCGCCGGCACGCTGCTGCAAACAGGTAACTGCCTTTAGGGTTTGCCCCCCCTCAAAACACCCACCCCAGCGGAGCGGAGGCACCCATGGGTGCTATCCCCACCACGATGGGGGGCTCCCGGGGTGCCCAGGCTCAGGAAGGGGGGTGTCACCGTGTCCGGCGTGGGGCTCACCCAGTATCTGGCGTCTGCCCAGCACCATGGGCGCCAGCGGCGCGGCACGGGACCACCGAGCAGGGCCGAGCTCTCCCCCGCGCCGGCCTCGCACGTGCCCAGCGCCCGGCGGGATTTGGGGACCTGGGGGAGACGGGGTGGGGGGGGTATCAGGATGCGGTATGGGACACCGCAGTTTATCCCCCAGTGGGGTCCCAATTCGGGGCACGCCGTTACCTCCACTTTCTGGATCACTTTGCCAAAGGGCCAGAGGAAATACCCGGCCAGGTCCCAGCAGAGCCACCCTGTGGGGACACGAGCATCAGCTCTGTTGGGGGGACACATGTCCCCTCCAGCTACAGGGCCACCCCGCAGGGAAGGGACCCAAGAGATGCCAGCACCCATCAGTGCCGTCTCAGGCTCAGCCAGGAGACCCACGGCTCACCCAGCCCTTCACATGGGGGTCCCAAACTTGGGACTCACCATAAGAAGCCCCCACAATGGTGACAAACATCGTGGCAGCCACAAGGACATAGAGGAGTGAGAGCCACCAGCCGAAGAGCAGCAGGTAGAGGACGTTTCCACACGTCACCGTGGACCCTGCGGGATGGGAGGCACCGGATGGGACCGTTGTCACCTGCAACAGCCCAAATCCACGCTGCCACCGCAGGGGGCTGTCCCCAGGGCCACCCACCTCCAGAGCCCCGGATGACATTGAGGTCAGAGTAGAGCTCCTTGACGATCTCCGATCGGTCCTCCCAGGGCCGCGCCGTCACGTGGCTCTTCCATTTCTTGAAGCCAAACTGCAGCGAGATTTTTTTTTTTTTTAATTATTATTTTTTGGAGGGTGGGATGAGAAAAAGAAAACCCATTACAGCCATCCGGGAGCACCCCTGGGTGCCCTCACCCATGCCACAGGCACCCACCTTGTAGTTGTTGGAGAGCTTGTTGGCCTCCACGACGTTTTCGGCTGTCAGGGTGGTTTTCACCACGCAGCTCTCGCAGACCTCGTCCGAGTGCTGCTGGCAGCAGGACGGGGGGGACAGGGCTGCGGGCGAGACGGAGGGTGACAAGGGGTGCGGGATCCCCCCCACCCCGCTGCCCTGCGTCCAGCTCATCCCACACGGCCGACCTACCTGGGGGGACGCGGGGACGGTGCTGGTGGCAGCCCAGGTCACCCAGGTCACCCTGCACGTTGTTGATGGTGACGCAGTGCCGGTCGCAGAGGGAGCCCCGGCGGGGGCCATCGCTGTCACCCGGGGGCTCGGTGGCCTTGGGGACATCTGCGGGGGGGGGGGGGGGGGGGTTGAAGTCACACTAGGGCTGTATCCTGCCCCGGGCTCAGCGCTGCAGGACACCTGGGTGCTGCTGTGCTGGGATGTCACCCTGGTCCCCAAACCCCACGGGGGACACACAGAGCTCCTGGGGCGGTACCCAGGGGATGCTCGGGAGGGGGGGGACGGACACCCCCCGGTGCCCGGTGTGATGCTCGGGAGGGGGAACCCCCCAGTACCCGGCATAGGGGGATGCCCCCCGGTGCCCGGTGTGATGCTCGGGAGGGGGGAGACCCCCCCCAGTGCCCGGCATAGGGGGAACCCCCCGGTGCCCGGTGTGGTCCTTGGGAGAGGGAACCCCCCCGGTGCCCGGTGCGATGCCCGGGAGGGGGGGACCCCCCCGGTGCCCGGCACAGGGGGATGCCCCCCGGTGCGATGCTCGGGAGAGGGGACCCGGGACCCCCCCGGTGCCCGGTGTGATGCTCGGGAGAGGCGAACCCCCCCCGCCGGTGCCCACCCGACCCCAGAGACCCCCCCTCCCCGGCCGCTCACCGGGCGCATCCTGCGTGCAGCAGCAACAGCAGCGGCGGAGGCCGGGCTCACCCTCGCTGGCCATGGCGGGGGCGGCGGCGGTGGTCCCGGAGGTGGGGGGGGGGACGGACGGACGGATGGCTGGGATGTCGGACCGGCCCGGCCCGCCGGTATTTAACGGGTGGTGCCGGGCATGCGCCGGGCGGGGCCCCGGGAGCCGCCCCCGCTTCCCAGCGGGAGGAGCCGGGACCGAACCGCCCCCGCCGGGGGCGGGGATGCGCCGTGTAACGGGGATGCGGGGGAACGGGGATACGGGGCGGGGGGGGATACGGTGAACGGGGGGGGGTTACAGCGGCACAGGGGTGCAGGGGGATCCGGGGTGCGCGGTGTACGGGGGTGCACGGGGACGGGGACGCAGAGGAACCGGGGTGCGCTGTGGGGGACTCGGGGTGCGCAGGAACGGGGCGGGGGGGGGGTGCGCGGTGTATCGGGGTGCGCAAGGACGGGGATGCGCGGGGAGCGACGAATCCGTGCGAACAGGGATCGGGGCGCACAGCGATTTGGGGCGCAGAGGGACGGGGGTACACGGGGATCCGGGGTTCACGGTGTACGAGGGGACACGGGGCTCTGCGCCGGGAGCGGGGTGCAGGAGAATCCGGGGTGCGCCGGCACTGGGGTGCGTGGTTTATCGGGGTACACTGGGAACTGGGGTTCACAGGGACTGGGACGGCTGGGGACCAGGGACCGTGGTTTATCGGGGTGCACAAAGGACCTGGGCCGGTGGGGAAGAGGTTGCGCAGGATCCCGGAGGGGGGCACGGGGATCCCGAGAGTGCGTGGGCTCCCGGGGCTGCAAGAGCGGGACGGGCTCTTCTCGAGAAACACCCATTTTTTTTTGGTCAAAGAAGAAAATTTCTGCACGTAAAGAGCCTTTCGCACACGAGAGTAACTGAGTTCGAGGGGCGAAAGGCAACGGGGACAGCCCCGCGCTGCCTTCAGGGTGCGAGATTTGGGGTTCTTGAATGTTCCTCCTTGGTACATCGATGCTGAACCGCAGGAAAAACTCGAAACAAGCGTTTAATAAAACGAACTCATTTAATACGGGAACCAAATGAGCCATTTTGTTATCAGTCCCTTCAGAAAAACCCTGCACCTCCCCGGGGAAACGGAGTCGACAGTAACAGTCGGTTCGCACCAAAAAATAGCAGCTCCCTCCCAGAGATAAAAAAGCGAGCACACCTCGCCCTGAGCACAGAAAATTCCTCTTTTTCCCTCCCGGCAGTGCGTGCCTGAGGCCGGCAGTAAAAAATACAGTACAAAAATACATTATTGTAACAAAATACGTGGTGTTCTTGCCCCCGGCAACAAGCCAGGGTAATTCTCATGTCTTAGATGTACAAGTTTACGACGATGTTGTTCACCCTTGTCTTCAGCTCATAAATATCTTCAGCATCTTGGGGCTTAGGAATTTTTACCCCTCTTTAAAAAAATAACTAACTACTAAAACTAACTATATACACTTCTAAAACCCTCATTTGTCAGAATTTACAACAGATTCTTCCTTTATATAAAAAGGTTTTCAGCAAATATCGAATGACCTCTTCTTTGAAAGAAATCCAAGTGTTTTTTTCCTCCCAAAAGGTACATCCCCAAAAGCGGGGACTTAAAAAGTCCACCGGTTTATACAGCCGGGTCTCTCGCCGAGGTGCTGAAAGCCATGTGGCAGTCCGTAAGGCTCCCAAAATAAGAGGTTATTAGCAAAAAAAGCTGACGGGAGCCGTAAAAATCAATTAAAAAGCAAAGGCAGGGTAACACTGTGGTTGTACCAAAGGCACCCGGTATTTCAGAGCTCGCAAGACTGCCAATGTTGGGTGGCATGCTTACTTTGTACAAAAAAATAAAAATAAAAATCTTACTTACTGAAACCAGCAAGTCAAACATGGTTTTCTCTTTCCTTCACACCTTTTTGTGGGGTCAGAAAACCCAATTACACCAACAGCCAGGGATAAAAAAATAACCTTTTTCTTATCATAATAAAATGAACCAAAATGAGTCTAAACTTTTTGGCTTGGCTCTTCTCGTGCCTATCTGGAATTTCTTGCATCCCAAAGTTGGCCAAATTGCTGTATCTTTCCAAGCGATGGCTCGCTGGCGGCTGTGCACAACCTCGGGAGGGCTCTTCCAGCCCTCCAAGGCGTTGGAGTTTAGTCCCAAGATCAGTTAAGCGGTGACGGCACTGACAGATCCGTGGAAGAGAAACAGCAAACGGCTTTTTGAACAGGGTTCGTTCAGGTGAGGAGCCGGAAAAAGAAAACCCGCCTGGTGTTCATATGTAGTAGCGTTTTGACCGTGAAATGTTTTAAATAATATCATCACAAAACCTGCACAGGAGTTACAAACACTTCCCCTCCTCCCACAAAGAAGAGCTTAAATTATCCCGTTTCATAGTAAGTCCGCGTTTAAGTCAACAATGTAATGGTGTCGCTCAGTTCATCTTGCCAGAGGAGCATCGTTCCTCTGAACCGGCATCCCGCTGGAGATGTTACTCTCCAAAAATCCACAGAACGTTGACTCCCGATAAACCAAGATTGACACGCCTGTACAAACAAAAGTTATCATAATAAATCACATGTAAACTAAAGTGCCTGTTTAAAACATTAACCAAAAACCTAACAATTCCACGCTTTGGTGTTTTAACACGCAGGCGCTTTGCCGTGAATTGAGCGTGGCTCTTTCAGAATGAAGGGGAATCTGGACATCGCTTTTATTGCTCACACACGTCAGATTGACCCCATTTTATGAAAAAGCTGCGATTGTTTCAAACGAGAAGATGATTTTAACACCACCAATATCATCCCGCTGTAGCGATTTCAGTTTGAAGTGCCTTCAGACAAGGCGCTTCAAAACAGGACGCTCCGTTCACATCTCGTACGCAGCATGATGGCAGGTAACGTCGGTTACTTACCCCAGCATGCCGGATTCTTTTGTCTTTATGATATACAGAAACATAAGCAAGGTATGGAACATGTTGTTTCTGCCCTGAATCCACAGGAAGAGAAAAGAACTTAGAAATCAGGCCACTGACAAGTAATCATAGCAGTATTTCAGGCAGAATAAGCAACCACAGAGAAAGACATCACGGGGTGGCATTATGGGGTGGGTTGTCAGGCTTTTTGCCTTAATACTTTACTTTTTTTCAATTAGGTAAATACCAGAAAAAGACCAAAGGTGGTTTTTGGCTGGATTATCAACTCCAAATAATTTAAATGCTGGAACTTTTCAGAAAGCAGAGATCCAGCAACAAACAGGGATCAATATAAAATTAAAATTCACAGGAGAATTTCACTGTTTTGAGACTGGAAGCTTCCCCCCAGAATTCCTACGGACAAGCACCGGGCTCGCTGGCCTTAAGGTGTGATAAGGGATCAGGGATTACATGACTCGATATTTTAAAATAAATTGTCAGAAAATGAACAAGAGGAAGCTTCGACCACTGTACTTCTGTATCTCAAATAGATACTAAAGCTATTATTTAGTAGCAGACTAAGTACCATGTTGTGGTCAAAGACCAAGCTAATGTTTACTTCCTGCATTGGGCCGGCCTACGTGTAAATAGTCAATAAATGTGGCTAGGACCTAAAAAAACCCCCAAATCAGACCTGCCAACGATTTCCTAACAGCAGAAGAAGAACACTAACACCATCCTACCTTGGGTAGGTTGTAGACGTGGCGCTGGTAGATCAGCTCGTAGTGGGGCGGATTGATGCTGCTTTGGTAGATGCAAAACACGTTTTCATTTGAAGTGTCTGCGAATGAAAAGTTTAAGAGACGACGGGGATTTCAAAGGCGCTGACGTCATCCAAGAGGCAAAGAGCAGCTAAATGTGAGTGCCAGTACCTGGTTTATCTGGTGTCTGAATGAAGTGTTGGGAAGTGAAGGTTTTGCCGTCGGGATACTTGGGGTGAGGCGGCAGCCTGGAGTCGAGGTAAGTGCAGAATACATGCATAATGATCTGGGCAAAGGAAAACAAATCTCACTTTAGCGTCCTTAAAAATAGAGCAGCTTTCTTGCCAGAATCTCAGGTGTTAGTTACAGTATTTGATAGTCTGTGGTTGGAATGCTGACTTAACCCCTCTGTGTTTAGGAGCCCGAGGCAGCCCAATGCTTGAAGCAGAGATGTCAACTGTTCAGGCATGCCGCTGGCGTGAAGGCAAGTTTATTTCTTCCAGTAAGTGAAACAGCGTCAGTCACAATGCGATAAAACTGCTGCTGCACGTCAGGAGCGCAGCTCCCGCACAAGCAACTTTATCCCGGCATCTTGCAGAATTTGGCAAACTTAGTGTATTTAGGCCATGAACTCCAAGCCATCTGTTTTAGTGATGGGTTCTGCACTAGTTGCGAGGATTTGGCTGAGAAGGGCAGATGAAATCAAATTATGGCTTCGCCGACACCACACCTATCGAGCAAATTTCTCCTTTTTCCTCACGAAAGGCAAAACAAAAATCACTGGAAAAACCTGAGCTGGCCCTGGGTCTTATTAAGAATGCCAAAATTTTGAAATAAAGTCCTAGAACCCAGAAAACCATGCCACAGCCTGCTAGTTGTGTTTTAACCCTTCCTGCAGAGTTCTCAACATTTTATGTGGGCAACCTCACCAAATTATCTGCAATCTGGTACTTTCTGTGTTCATTATATATAAACAGGACAAAACAAAAGAATTTCTCTGGGCTAAATGCCAAAAGTCTCTAGAAATCTGGGAGATGCACCTTGGAAATCACAGATTTGTATTACCTGCAGCGTGATTAACAAAAATGCGAAATTGTGTAATTTTTTTTTTTTTTATAGTAATTGTCTTGAGTAAGTTCATGTCAAAACTTCATGGCAAGTGTTTATTTTAACCTGTTATATCAGAACTTCTTTCCTAGAATTCTTAGAAGTTTAATATACTGCCCAACACTACCTCTCCCAGCTGGTTTTGACAGAAGACTGAATTCCAGGGTGCGCTACTCTGTCTCACGATCTTTAAACGCTTTGGAGCTGCTCACCCTGCTGTCTATCGAGACACAAAGAGTTGCTCCGTGGCCAGTCACTACCAAATATTTAATCATATTCACAAACAGAAAAATCAAGTCCTATTTCAAGACTGATTTTGTACAACTTCAGCTTCCAGCAATTGAATCTCACTATATCTTTGTCAGCAAAGCTGTGAAGCTTTGACATTCAGATCTCCTGGTTTTTATTCTCCCAAGTAACTGCAAATCTGTTTGCAGTGGGGAAAAAAAAATAAATCACCCTAACTCTACTTTCAGATACAGAGTTCAGTTGAAGACTCACACTGTAAAGCCTGTTTTCTACTCCCTGAATTGTTCTGTGGTCTTCCTTTCAATTATTTCAATTACCTCAGCTGAATTTTCAAGTCACTGTTTACACTCAGGGAGGTGCTCTTCCTCCTGACCTTTCAGATTAACGGGCTAAGCATCACTACAAGTCTCTCAAGGAAGATATGCACCATCTTCAGATCTCTCACAAAATAGTACCAAATTAAAGAGCAGTCCTGCCACTCGATCTGCATTTTTTTCCTCTGTCCATTATAGCAAAGGAAAATGGGAACAAGGTGAAAGGTTTTCCTTGCATTAAAAACTCTTAGGTGAAGGCAGACATTTTTCTTTTTAAAAAGTATAGCAAGAGAACTGCCCCAACGAGATCCCCACCTGCCAGGATGCTCCCTGTAGTCATCTGACAGACATTTCAGAGGAGTCTTAATTAAGAGCCTGGCCCAAGACTAAGATATGCAACTGCATTTTTGTGATCTACGCGATGTCCAATCCCATTTGCATTATGCCCCACGGAATCTCACCGACTACAACGGGATTACCTGTGTAAGTGATGCTAACAGGATTTTACCATGTTCCTCAAAAGACTTACTGATTAGCCTCTCGAAAACCTATGCCAAAAGGCAACCCACTTTAAGCTGTCGTATCAAGACGTCTTTCAAAACTTACAGAGGAGTCGGTGGGCAAGTCGGTGTCCCACTTGCGGCCTTTGAAATCCCCTCCTCTGTTCCATCGGAATGAACTCATGCATCCGCCCTGAGAAAGCTCTGAAAGCAACAAAATTTATTCAGTTACTGCAGGTTGAAAGTGTATGAAAGCCGTATTTTATGCTAGTTTCAGGAGGTTCATACATGTTTCTGGTGTACAAAATAGGAAAAATTCAGCTAATGAAATGCTTGTAAAGATACTAATATGGGGATGTAAATTTACAGGATGATTTTTATTTGTAGTTAATGAGGGGATTAAATCCAGCACTTTGCACCCCAAGCACGCAGGAGGAAAATGAGAAATAAGGCTTTTTAAAACATTCCCAAAGTTACATTCAAGTCCCACATCATTCCATCGCTATAAAAAGAGAAAGCTGTGAAGAAATATCTCTCCTGCTTAAAAGCAGCTCTCATCCCTGCCGTGACTCCTCAAACGTCTCCACTGAAGGAATGTCTGATGCCACCATGACTTGACGTGGTAATGAAAGTGGTTTAAAGTCAGTATGGTGACACCACGTACCTTTGATTCTTTCTACCAAATACTCCTGGTTTGGTGTAAGATCCAAATACTGCACTATAGCGTTCAGGGTTGGAATGAGCGGAGCTTTAACGAGCGCTGCCTGCTTCAGACTGCTGATGCTGGCTTCTGCAACACAAGAAGAGCCAGTACATCAGCTATGACCACCACAGAACTCCCAACAACCTCCCTTACCAGGTGTCGCTACAAAGAGCTCTCCTTTTTGGTGCATGATTTAAAGTCCTAGAAACACTGAACATGTGACACTACCCCAAACTCTCATTTCAATTCCAACAAAGTAGCAGATGTCTGCTTCGCATCACAGAACATAAAAGCTACAAGGAACCAACACCCACTTTGAAGAGCAAAGGGAGAGTAATGAGGTGGGGACGAGGGCAGCATTGACCAGTTTTTCTGCAGGCATCACAACGGACACAGCCCTTGAGGAGACACTACCAGAAACAGCCCGCAAAAGGTGAATTTAATTTAAATGCAGCATATCAAATCCACTTCTTGGTTAAGGGAATATAAATTTGAAGCAACAAGAGAAGCAGTTCCTTCAGAATTGTTTCGTGACATGAAAAACAGAACTCCAGTTAGTTCATCAGAATTTAAAAAAATAGCTCTTTCAGAAAGCAGCTGATTCTAAGGAAGAATTTGGAAAAGCACATAGGACTGGAGACACTGAGAATTTATAGGATGACCCTGACAGTTTATAGCACATCTATCCTTGAAATGTTTTCTGACAGCTTAAGGTGCAATAATCAATGATAATTTGAGCCTGTAATTCCCCAGCAGGAAGTTTAGGGGGGAAAAAAAAAAAAAGAAAAAAAAGAGAGAGGTTTATGAATTTTATATGAGACAGGCATCAGTGTGACTTCATCAGTATTTCCAGAAGTCTTATGAAGAACTTTTCCAGCTTAATGAAATGCATGACACGGAACAAAGACCACACCAATATAGAGCAGAAATGGAACAGTAACATTTAACAAACCTAATTTATACAACACCTATTCAACACCCCAGCTATGGAGCGGCCGGCCCTCTATCAACCACCACCAGGAACCCCAAAGCTACTGCCTTATCCTACCTCCGATCTGCAATTCTGGACACCCCATTCTTCTCAGCTGAGTGCTCACAGACTCGACCTCTTGGACAAGTGGCACCAGAATAGTCTCATTAATCCACTAGGAAAGAAATATGTGAAAATTCAAGAGGTCAGAAGCAACAAAAATGTTAAAAAACCCCAACCCTTAGCTTACATCCTACTAATCATCACCATTACAATCACAAAGAAGCTTAACAACAGAAACACTGAAGGCAACCAAGGAGGAAAGTAATTAAACTAGAATATCAAGTTAAGGCAGAGTTTAAATGACTCTCTACTACCTTCTAAAAGGCCAGAAAATTCAATGTAAAGAAGTCAGGAAAACAAATCTCTAGAAAGTATCAGATAAAGCTTTTCTGAACAATGAGGAAAGGGGTATTACGAAGCACAGCCGTCCAACCATAAAGATAATTTATACTTTGATGGGTCCTCTCACATTTGTTTCAGGAAATCAAGGAGCTGATAAACACTCTATGTGGGATTTGTACGTGACAGGATTTGGAAACTGAAGCAAGCTGGCCCTAGATTTAGGAACAGATGCTCCAGGAATCTGGTACAGATCTCATACAAATCTTTGCTTTTCACTGATCTTACTATTTAAAAACAAAACAAAACAAGCTTGTTTTGTAAAGCTACATACTTGATAGATGCTATGACTGAAGGGGCAATTCAAAGTTAGATTTACTAATTATTTTGCCACAGTGTGCAATTAAGTCCCCTCTGCTATAGCAATTCCTATTGATAAGATCAAGATTTTTCTTTTTGCTTTTTATTATGACTGTCAGAAAAAGTCAACCTTTGGGTTGGAATTTTCCATGCTTTGAGCCCAGGAGAATGAGTTAGAAATACTGCAGAAACATCAATTTAGCAATCTGAGTTACAGCAAGGAAAACCAAATCTTGTCATATCCGAGATGCTTTTGTTTGTCATTCAAAGGTGGATGAACTTCACAGCTGTGAAGTTTTCAGAATGCAAAACCCCGAGGTCAGGTTGAAAACGCATCTCAGCAGTCCCCTCTTACAAGCATGGTGTGTTTTTATCTCCTTGTTCCAGCCCACCCCAATCCTCAAACAGACACTGCAATTCTTCCTGCCTCCTTCGTCATACAGTGGACACTGAAGTAGTTTTCCACTCTGCTGCGCTCGTTCTTAAAAACCAGGGAGTCTTTAGAGATGGGACTTACGTTTCTGAACTTAGCGGTCCAGGAATCCATGTGATCAAGGAGCTGCCGGTTCATTGTCACCCGTGCCCAGACCTACGGAAAGGTTTATTTAGTACATATGAGAACTTAACAGAATACCAAGAGTTTTTAGGGTCTACGAAAATTTCTGATACTAACTACAGCACGTAATTCAAATAGCATTTTTCGCAAAATTTTTATACATCTGCTGGCTGTATCCTGTGACTTCTACAGCAGCTTCACATATGACACTCCCACTCTCTATTCACAGTACAATCATCCTGAGTGAGCCCAAATTCAGTTTTAAGCTCTCCACTCTATTAGGATAAAATTGGTCTGAACTGTAGGCTTGATTTAAGAGGTATTTGAATGGAACCTTCATTAGGTTAATGCAGGAAATAAAGAAAATCGATCAAATTTAATTGAAGCCACATGAATTGTGTTCCTTTGCATCAGACTTCTTTCAGACGCAAGCGTAAAGGCAGTGCTTTATATCCTTCAGCTGTTCCACTGGGTTAAATACAGATCAGTTTCAACTCAGTTTTTACGTCACAAATGTATTTATCCAGCATAAGCCTTGCTCTCCGAGGGAGAAATAATTTTCCAACTACAACTCAGAATTTGCAATGTCCATTTACAGTGACAAGGAGTCTTGCAAGCTGTATGAAGATGGTTAAATGCTAGAGGATTTCCCCCTCCCACATTCTTGATACAGCTCAAATCCAAACCGTTACATGAAGCTGTACATTCTAGGGGCCTCCTTCTCCCTCTTGACCACCTTGCTGCTGAATTTACCTCTTCTGCAGCCTGTTTTGAGCTCAGATCAGCTTCGTCCTTGTGTGCAGATGGAGCCTGGGACCTGCAAGCCAGCTGATACTGGAACTTTCTCAGCATCTGTGCGTAGTCTGCCATGGAACGGCTGTAGTTCCAAAAAGTTGGGCTGCTGGAAGGAGAGCTGGAATCTGAACTTCCTGAAACGATTCATACATTAAACAGTCATGTACAATTATTGCCAAGTAATTCCAGAAGCAACAGTAGAGGCACAACAGGTCAGTGTATTAAGGCTTTGACAAGAGACACGAACACGAACTGCCATGAATACATACACTGAAGTTAGTCTGCATAAACACTGATTTCACCCTTGATTGTCCCTATCCAGGACAAAAACTGCCTGCAGGTAATTCACCCCCTTTATCTGAAATGCCTTCTCTACAAGATATCCCTCTCATCAAGGTGATAAAGCCTGACATCTTATCATGGTCCACTACAGCCAACAAATGCTACAGAGACAATCTATCAGCACACATTTCCATATGCTGCAACAGCAGCATATATCCTATCCAAAGGAATACTTTGGAGGAAAACTTTCCGAAGCTCCTAAGCCATGGAGACATGTAGAAACAATGGCATCCTACCTCATGTCCTAATTACTCAGTAGAAGACCAAACTGTTCAGCAGCAGCCTTTACCAAGGTCACAGGTGATTACCATAAATGAATTAGGTCTATTCACTAGTACGAGTACACTGGAATCCTTTGCAACGTCTCTCATCCACAAAAGCCAATCTCAAATAAAACCACCACCTTCTCATTGCCAAACTTTTCCGATCAAATCAGTTTGTTTATTTACCTAGTTGAACTCTGTGCTGTTTCTCTTCTTCATTTCGAAGGAAGGTGTCCAGTGACTTGAGCTCTGTCATATAGTCTTCTTTGCCAGTGGGAGAATTATAGTGAATGGGTGAAGAGCGGTAACGAGACCTTAGCCCACCGCTTTCCACTGGTCCAATACTCATAGGGTACGGTGATCCACCAGGAGAGGGGCTGAAGCTGGAAACCTCGGGTGAATAAAACCAAACAATTGTGTCATTTTTTTTCTACTTTGTATTTACATTTTAGGTTCTTATTTTTGCTTTGTTCTGAAACAAATTAGCCACTCTAAAACAACTGAAGTGACACTAGGGAAAAAGCACAGATCCCAATACGACAAATTTACATCTACTTTGCAAAAGGAACAAACACACATAATACACAACTCTCCGCTGGCTGCTGCTCACCTTCGATGGTATACGGCACAACACAAGGACCAAACTGTACCCTTGGGAGCTGTCTTGGTCATTACCTTGTTGTAGCTGCTGCTTGGTGAGTAGGTTACAGCACTGCCGTAAGAAGCGCTGTTGCTTGACAGAGGCTGTAACTGAGGGCTGTACCCTGTGATACAACTGGTAGTAAACTTTGGACTGGCACTGGGGGAGCGGGACGGGCTGTAACTCAACACGCTTTGACCCTGGATCGGAGGAGAAGGTGTCGAAGACGGGACTTTCTTTGCTGCCAGCTCACGTGGTGGAGTTGTTTGTACCGCTGCAATAAGGAAAAACAGAATTAGCATTGTGGATGCAGCAGCCCCAAACTCTCCTCCCCCTTTAAACGCACAACAAACGCATACACAATGTTATCTTAAGGCAATTTATAAAGATGCTAGAAGGGACACTAGAAAAATCTGGCCCCTACAGAACTCAGCAGTCAAGCCACTGATGGAAAAAAAAAGACGACCGAGACACAAAACCACAAGTCAGTACAAATCCTACAGCTTCAGATTTCTGTTAAATGTTACCAGGCACCTTGCAAAACCTAGGGGGCTTCTGTAACCTTTTCATCAGCTACTCTGCCTCCCAACTTTATGCATCTTTAGCACACTGAATGTCTTAATTTATCTGTGCAAATAAACATATGAGATCCTTGAACTTTGGTGATACAGCATTACTCCTATCTGCTTCCTGTTTTCTAGGAGCAGACTAGCAGTCTGTAATACCACTGTGCTAGCATTTTGCTTTTGGTTTATTTACCTTGTCAGGTTCTGCTGTATTTTAAAACTTTGCTTTGATGTTCAAGAGCTTTCTGAACGACTACTTTCTGGGCTCTCATTTTCAGACTTCGCAGGAAGGTCTGTCTGTCCCTCTAATTTGGTTCTCGTTATCCAGCATGATATTAGTAGGATATCAAAAGTAAATATAAACCTGCACTCTCTGCCTTGCTCCTAGTCCCGTGTATAGGTTACAAATTCCTTGTCCAACCTCACAATGTTCGAGTCTCTCACTGTCCTTCAGCGGCCACTATCATCCTGTCATTTTTCACCGTGTGTGTTTGCTCTCCCTCCAGTTCTCCCCACAAACACTCATCAAATTACTACTCAGTGTTGTGAATTTTAATACGCTGCAGGTAATTCAGTTTACCGCTCATGTCAGATGAGGTAATTCAGAACTCACTTCACTGAAGAATCCTGCCATTGAGAAAGATACCATCTCAAAAGAAAAAAAAAAAGAATAAAAAAGATTGCCAGAGAGGCTTATTACACCCACCTGCATTCTGCAACCCCAGCAGGGTCTGCTGGCCAGGACTCATGACCAAGCTCGTCGGTGCCACTGTGTATTTGAAGTACCTCCAGAAATCAAATAAGGCATTCAGGCTGAACAGAGATGCAAATGCAAGTTCTAGAAGAAACACAGAAGTTTTTACCAAAGCTTGAGCATGGGGAATAATAAAAGTGTGTTATCTGCAAAAACAGGCATATGCCCATTAAAAATAGGTCATTATTAGTGCTATCAATAAGTATGAACTTGGGCAAGTAGCTAAGATTTCTTCACCTTCTTACGCAAGAACCATTGAAGATAATTTTCCTTTCTTTATTGAGATGAATTTATATTGCTAAAATTGAATTTTTAAAAATGGATGGTCATTTCCCAAAAGGAACATAAACTACTGCAATGAAGTTTCGCAGTATTTCTCAAAAATCATCTTTTGTCAAATCATCTGTCACTCATCTCATGATCTTTCTCCCCCTCACTTCATCTCCTAATAGTATTCAACACATCTAGCTTAGAGTCTACTCCTCTGAAACAAACTTTAATTATTGTGAAATGTCATCCACACTCACAGTACAACACAGCAGTAAAATCTGCAGTGCTCTCCACACATTAAACAGATTTAATGCATCAAGCAAGTTCTTCATGCCCTTTCATGATATATCTAAGAAAGCTGTTAATACTCCTTACCTGTTACTAAAAAGGATGAAATTCCAACAGTTTCAAGGGAGATAACAGAAAGCAAAACAAAGTTTTGGTTTAAATTTAAAAAAAAAAAACCAAACCAAAACATCACACCAAGAAAAAAAAAAACAAAGCTCACTTAAAAATGACCTCCCCAGCAATAAAACTGACAAGTGAAAAAAGAAAAGAACCCTGAAAATTAATTTAAATGCTGCAGCAACTCACCAATATACCAGAGTGGCCAGTATGTGATGTTGTAATACGAGCTTATAAGTTTTCCAGTCCTGAAAAGAAAACCAAGAAGTTACCTTTTTGCAACAATTCAGTCCCAGGAAATACTTAGGGATATACAAAGTAGATGCTTTGCTTGTTTGAATCAGATGTAACAATTAACATACATTTCAGTATATATCATGCCCGCAACAGACACATTAAGGAGTCCCCAGGCCAAGACCACTTTCCGGGCTTCAGTCTCTTTCCTCATCTTGATGGTCCTGTCGATGAGGGAATTCACTGGACTCTGTTCTGGTGTCATTATCTGTAACAACAAACACAGAGAAATGACAAAATCTGTTAACTTTTATACAGTAAGATTCTCAGTCAGCACAAGATTAAAGAAAAAAAAGCAGTAATCCACACCAAACTATATAAATGGGCTTTACCTTTAGCCAGAGTCATGTTTAGCGTATTAAAAAAAAGCAGATTCTTTTTATCAGTAAAGATAGGTAATATTTCTTTAATGAACTCTACTGCCAGCACTGTCACCTCAACAGTGTCTATTTTCACCAGTGAGGTACAAATGAGAGGATAGAGACAGATTCCAACCTCATTTTTGAAAAATAACATCCTTCAGAAGCGAGAGACAAAGCTCCTGCCTTCTCCAGGCAAAGGAAGACAGAGGAAGGAAAGGCCTTGCACAATCCTGCAGTATTTTTATTGAAAATTCCCACTCATTTCAGTAGGTAACAGAGTATTTTCAGATTGTACAGCCACCTCCTGTGGGCTCACCACATCTGAAAGGTAGCAAGCTTTATGCCCAGTAACACCTTATGTGAAAGAAATAACTCTGGTGACCTTTTCTGCTAGTCTTGTCACCAAAATATGCTACTGTTCCTTCCTGCAACTTGCTTAAAAACTTGTCACATAATTCTTCACTAGACGGGAACATAAATAATTTGCTTTTTGGGAGAAATACTTCAACTGTACATTACTACCTTAAAAAAAAAAATACAAACCCCGAATCACATTACCTTCTTCTTACTGGTACAATGATTCAACGGTGAAATAGTTAACATCAGGATTACTGGAAGAATTATACAAGAACATGTTGCCTGGTACTTTTCTTGACAGGGTTTTGATCCATTTTGAGCCCCAAGACTTCCCTTCCCACACTGACAAATGTAGCAGCCCTAAGCAGAGATCCTCTCCCCCATCCTCACATTCTCAGCCTCTCTCCCTGAACCATGTCCTCCTGCAGAAGCAGAAGTTGCACTGTTAAGGCACTGAAATAGAAGTGAGATTTGGTTCCTTTCTACTTGCTTAGGAAGGTTGGGTGTGGGGTTTTCACCTCCAGACCCAAATATGTCCTCCCATACCCCCTGCCCTCTTCTACTAAGGCACAGTAATGAGGGAAGGCCTCACCTTGACAACCCATAAGGCACTGACCCCAGTGCCACACATGGAGGTCCCCCACACCTCCTCTTGCCCCAAATCCCCCAGCTTCCCCCATGCATGCCCCTCTGTCACATATAGTCCCAGCTCCCCTTGCCCAAGACCCCAGGGAACCCTCCACTCAGATCTCGCTGTCACAGACAAAGAACCCCCACAGCTTCCCCTGCCACACACACAGGGATCCTCTGAGCTCCCCCTACCCAGACCCCGCCGTCACACGCAGGCAGCCTCCACATCTCCACCCCAGCCAGCAGCCCCACTCCACCCCGGGGGGCCTCTACAACTCCCCCCACTCAGACCCCACTGTCAGAGAAGCTGCCTCACCGCTCTCCCCCGCCCCCACCAGACCTCACCGTTACACACGGGCAGCCCCACAGCTCGCACTGCCCACAACCCTGTCACACAGAAGAGGCCCGACACCTGCCTCCCCCCCATCCTGACCCCTGTCACAGGGAGGCGGCCCCACATCTCCCCCCCCATCCTGACCCATCACACAGAGGCGGCCCCACAGCTCCACCCGCCCACAACCCTGTCATACACGGGTGACCCTACGCCTCAGCGGCTCGCTGCTGGACACAGCCCGGCTCTAGGCAGCCTCCCCTCAGAGCCCCCCATGCAGGCCCCAGGAACCAGGCGGTGCTAGTGGAGGGGGGGGGGGGGGCAGTCACAGTACCTGCCGCAGGACTGAGGGTCAGGGGAGGTAAGGGGACACACAATTCCCCTCAGGGAAGGCAGGGGCACCCCCTTTTCCCAGCCGGGGAGGGGGGGAAGCACAGCAGATCGCTCGCCCTCACACAGGCGAAAGGAACCGGCCGCGCCGTCTGCGCCTGCGCGAGCGCCGCCGGCCGCGTCACCGGCCGCGCCGCGCGCGGAGGGAGGGGGCGGGGCCTGTCGCTGTAGGGAGGGCAAGGGAGCTCGCGCCGCGGCCGTTGGAGGGCGCCGCGTTTTGGCGGGAAGGGGCGCGTGAGGCGGGCGGCCATGTTGTTGCGCGCCGCGGAAGGTGTGAAGATGGCGGGGGGGGGGGGGGAAGACCGCCTAACTCGCCGTCGTGCAGAGCCACACGTTGCTGTGTTTATGCTGAGTTGGCTGTATAACTAAATTAATTGATTGCACGTAGTAATGTATATCAGAGCATGCATTGCCAAGGTCAACAGTTAAAGATTTTGGGTCTGTTTGCGCGCTGTACGGGTGGAAATTCATATTTCTGTCCTGAAATCCTGTAAATGAAGAGGGTTGTGTGAATTTCGTGCTAAATCGGTGTATACAGAAGGTATTACCTGAGGTAAAGGTGGTCCCATTGGATAAGGTGGCTTGGGTGACAAGCTTGTCTCGTATGACTGGGTGGTAAATCGCGCAACATTGCCAGTGTGGTGACATACTGACTTAATCTCAGTGACGTTTTCATGTGATATGGCCTTTTGAGGCAAGAAGAGCAGGGTATGTCTAAAGATGGGAAGAATTGGGAACCAGCAAGGTGAGAGGAGCTGGACCTGGCCCGCGGCAGCATATTGAGCTGAGGTGGCTGCAACAGCTCGTACAAGACAGGGGCAGCAGCTCTGCAAAAGGAAGATTATCTGGGATGTTCTGCTTATCTGGGTTATCCAGTCTGTTTCTTAATTTTCCCCACTTTGCTTCCAGTTTGGGTAAATGCAGAATATTCCAAGTTGCTCTACTGTTATTCTGTTATAAAGAGCTGGTTATAGGAAACATATGGTAATAAAAACACAGTTGGAGAAAGGGAGGAGAGAAACTTAAACAGGCTGAAAGTTCATTTGGTAGATCTAGGCCAATGGGCGAATTCAGTTGGTTTGAAAGTCTCTTGACTTTGACTCATTTCCTAAGCAAGAGGATGAAAGCAAGAAAAGCATGAAATGGAGATAATATTGAAGGACTGTTAAAAACCTACTTTGGCCTTCTAGTCTTAAACAGTGATGCGAGGATGGGGTGAATCGCTTTTTATCAGTTACAGAGGAAGAGGAGTCTTGTGGTGCAGTTCCCAGCCTTGACACAGCTCAAGTGAGAGGAGATGAATCCCACCCAACATCCCCAAAACAAGAGATGGTCAGCTGGGTAACAGGTTGCCGAGGGGCTGCTCCGAACGCGGAAACGCTCACCCCTTGGAGAGGGGACAGCCCCGTGTCCCAGGTCCAGCGACGAGGCTCCATGGGATACCCTTTTTCCTCTCTTGGGTGGTATTACTGGCAGAATGACCCCGTGCTTTCTGGCGCTCATCGGAAACCAGATGAAAGGGAATATGATGAGGAGGAGGAAGGCTTTGGGGGGATCAGAGGGAAAATCCTCCTTTGCTCCTGTGCTGGCATTTTGATTATCTGTCTTGTCTGTTGTGCTCGAGTAAGATATTTAATTCTGTGTTTTCTGCTGACACCTGCTGGCTTTTAGCAGAAGGTTATTGTGGGCTTACACAAAACTTTCCTGCCTAAAAGTCTTTCACAACCTCGGAAGTTGTTATTTATAATTATCTTATGGGATGATGTCACTGTTAGAACTGCTCTTTAATCTCCAGGTATAGGTAACTGATTGTATCTCTCCCAGTACCCTTCTTGTTATTACCAGTTACAATTCATCTGTGTGCTTGCTGTCCTAAAATGCAAAGCTAAAACATGATCCGATGGAGTGTGTGGTGCGTTATAAACTGCTGTATGACTCAAACACATGAAATCCGGGGACAACCCTGGGAAGTTGAAGGTCTTCATTTCCTAATTTAAGGAAATTTGAGTTGGAAAAAAGTAGCTCCACTGCGGTCAGTGTTGTTGCACTGGCATATAGCTGCAGATTTTCCAGAGAGATCAAAATGAGGGTTCTGCTTCTAAAATGGTGCCAGTCACATCTACGAATGGTGAGCCACATACTGAAATCCCTACTCATTCTTTATCCAGGGCATACCCAAGGTGCCTTGCGGATTAGGAACATGGAAATAATCCATTACTTACAGAAATAATAGTTCTCTCACCAGTAATCCAAAATTAATTGCTTTATAGCCAATTAACTTTGATCATCTAGGAGATGAGTTGCAGACGGAGCCCTTTGCCATGTTGGTGTTACAGCTCTAGCTCGAGAAGATGAGAAAAGAAACATTTCTATCCAAAGGCGAAATGTGTGTGGGATTTCCAAGGAATATGGGCTTGTTGAGAGTCTCAGTAGAAATGGCGAAGGCATGAGGGCTCCCCTCTTGGCTGCGTTTTCCTGGGGCAGGGGCTGGCAGGGCTCCCTGTGCCGTAGCTGTGTGAGGACCAGTCAGCCTCACATCCCAGGGCCTCTCTCACAAGCTCACACATGCTTTATAGAATTAGCATTATATAAGGAATTAAAGTTTATATGTTGTTCTAAGTAACATCATCTGTACAATGTTATTTCCCTGAAACAGATTCTCCAGAAAGTCCAAGGTAAAAGATTATATTCTGACAAAAGGGAGAGCAGTTCAAAAGGTAAATATGAGTTTTGCAAGTTACGTGTAGAGTTCAAAAAAGCATTACAGAAAATGCCCAGGACCCTGTGAGAGAGCAGGGGGCAATGCAGAATGTAAGTGGAGAGGGCAGAGGGGACAAGTGGGCCAGCAGGAGCACAAGAAAAGCTCAGTCCAGCATGGGTCGTCTCCCCTCTCTTCCCCCTTCCTACTGAATTGCCAAACACTTATTTTGAGAGGATGGGAGACGAGGGGGACTGTGGGCTTGAGCTCAGTCACGCTGTGTGGGTACGGCAAGGACAGAGGCTGCCTCTTCCTTCCTAACTGTGATAGGAGAGACTACTACCCTGTATCTTGGTTGCAAGAACATTTTTTAGATAGGGGCAACAACAGAGGGTCCAGACTTTACAGAAAAGAACTGACTCCACCTAAATTTGATGACTTTTGAGGCCTTTCTAGTTGGTAGGGGGGTCATATATCGGTATGGCAATTTTAAGCAACGAGACGAAATTTGGTTAGATGATATTCATTTAACCTTTCACTTCTTAACATGTCACCACTGCATTCGTGATTCACTGCATGATACCACATCCTCTTAGGACTGTGTGGAGAGTACGTCCCACCCTGCCCACATTAAGTGTGCCAGGGCCTGGAGAGCGCTAATTGCCCTGAGTGGCCTCGTGGGGCCCCCACCCACATACCCTCCGCCCCTTGGTGTGGGAGCTGCATTTAAGCTGAGGCCATTCGTTTTGGTCCTTCTTTGAGTTGCAGTGGGTGCATGGTGGACTTGTAGCTCCTGATATCCTGGCTGTGGACCTGCTGTGTGAGTGTGGACTTAACCTGAGGATCTGGATTGTGGTTGTTCCTGGTCAGTGCCACCAGACCTGCTCTGCTCCCCTCGTTTGGGTCCCATGGGGCCATGCTGCTTGTGGTGAGCTCTCTATCCCTGCCTGCCTTGCTGTCACCTTTGGTTTCTGGCTTGCTGTGGCAGTGCACCCCTGCTCTTGCTGCTCCCTAATTTGGGTGTTTTGGTCCCTGAGCGCTACAGAGGCTTTCAGTCTGTGCAGAACTTTGCCCATAGGACTTACCCTGTGGTTCAAGGCTGGTCTCCAAACCCTGCAGGACCTTATGGCTACGGCGGGAGGGCACAGTGCTGCAGGCTTCTGTAACTCCTTCAGTGGGGATTAGGAGTGGGTATAAAGGTTTGGGCTTAAATGCAAGGGGTGGAGGCCCCAGATGAGACTAGCCAGGGCACTTGAAGCTTGTTGGTGTACTTCAGACCTTGGCATCATGTTTGGCGGGATCTCTTGGCAGCCTTTAAATCCATGCAGGATGTAGCATGAGTAATGAAGCAAGCTATAATTTTGCCCTAAATTAAGTCCCTCCTTCCTGTTTTCAAAGAGTGAATCCACAGGAGGTAGTGTGGACAGTCTGTTGGTTCTTTATGAAATGTTGAAGGCCATAGCTAGAGGTGGGATTTGACTTCCACCAGAATTACTGTAGTGCTAGAAGCAGGAAATCCTCGTGATGGTTCCTGTCTCTTCGGATAAACTCGTGTTATCCGATTTACGTTGAGGGGAGTGGAGATCTGCTTGTTTCCCAAGGACTGGGTTAGGTTAAACCTCAAAGACCTGGGGACTTGCAGGAACATACCTTACCTCACTGCAGAGCATCTGTTCTTCACAGTGTGCCCCCAAGACACAACAGTTGCAGGATGACTAATTCCTGTATGTCAAAACAGGCAGAATCCCTGCCTGAGGCTCCCTTTGTTCCCAAAAACAGGAGGCCTGGCCTTACAAAAGACTTGCTTGGAGTCTGCTGTGAACACATGACAAGAAGCCCTTGCCCTGGCTGCAGAGGGGTAGGGTGGGAGTGGAGATCGGGGGAGGCTCCTCAGGGAGATGCTGACAAATGTTGAGAGCGGTATGGGTGAGAGCTTTATTAAGAGCTTCCTCTGGGGATTGTCAGAGACTTCCTTTCCTTGGTCTCCTGGGGTTGATTAGAGTAGCTGAACTGTCTCCCTTCTGTCCTGTGTTAGTTCCCAGGAACCCCATCCGCAGGTATTACAACAGGGTCAGCACCTGGCTCTTCCTCAGTACCATTTTTAGTGGGACGAACCAGAATTGTATCCAGCAGCCCTCCGGCCCTACCTGTCATTCTGGGGCAACCGCAGCTGGGTGTTCCCACAACCGAAGGCAAGAGAGATGGTTCCCAAAGCTCAGCCAGGAGACTGCCCGACGCCATTACTCCTTCAACGTAGATAACAACAACTCAAATATCTGGGCACCTTTACGGAAGGCGAACAAGATGAAGGCTATTCCCCATGAAGCGAGCTGTAGACAGAGTCCAGCACAAGAGCAAGGGGACCCAGAGAGCTACTGGATCAGGGAACAGCCCTGCGGGCATTGTAAAGCTGAGAGGACCCAGCAGTGGCTGTTCCAGCACTTCTTCAAGCCTGTGTCACCTCCTCCCGAGAAGGATACTTCATTAGAAGAGGATGTCTAGCCAGCCTGTCCAAGGAGAAGGGTCTAGCTGTAGAGTTGAGCTCCTCTAAATCCCTGTGCACCCAAGGCTTTTTTCTGCTCCTACTATACAACTTGCTTTCATGTGACTCTTGCTGCAACCTTAATTTGCTTGAAACACTGGCTGGCTGGATCTGTGTAAAACTATCCCAGCTGAAGATTGGTGGGATGCTAGTAATTTCAATAAAGAATATATTTAAACTATCTGGCTTATATCTGGAAGTGTGTAACTTGTATATAAGAGTGAATCTATAGCATTGCCTTATCCCAGTCTATCAGAGACAACTTGTTGCATAGGAGGCAGGACCCAGAGTTCATCCTTCAAAATAATCACTCCAATTGAGTATTTTTGCCGGAGTGAGATCTTTCTGCTGGCTGCCTCTTTGTAACAAGGAATGGGCTACTAGAAATCTATTGGAGCAAAACCCATGACCCAGAGCCTACGGGTAGAACTCCTCACGCCCAGTGAGAGCTGGGGTGACCTTCAGTTTGACTATGTTTTCCTCTATCTAGAAAAATGTGTAAAAGAACACCGAGGAGCTTTGTGGGTAAAGCTTTGCAAACAACTCCTCCCTTAGAGGTTTGAATGTGTCAGTGGAAAATATTTTTTTGAGGCGAAATCGGCCTCCTATCTGTTGGTTGCCTTGAAAGCTCTGATAAGTGCGAGAACTTAATCACATGGAATACAGTTACGTTTTATCTGAAAAAGGGGGTTTCTTAACAAATCCTGTGTAAATTCACTTTCGCTAGGCTGGGTTGAACTTCACTTCAAACATGAAGCTCATTTTGATCTTCAGTGCTCTCTTCGGGGCTTCCTTGTGCCTGGAATCTTTTGTTGGGTGAGTTACGCTTTTGTGGAAGGCCTTCCATTTAAGGCCGTATTATCCAGTTGTTGTTTTTCATTACCTTAAGTTTACAAAGTCTGCTTGGGGCACATTCTTTGATTTTTATGAGTGACTTCTCTTGTTGCTTTGGTACTCCAATGTTCGAAGGAACCCTTCTCTACTTTCATTTGGGTTTTCTAAGGAGAAGGGTCTAGCTGCAGTGTTGAGCTCCTAAATTCCTGTTCACCCAAGGCTTTGTTTTGGCTTTTACTGTACCTAGGGAGCAGTCTGAAGCCTTGATCTGGCGCTGAACCTCGCTGCAAAGCTGGAGCGTTCAGCTTGACAGATCTGGTCTGGCACAAAGCAGAGCTGAAAGACCAGAACCTGGCCTCAGGTCGGAAAGGTCACTAGCTTCTCTTTGTTTTTGAAGATTCTCATTTCACTTTAAATGCTTAATTGTCTTCAGAGCCTTTCTAAGCAATTAAAATCCTTATTTCCAACTATTGTATTCTAAAGGTTTAGCTGTATGTTGCATTGCAAAATTATTTCCTGGTATATTTCCTCACAGTCTTACTGTGTAAGAACTTAATAGAAGAGGATAAAAAAACCTAACAGATACTTCCTGAGAAGTCGTAAGTGAACACTAGATTCCAGTGAGTAAATCTGTATATGAAGATGTAAGGATTAAGAAATAATATACATAGTTTGCTAAAACCCCAGGATTTGTAAAGCCAGGAGAAGCTATTTTGATCATTTAATCTGGGCTCTGGCATAATGTAGACTGGATTCTCATGAATTAATTCGTCAGTCAAGTCCAGTAGCTGTGGTTAATGAGCCTCATCTCTTCACAGAAGAATCCAATCCAGAAATAAAGCTTATGGTGATGGAGAATCCAATAATAAGTTATTAATGTGGTGAAGTGCCTTCAGTGTTGATTTAACTTGGTTCAACAAAAGAATCTTATACTTCAGCTGGCCAGACTGAGGAACCCGGTGTTAACGAGTGTCTCTTCTCAGCGGCTGAGGCCACACTAGTAAATAAACACACACATAACTGAGCTCATATGCTACGTCCCTTGTTTACCCTGTCTTAAGATGTTTTTTTTCCAATTCTGCAGTTATTCATGTCGGTTTGCTCCGAGTTGTCTCCATTTTTCGGTACCGCTTGCAGTGGGTGCCAGCAGAGCAGCCAGGTCAGGTCAGGATATGGGACTCCATGGACTTTTGTTCTCTCTCCAGCAGTGGCCAAATGCGTGTGCCGAGGGAAGAGAATGAAAACAAACACACGCTTTAACCACCAAACGCCATTTGCAAATGTAGCAGTAAAGCTCGGCTCACTTGCAGTAAATCCCAATCTATACAGCTAAGGAGCACATCGGTGCTTTTGGCTACGGCATTGATCCCAGGCTGTACTTCCAGTTGTTAATTCATTATGGCTTCCAGGTTTCCTTCAGAATCCCCCCTGGTTCTCCAGAATAGGATCTTCTGTCCCCCAACTGTTGCATACACCTGTTGTTCCTAGATCCTTTTGTCATTTCATAAAAGCATTGGGTGGAAGGGACCTCCAAAAGTTTTTAGCCTACCCTCCTGCTCAGAGCAGGGCATGGAGCTGTTTCCCCTTGTTATCATCTGCCCCTGTCGAGAAGAGTTGGTAATTTTTTTGACAAAAAGAGTTTGTCATTTTTTTAACAAACACCCCTTCCAGTTGTCGTAGGCTGCAATTAGATCAGCCTGAACAAGCCTGAGCTCATCAGCCTCTCCTCGTGGTACTGCTTGCTTCTGCCTATTTTACCAAGCAGCCTGGAACATTGTGTATTTGAATGGGTTATATATTTTTAGTGATCTAAAAACCACTGGGAGACTGTATGTTGTGATCACTGTATGTTGTACAACGCATAGTCTAAGTTAATAGCTGAGGTTACCTCTGTAACCGGTGGAGTGAGGTACTTCCAGAAGGTGATTCATTCCACCTGGAATGGTGTAAGCCACCCTCTAATGGTATCGGCTTCTGACAGCACAGGGAAGTTTGTCAACAGTATTTGGCTAAAGTGAAGAAAGGTGACATGAATGCCATATTTAGTGTTTGGTTTGCTTTGTTGTATAGTGCTCCCCAAACATTTGATCGTTTGCCAACTTGACGAGAGTTATTTTTTTCTGCAAGTTGTTGACAAAAAATAACTAATAGATGCAAGAATGATCCTTGTAAGCAATTAAAAACTCATCCACTTGGTGTCTTGTTTATGATGAAATCTTAAAAATTGCCATTTAACTAGTTACTAATCTTGTGCACTTGTAGCAGGCTGGCCCTGCAGGTTGTTGGTTGAATTCTTGTGTAACACTAAGTCACCTGCATTGAAGAAGTCTGTATTGGCTGGTAGCATGCAAGTAACTACCCACTAAATTTGTGATCTCAATAACAAGCTAGTTCAACCAGACCCCTTTTTGAGACTGTTTCTGAAGATTTATTGATTTATTGCAGGCACCAGGTTCTCCGAATCAAGACAAGGAACGAAGAGGAGGTTAAGAAGTTACAACTTTTGGACTCACTGGAACACCTTGAGGTGTGTTATTACCACGGAGGTCTTATTTTTTAACATTTCAGACTGGGGTAGGACTTATCAGGGTAGGACTTTGCATCGCATTTGAAAGGTTCGTACTATACTGTGGCAGCTGCCATAAATACATTTACTGTCTCAATACTTGGTGTTTGATCTGAAAGTTCTAGTACCAGCTTAGTATTCAGGAGTGCCTGCATTCATATTTTCTTCTTACTGGGTTTACAATCATATTTGAACTGATCTGCTCTTAAACTTAGCATCAAAAAGCTTGTCTTTAAAGTGGGGATGCTAATGTTTTTGTACTTGTCTCCCAGCGTTGTGGGAGGAATTTATTAGTTAGTCTATGCTGTACTGAAACAGGAAAACGCACTATAAAATTCTAGGTTATTACTGTTCTTATTGCCATTGGTGAGAATTTTTATTCTTACTTTGAACAGTATAGAAATGAAAATTTAGAAAAGCCCTACCAAAGGAGAAATTAAAGGAGAAATAAAAACAAAACAATGGGTTTCATATTACCTAATACTGTAATACAGAGCTTTTCTTGAAACTGTTTGTGGTAAAAGGGAGAATAGTAAAATAATCATAGAATCACAGAATGGTTTGGGTTGGAAGGGACCTTAAAGACCATCTAGTTCCACCCCCCCTGGCATGGGCAGAGACACCTTCCACTAGACCAGGTTGCTCCAAGCCCCATCCAACCTGGCCTTGAACACTGCCAGGGATGGGGAATCCACAGCCTCTCTGGGCAACCTGTTCCAGTGCCTCACCACCCTCACAGTGAAGAACTTCTTCCTTATATCTAATCTAAATCAACATTCTTTCAGTTTAAAGCCATTACCCCTTGTCCTTTCACTACATGCCCTTGTAAAAAGGGCATAATCATCATAGAAGACTAAAATTTCCTCTTGCTTGTATGACTGAAGCTCTGAAGTCAGTGAAAATGCTGACTTTAGTCTTCTGCAGACCTTTGTTATTTTTATTGTGAGTTTGTCACATTAACTGATACAAGGTTGTGGTGAGGCCAAGCTAAAGAATGGAGCGTGCTGTAAGCATGACGGGCCACAATACTGCAGGAGCCATTCAATTTGGGACAAATCAGCATCTCTAAAGCTTTAGAAGAGCTGTTTGCAGAACGCTTTCCCCAAACCAAATCCTTTTTCCTTTCTCTTTTCAGCTTGATTTCTGGATAAATCCGTCCACCCCTGCCCTCCCTGTGGATGTGCGAATCCCCGCTAACAGCGTCCAAGCAGTCAAAGCCTTTCTGGAGTCCCATGGGATTGAGTACTCCACCCTGATCGAAGACCTGCAGGTAGGCAATGCTACTTGGCACTTATTTAGCTTTTATATCCTTTGGAAACAAATAGTGATTCACAATCTGGCCTCATTCATTAACATGGACTCTTCTATACTCTGCTTTCCGTGAGGTCCTCCCCTTATTTTTTGTAATCTGTGGATTAATTTCTCAAAGACGATCTGTGGATTAATTTCTCAAAGACGATCTGTGGATCACTGCTGCACTGGGAAGCTGTGGAGATCACTCTGCAGATGCTATCTGAAACCATGCTGAATAGTGACATGAATAAACTCATAGGCTCCATGGGGTTGTTCTGATAACCCCTGAGGAATTTCGTGTGGTCTTTTGGCCTCGGACGTTTGGAAATCACAACACTAAAGTTACTCATAAATCAGTAAACTCTGTTAAAAGTAGTTCAGGATCATGGTCTGAAAGAACTGCACACCACCATGTTAGAGTAAAGTCACCCACCTGGGCACTAATCCAGCATTTCTTCATGAGCAGTAATCCCAAAATGGCATCTAAAATAGCATTAACTCAGCAAAAATACTGCCTTCCCCCCCCCCCCCCCGCCCAAGCTTTTCAATGCTATTCTTGTTCATCTTAAGACATGTTTAAAACTTAATGCTGACCATTTGAACACTGGTATTCTTGCCCACTTTGCTACAGATACATTCAGCAGAAACATGTCTTTGCTCCATAGCTGCAGGAAGTTTGGGTCTGGGGCTGGAGTCAGTATGCAGCACCACCATTTCATTATTCGAGATAAACATTTGGTCAGAAGTTTGCAAATTAAGCAGGCTTTTCTCAACATTTGAGTGTCTTCTTTTAGGTTGTTCTAGATAAAGAAAAGCAAGATATGGCCTGCAGTCAGCAAAGGGATCGCAGCAGCAACAGCTTCAACTATGGAACTTACAATTCTTTAGATTCTGTGAGTACCTCAGCTTTGGGGAAAGAGGATTCTTTATTATGCCCTTTTTTCATGCTGTCTTCAATTAAACATCCTATATTAGGATCTAAAATGTCGTTCTATCTTCTTTTGGCGTGTTTTTAAATATATTAATTTTGTGGTCAGCACAATGAGCCAGCGCTCTCCCTGACAGAATGTTGTAACAGGCAAGTGTTGACGATACTTTTTCACACACTCTTCTGCAGAGTTCTGTCAAAACACTTCCTTCTGACCCTCAAAAGCGATTGAGAAATAAATGAATCTTGAAATAGGGAAATATAGGAAACCAGTAGCTATCCAGCAGAGCAGAGGGTAAGGTATTTTTATTACCAGAAGCTCTTAAAGAGGGTTTTGAACTTATTCCTGAAATAAGTAGATCTTGATGATATAGCAGTGCTTCCTTCTACTTTGTAATGTTAGGAACAGCACTGACTACACTGACATAAGGTGAGACGGGGCTTTGAAGAGGTCATAGTAATGAAGGCAAAAGGAGAGAAAAGTAGATTTCATCAAGTCCTATAACTGTTCTGGGCAGTACTATACTTAAATGTAATGTAAATGTCATCATGACTTTTCATTTCAGATTTATGCCGAACTCGATCATCTTGCATCTGAGTTTAGCAACATTGTCAGTAAGCTGAAGATTGGGGAATCCTATGAAAAGCGGCCTTTGTATGTGCTCAAGGTATGACACATAACATATCACAGAATGTGTGCATACATATGTGTATACATACACTAACATACATATGAATTATAGATACAGCACAATTCAGTCCAAAGCATCCCAGTCTGTATGGGATGTTCTTGACTGAAAGGTGTCAGTGAGAGTTTTAAAACTTTGTCTTGTTTGGCAGTTCAGCACTGGAGGAAGGAACCGTCCCGCAATCTGGATTGATGCTGGTATCCATTCCCGAGAGTGGGTCACCCAAGCGAGTGCAGTGTGGATAGCTAAAAAGGTCACTTCAGCAGTGATTGGTTTTTTTTTCTTTTATCTTGGGAATGCCTCTGACTATTTAAAAGTATATCACACCTGCATGTGTTTAGCCAGCTCTGCTAACTCCCCTTCACCCCTCTTAAAACACAGCTGACTCCAGAGGGAAGATGGCAGCTGCCTAGACAAAGAATTGAAAAATGCTATGTATTGGTAGAGCAGCTGGGAGAAGTTTAGGCAGCCAAAATGTAGTAGCTCAGGTGAAACCGTTGAGGACTGCAGGGCTAATAGTTATACAAATAACTGAGGACTTTTTGAAGATTAGTTTGCTGCTTTGGTCTGCCGACACAGAGAAACACAGTGTCGTTGGTTACCTTCCGCAAAGTGCCAAATCTTCCAGCTCTATATAAATGAGAATTTAAATTCCGCTGCAAATGACTAAGCCACCAGAGAAGTGCAGCACAGCTGCGTATTCCCATCCTGGCTAATCCATCTCAATCTTAGTGCCAGCCTTGGCCCATTCTCTGGGACAGGCAGGAGAAAATTTTGTTGCCCTCTTCCATTAACTTCCTGTCTTTAGAATAAAATAGTAAAACAGATTCATTGCTCTCTCCAAGCTCCAAGTCTAACGAGGAACAGTTATAGCCAGCAGATAATTAATTTTTCTTGTTTGCCTGCTCCGAAAGCCAGATTTGCCTCTGTACCTAGCTGTTCGAGCATAAGCATGTGGGAAAGAAATATATTGGTAATCACGGTGTACGATATTGTCTCTGCTTAGATTGCCTCTGACTATGGGAAGGATCCATCCATCACCTCTCTGCTGAACAAAATGGACATTTTCCTGCTGACAGTCTCAAACCCCGATGGCTATGTATTCACTCACACCACAGTGAGTAAGCACGCTGTGTGTCTAAGCTGATTTAGAAAGCTGTCATGCTCTTCCAGGTGAACAGTAAATGTGAGGGAAGTAGGCTCTGAAAGTCCATTTGTTAATGCTCTAAGAAGGACCTACAAAAAGAGTTGGGCAGCCAAAGATACTAATTACTTGTCTAACCCATCTTAACCCACCAGCCCTTTGATTGTTGTCCACTGGCCCATCTTGGCAGTCAGCCCATCAGAAATAATCTTAGGCTTGTGCCTAGGATCGCTTCCTGATGCATGGCAACTATTTCTGGGTAGCAGTTTTAACGCAAGGACCAAGATTTGCTCCTTTTTGAAGCCATAGCATTTCTTTGTTTTAGAATCGCATGTGGCGGAAGACCCGCTCCAAGAATCAAGGCAGTCCGTGTGTTGGAGTTGATCCAAACAGGAACTGGGATGCAGGTTTTGGAGGTAGGAATGAAGTTTCTGGATTCTGGCTGTCACTGAGAAGAAAGTTCCCTCTCATGTTCCCGGATCCTGTTACACAGGACCAGCAATCACCTTAATATAAAGGATTCAGAAAGAAAATGGTCCAATAGGATGGTAGCTGTCTTTTGTAAGGTAATTTCATCTTGATTAATTGCCAGTGAGCACAAGATGAAGGCAGTCATCTGTATCTTCTAGAAGTTCGTCCCTCGAGTATTCATGCTCTGTTGCTGCTCTTTGAGCATTTATTAGTATTTAAAGCCTTGCCTTTGCCTGAAGACCTGTTCTTAGGAAAGCCTGGCTTTGTGTTGGTCTGCTTTGACCTTTTGTGAATGCCAGTTCTTACAGGTTTGCCTTTGTTCCTTCTTTGCACCAACAGGTCCTGGAGCCAGCAGTAATCCCTGTTCTGACTCTTACCGTGGGCCCAGGGCCAACTCAGAGGTGGAAGTTAAATCCGTTGTCAACTTTATTAAGAATCATGGAAACATCCGGGCCTTCCTCACCCTCCACAGTTACTCTCAGCTTCTGATGTATCCCTATGGCTATAAATGCACTAAACCGGCAGACTATGCAGAGCTGGTGAGACATAATGACTTGGCTTTGGCTTCCTCTGTTCTGCCCAGCTGGCTTTCTATACTCAAGTGTTACAGTGAGATATCAGGATAAAAACAAAAGGCTGAACTTGGCCATCCGTAACAGTGACCATCCGTGAGAGCGAACAAAAACCCAGTGCAATGCAATGCCTCTAAAAGAGAAATCTTGGTCACATGCAAACACGTGCCATCCCCACCCATTGTCAGCCCTCTTTGCTTATGCATGTTTCCTTCTTTCCACTTTAATGACAGCATCACAGCTGTAATAGTATCTTTGAGGCGATACGGATCTCACAATGATAATTCAAATGGAAAAGACCTCTGGAGGTCTCTAGTCTAACCCTCTGCTGAACGCAGGCAGGTTTTGGAGTCAGAGCCAATTTCAAGGTTGGATTGGGTTGCTTAGGGCCTTGCCTGGCTGAGTTTTGATTAATTGTTTTTATTTGTCTTGATATTTCTGAAGACAAATTCCACAGCTTCTTCAAGCCCATCCCAAAGTTTTTCCACCATCATGGGGATTTTCTTTTTCCCTAACACCTAAATGCAGTTTTCCCCTGTGGCAATTTGTTTGCCACTCATCCTTTTTTCCCTACACCTCCAAGGAGAGCCTGGCTCTGTTCTCTCTACAACCACCCGTTCTGTAGTTGAAGTGAGCACAAAGCTGACCACTGAGTATTGGAAGATCTCTGACTGCCTTGGGATTTTCTGGTATCTCTTGAACCTTCTCCTGACAAGACAGTCGGTGAGGTGAAACACTGGATGATCAGATATAGAACCTGCTACGATTTAATTCACCTACAATGTCACCTCCCAAAAATACTGTGGAAACTGAGTGCTGTCACTAGTATGAGTGATTAAGAAATGGATTGATTTGGCACTAGTTTATTGGGGGCTGTGAAAGATTGGAGATTTTGTGAAAGATTGTGGAGATTTCCCCAAGTGTGGTTCAGGTTGGCAAAATCTTAACATTTAGTCTCATTGAGTGTGGCTAGTTCCTGACTCGTCCTTCATCTTCTCCTCTCCAGGATGCCTTGGGAAGAGCTGCCGCCAATTCCATCCAGTCCCTGTACGGCACCACCTTTACAGTGGGGAGCATTTGCACCACTATCTGTGAGTATTTTGCTAGTCTGAGCTTTTATGGGCTGTTCCAGGACAACAGTCTCTGTCCCCCCCACTCAAGGTTTCTCCCTCTTGGAAGCAGTGACGCTTCTGTAGAGTGACATGGCCAGTCAAATATCAGAGCGGAGTGTTCACATAAAAACCTAGTAGTTGTCCCTCAAAAATATAAGAAGTAGGACAGCAGAACTCAAATCAATCCTCTGTTCACCCCTCTGGCTCTTCTCCCTTTCTCTTTCAGACCAAGCCAGCGGAGGCAGCATTGACTGGAGCTATGATTACGGCATCAAATACTCTTTTGCCTTTGAGCTGCGAGACACGGGTCGCTACGGTTTCCTCCTGCCAGTCAACCAAATTATCCCAACGGCAGAGGAGACGTGGCTGGGTCTGAAAACAATCATGGAGCATGTGCGAGATAATTCATACTAAAAGCTGGGGTGGGAATCGGCTGTTTGTAGCTGCAAGCTCATAAATCCTCTTCCCTTGGTGTGCTTGTGTCAGCTGTAATGATACAGCACCTGGCTGAATAAAAACCCTGCGTGCATTCCTCCTACAGCAATACATGTTGGCATATAAAAAGCATTTAACGCTTGTCTTGTTCACTGCGTCTCTGTGCGCATGGTAGACTCCTTGGATTTTAGGACACAGTTGCGGTCCACTTCAGTGAAACACAGTAGGAACAGTGGCACGAGGAGGATGGAAGACGTGACCACTCGTGTGGCTATGGAGGTGTCAGAGTGACCTCCCGTGTGCGAGGTGAAGAGCGCAGGCCTTTTCCCACCCAGCTAGAAAAGAAGTCAGCTGAGGGACTTGCGTCAGTGCAGAGGCTGAGGGGAGATTAAATCTAAGAGCAGAAAGGTGTGCTGGGAAAGGAGGAGATGCTCATCCTAGCTCATGACTACTGCAAACTGTCCTGCCTTACACCCTCTGCAGCTCTGTCTCTATTAGTAAATGGAAAACGTATTTGCTCTGAGCAACGCTAGCCCTTAGCAGTGTGTTGTACTCCTGCCTGTGCAGGAACCCCCTCCTCACAGCCAGTCCTGTCACCAGTGTGGAAACTGGCTCCTGGGGGGGGGGGGGGGGGGGTGAGGGTGCAGGTTTTCTAAACTATTTCTGAAATTTGTGGACTGAAAGTGATGTGAACTCTTCAGAGCTGCTGAAGCGCTTGAGTGATGAAGCTACATCATCTGGAAAGTTAATTGCTTCACTACTGCAGCATAGCTACAGCTGGGGGCATTACACCAGCCTGCCTTATGCTCTGCTCCGGTGGTGTCTAGTGGCTGTTTAGCAAGGACAGGGAAGAATTTCTTTTTTGTGCATAACAGCTCCGTGTTGCTGCTCTTGTCAACCTGGGGGCTCTGACAGGGCTCGCTTCTGGGGGCAGAACAGGCTGGTGCAGAGGGCCTGATGTAAAGCAGCGTAATCCAGGTTTTGAGACTGATTAAGGGAATTTAATTTCCTTTAACAAGCCTCAGGATGCTGCCAGGCCACCAACTGCTGGTGGGAGGGGGGCGTCTCCTGACCTAATATCCCCTATCTTTGTCCTGCCCCTTTTCTCCCTCCCAGATTTGCCCCACAGTTGGAGGATGGAGGCGGGAGGACGCCTGCTCTCACCCAGCACGGCCAGTCCGTGGTCCCTCAAGAGCCTGCCTCCCTCGTTCTGTTGTTCAGCCTGCTAATTTCTTGGGGATTAAGAGCAAACAGCTCAGGGCCGTGCATGGGAGCCACCAAAGGATCAGAGATTAGCAATCCCTGCTGCTGTTGCGGTGATTATCGAGTCTAACAGGTTTATCTCGATGTCCCGTGACCCCCACCAGCAGCTGGTGAGTTACTCACTGCTGCGTGAGCTCAGCGGCAGAGCAAACACACCTGATGCGGCGGGTAAAATGTTAGTTCAGACCCAAAGGACGCGAGGCCGTTGGCAGGGAAGGGAAGGTGAAGGTGCAGCTGAGGTGTTGGGAAGCACCATGTGGGTTTGTGTTTGGGTTAAGCGTAGCCATTTTGGAAAGCAAACCAGAGCGCGGGGCAGCCAGTGCTCCCCGCACGTGTCCCCATCCCCTCGGCTCGCAGCCCTGCCTGGTGGCCACCTGCTTCCCAAACTGACCCACCCTTTCAAAATCCCGTCCTCCAACTGGTGATAAAACCACCCCGATAAAACCCCACTGACGGGGAGGGCCCAGGGCACACGGTTAGCTCTTGGACCTGGCTGACCTGTTGCCACCAGTGCGTGGACCTTGTGGCAGGTGGTGGACAGGAGCTGCGGAGCCCAGCGAGCCTTGGCCGGAGTTGTAGACCTGTGACCTTGTCCTGGCTTTGAACCTCATTCCAACCATCCAGGTCTTGAGGCCGCCTGGCCCCGCTTCTTCTAAGTGTGTGGCTTGATGGCAAATGCATCCAGTTTTTGGACCCCTGGCACCAAAAAGACCTGGAGCAAGAACCGATGGAGGCCACCGAGAGGAACAGGAGGATGCGTCCCATGATGGGATGCTGAGGGAGATGGGCTGGTTTGGCCTGGACATGAGACAGCTTTGCGGCGGGGGGGACCTAGCAGGGACCCTCCCATCCCTATGAAGAGGTTATTGAGAAAACGGAGCCAAACTCTTCACCACAAAGCGTGATGGGAGAGACAATGGCACCTGCTGAAATAAGAGAGAGCCAGGCTGGACATAGGAAAATGCTTTTACACCAGGAGGACAGTCCAACAGTGGGACACAACGCCCAGAGGGGCTGTGCAGCCTTCATCCTTGGAGGACTCCAAGACCCAACGTGGAGGGACCTGGTCTGGCCCCAGAGGTGACCTTGCTTCTTCCAGAAGGTCGGATACAGACCTCCTGCAGTCCTTCCCACCTCAACTACCCCATGATCCTGCCTCAGCGAGCACCTCTACGCTGGCACCGCTGGCCAGGACCAGCTCACCAACATCACTGGTTCCGCATTATGAAACCGTAACGGACCCCCCCCGACTGCAGCACCTTCCCCATGGCACAGCCTGCTGTCGGTGCAACTGGAAAGACGACCTGGTTTTAATGGGAAAAAAAAGACAGATAGAAGATGTCTGCTAAAATACTGACCGAGATGATGTCTGCCGGCTTGGGAACCCAGCCCGGGAACCTGGAGCATCCTTGACAAGCGCGGGCGGGAGCTCAGGTGCATCGCAGATAAGCGCACAACAAAGACGCTGCTATAACCCACGGAACAAAGACGCTGCTATAACCTGCGGAACAAAGAAACCACTATAACGAACTGACCTCCTAAGACAGCAGAAGTCAGCACTGGCTGCTCCAGTAGCTGCTGTCCTGCTCCCACTCAAGTACCTACACTAAAGACATAAAAATAACTCGCTTTCTACCCCAAAACGAGCCCCTCTTTCTCTCTCTGAGCATTACCCCCAGGTGAACGTCCCTGTGCGACCCCTTGGACCTTCGCTAGGGATGCCTGGATCCGGGCTCCGTGATGCCCAGCGTCTTTGAAGTGAAACTTCATCCATTGTCAACTGGCCCTGCTCCTGGGAGCGGTTTGATGAACGGCACTGGTAATAATTTGAATGATATATTTTGAATTTTTTATATATATACCTATGTGTGTGCATCTAAGTAATTAATCGTAAATATATATGTTTATATGCTTGCTTTTCTGCTAGTAATTTTGTAGTAACTTGTAATATACACTTGCTTTACTAATAGTAATCTGTAATAAAGAAATTAATGGAAACAAAGGCTGTGTCCTTGTGTACTATGGGGTCCTACGACCCCACCGTCGCCACCGTGGGTTGGGTGGTGACTGTGACCGTGACACCTACTTGCCCCAAGCCGGGTGCACGGGCACGCATCCTCCCTGGCCGCCCGCGGCAGGACCTGAGCGGTGAGGAAGACGTTATCGGATCCTCCCTAATTTGGCTGCTCTTTTATTGACTTCGCCAAATAAAGCAAACATTTGGGCTCCTGGGAGCCGTTCCCGGCTAATCTGTTTGTTGCTGCTGGCTCCGCGGGGACGGCAGATGTGGCCTTGGTGAGAAGGTCCGCGAGTGCCCCCGGAGCGCTATATAGGGGGCTATAAATGCCCTCGGGGGCTGAGGTTCATCTACGTCCACTCACCATGAAGATCCTCCTGGTCTTCGCCACCCTCGTGGCAGCCGCCTGCGGCGAGCAGCTTTTCGTGGGGTGAGTCCTGCTGAAAGCAAGGGGTGGTGGGGCACCCTGGGTGGGGACGGGGACCGGGGTGAGGGATGCCTGGCCTCATCCGCCTTCCTTTGGGGTCAACAAGAAGGGTGACATCCCGAAGGAGGGAAATCCATCAGCTTTTGCTGCATGGACACCAGGAAAGATGTGGGTTTTTTACCCTGGCTTTGCAGGGAGGTTTTGAGCGCCCTCCTGGCCACCGCAGTGGGTAGAAATTAGGGGGTGCTAAATCCTGAGAGCATCACCCCAAGCTGTTCCAGGGGAAGGACTGAACTGAGAGGGGAAAACCTTGCTGCTGGGGAAGGAGAGTGTTTCCTTCTTCGCTGGGGGCTGTATCCATCCCCGGGGGAGCCCAGCCAGGCTGGAGCAGAGGCTATGCTGGGAAATATCTAACATAGAGGTAGGTATAGAGAGAACATATCCATATGTTAGATATTTACTACCATTTTGGGAGGTCTGTGATCGACAGAAGGGTGGAGACTGCCTCGGGCTCTCTGGCACTTGCCGTTTTTCCTATTGCGGCTATTCTGAACCTGCATTTTTTCACTCTCGACACAAAACCTCCAGCAACTGATGCGCTTTCCAACCTGTCGAGCCGGCGTAGACCTTTCACTGTCTCCACCCATCCCACGATGGGGCCATGTCAGTGCTGGAGGCTCAGGTCCTTTCCCCCTGCTCCCGTGATCCCTCCTGCATGTGCTGACGGCTCTGCCTCCCTGCAGGGACCAGGTCCTCCGCGTCACGGCCAGCAACGATGAGCAGATCACCCTGCTCAGGGCGCTGGGTGAGCAGGCAGAGCTGCAGGTGAGCTGCGATGTGGTCCCGAGCATCCCCTGGTGTAAAACAGAGACCCTGGTGACATCCAAAGCTCCCTCCTTCTTTTGAGCTCACATCCAATTTTCCTTCCCGTTTTGGATACTTATAACTGTATAAATATAATATTTAGCTTGAGGAACTTTGAGTTCAGCCCTCCTGTTTCAGACAAAGTGGGAACACCCCGGCCACTGCAGCATTGTCGTACCCAGGCTGAGTATTCAGGTCTAAAAAGCCATTGCATTTTTTTTTGGCTTGAATTACAACGTGACTCTCCTCCTGCTGCGTTTTCCCTGGTTGCTTCGGTGGGGGCGGGGGGGGTGAATCCCGGTGAACAATTTGAGCAGCAGGAGAGATTTGGGTGGTGGGGAACAGCATCTGCATCGCAAAGCTGATGTAAGGAGATAGGTCTATCAAATTAAAGAGCAAGACCAGCACACAGCAACCCCGGTGTCTCATTGTGTCTGCTCAAATCACAAAACCTCATCATTCAAAGGGGTGTTTACAGCCAACATGTAACTTGGGCTGAAACATGTTTCTGTAGAAGATCCATTGATTGAGGCAAATGATTGACCCTGACCCAACCTGGTACCCATGTGTGTCCCAAAATTTGTCCAAAGACCTTTTTAAATTCTTCAATGGAAACTTTTATGAGACCCCTTTTGGTGTTGGGGAGCTCAGGGGATGAGCACCAGCATGGGACGGGGCCGAGCTCTCTCCTCTCCTCTACACCAGGTTGACTTTTGGCTTGACCCCACCAGCCCCAGTCACCCAGCTGACCTGCGGGTGCCCTTTCCCAGCCTCCAAGCAGTCAAAATCTTCCTGGAGTCCAATAGCATTTCCTACAGCATCATGATCGAGGATGTACAGGTAAGGGCTGTGGTGGGGAGCTGGATGAGCTCCTGCAGCTCAGTCCCAAGAAAAGGTCCAAAAAGTTGGAAACCATGAGGAGACAGAAGAAAAACCCAACCACCTGCTCCTTCCAGCCTGTTTGATGTTGTGGGTTTGTTTTTTTTTTTTCCCCCTCCTAAACAGGAATTAGTGGATGAGGAAAAGAGAGCCATGATGAAGTCTAGGAGGATAGAGAGAAGCACCCGCACATTCGATTTTGCCTCCTACCACACGATAGACGAGGTACTTTGCTCTGCAGAGCATTTGTTTCATCTTGCTAGGGTCACGCTCAGCCCGTGCCATGGTTGCATCCATGTGGTGATATTTGTGGTGGCAGGCGAGACCCCCCTGGGACATGTCTGTTCTCCTTGGGTGGAGGTTTTAGCTGAGCTGAGAGACCGGGCATCCCTCCACGTGCAGTGTGGCCTCTCCTGGCATCTCCCCACCTTGCTGGAAGACATCTTCAACTTCATTTTGGGGGGTCAAACCCTGTGCTTGGAGCCCAGTGGGTGACTGACAGAGGTTATTATGGTGTTGGGGTATCTCAGAGCTTTTCCCCCCCCGCCCTGTTCATCTGCTTTTGCAAAAACCTTTGCGATGTGCACCTCCCTGCTCACCTGGAGGTCCAAGTACCTGGTCTTCTCCGGGGGAGCTCTGCATGTTGCATCTGGCACCAGATACCCTAAAAACCAAAAGGAAAGCCAGGGTGAGCCTCGTGACGCAGCAGCTCCTGCTTTCAGATCTACGACTGGATGGACATGCTGGTAGATGATCATCCCAGCCTCGTTAGCAAGATCCAGATCGGGCAGAGCTACGAGAACAGACCCTTGTACGTGCTGAAGGTGGGTACTGGGGACACCCTCACCTTGCCCAGCCCTGGGAGGGCACGGGGCTGAAATCCCCCCTCTCCGTGCAGTTCAGCACCGGGGGATCGAATCGGCCGGCCATCTGGCTGGACACAGGCATCCACTCGCGGGAATGGATCACGCAAGCCACCGGCGTCTGGACGGCCAACAAGGTAACCATGTGCCCTGGGACCCCAATTCTTACCCCAGCCCTTCTTTAACACCTCCCTGAGGGGCACCAAGGCAGCTCCCGCTCTCCTGCCCACGCAGATCGCCGAGGAATACGGCCAGGACCCCTCCATCACCGCCATCCTGGACAGCATGGACATCTTCTTTGAGATCGTCACCAACCCTGATGGCTATGCCTTCACCCACAGCTCCGTGAGTGCAGGGACAACTTCTCCCAGCTCTCGTCTCTGGCAACCGTGGCTGGCCCCAGTTTTTGGGTGGGGAGGGATGTTCTTTCCCATGTGGGATGGTGAGTGGGTGGAGGTGGCTTCCTCCCATCCCTGGAGATGCTTGGGCAGGAGGGTGGCATCTGTGCCCCCGAGGAGGTGGGATTCACATCCCTGTGACGGTCTCGCCCATATCTGCTCCTAGAACCGCATGTGGCGCAAGACGAGGTCCATCAACGCCGGCTCCCACTGCGTTGGCGTGGACCCCAACCGAAACTGGGACGCAGGCTTTGGAGGTGAGAGACGGGCCACCAGGTCGCCGTGCTGGGCATCGCTCGTGCCTCAAAGCATCGAAGCTTCCTGCTAGAGGGGAGAAACCTGGGGGCTAGAAACCCTTCTCCAGGGCAGCCCCTCTACATGGTGCCTCCTCCGCCATGCCCCAGGCGCCGGCTCCAGCGGCAACCCCTGCTCCGAGACCTACCGCGGCCCTTACCCCCACTCTGAGAGAGAAGTGAAAGCCATCGTGGACTTCATCCGCGGCCACGGGAACGTGAAATCGGTCATCTCCATCCACAGCTACTCCCAGATGCTGCTTTTCCCCTACGGCTACAAGACAGCACCCGCGCCCAACCACCAGGAACTGGTGAGATGGCCCCAAAATGGAGACACGGGGCTGTGAGCACCAGCCTTGCTGGAAAAGTCAGGTCGGATCATCCCAGGACCCTCCCTGCTCCTCTCATTAGACGCAGCCTGCACATTGAAGCCCATTACCTGGTCCTTAGAGGGAGGGCAATTGCAAGATGTACCCCCCCCATCCATCAAAAATTAAGGGTGTCTTGGGGAAAAGCAAGAGCAGAGGGGGTGGGAAACGATGCTGGGCTCTAGACCTCACTGCCCTGGGGTTTCCACTGTCCCAGGGTCTTGGTCCACCAGGTCTCACCACTTTTGGGCTCTCCCTTGCAGAATGAACTGGCTAAAAAGGCGGTGAGCGACTTGGCCGCCGTGTATGGGACGAAATACACCTACGGCAGCACCGCGGACACCATCTGTACGTGCCCCTTCCTCACCCCGCAGCGTTGCGTCCGCCACGAATGCTCAACGTTGGGCTCACATCTCCCCTCCTCTCCCCGCAGACTTGGCAGACGGGACCACCATCGACTGGGCCTACGACAACGGGGTGAAATATTCCTTCACCTTCGAGCTGAGGGACACGGGACGCTACGGCTTCCTCCTGCCCAGCACCCAGATCATCCCCACCGCTACCGAGACCTGGCCGGCCCTGCTGGACATCATGATCCACGTCCTGGAGCATCCGTACTAAAGCTGGCGCCTTCCACGGCGTCCCCCTCATCTCAATAAATAATCTTGGAGACTCTTTACGGTTTAGAGCTGGCGCCTTTATTTTTCATGCTAAACTTCCAAAAAAGGGTGAAAAAGGTTTCCCAGCCCTGCAGGTGTTTATTCCCTGCCTCATGGCTTTGGCCGTACAAGTCCCCATCCTTTGGGACCAACAGCCCTGAAGCACCTGGGAGGAGATGGGTGGTTTTTTTGGGCAACCAAACCCAAATTTGTGGGTTTTTTTGGACAGCACTGCTCCATCGTCCCTTCCCTGGGGGCTGCGAGGAGGGACACTGGGCACCCTCAGGGCCGTCGCTGGGTGCAAAGTGCTTTCAGGCATTTGCTCTTTTATTTTTGCCACCTGGGATGACCGTCACCCGCTCTGACCTCTGTCCCGTGCCAAACTTTAAACCAATTTCCCTGCCGCCACCACCACGGCCATGGTTCGGGTATCCAGCTCACCGAGTCCCCCCATGCAAAAATCTGCATCTCACACTTTCTCCACCCAAATTTATCTTTTTCCTCCCCCCAGCCGGCACCTCCCCGCCTCTCGCCCCGCTGGCGGGTGACTCACCGACGGCTCCGGCCGGTTCCCAGTACGGGTTTGGCCGGGACTGGGAGGGCGGACGGCAGGGCTGCGGTGCCCAACCTTGCCCGGTGCCAGCCGGAGCCTTCCCACAGCCCTGGGAAAGGGGACACCTGCGGGGGGGTGGGGGGGCCGCCGACGGGATTTAAGAGGTCCCGGAGTGCCGTCGGGACGTGGAACGGGCACTTTCGGCTGACGATGAGGGCCCTCGTGCTGCTGGCTGCCCTGGTGGCAGCGGCCGCTGGCACCGAGACTTTTGTTGGGTAGGGGGTCCGGCTGGCGGTGGGGGGGGTCCTGGCTGGGATGGGGACGGTGGAACCCATCAGGGCAGAAGGAATTGATTCAGCCCCGAGGGGACACGGACACCCCCCGGGAAAAGACTCGGGGCAAATCCCCAAGGTGGGGGGATGGATGGGATGGGGGGTTAGGCTGGATCCATGGGGGCCAGAGCTTGGTCCCGTGCACCCCCCAGCACCCCCTGACCCCGCAGGCACCAGGTGCTGCGCATCGTCCCCGCCAGCGACGAGGAGCTGCAGAAGGTGCAGGAGCTGCAGGACCTCGAGGAGCTGCAGGTACCGGGTGCAACGGCGGGGGTGGCTTTTGGGGAGACCCCCCCCCCCCTCAGCTGGTGTCCCTTGCTTCGCACCCCCCCAAATCACGCTGTAGAGTAGGGATGGGGCTGGGAGGGGGTGGCTGGATGTGGGATGATGGGGACCAGCTGGTGAAAAGCAAGACGGAGGATGGTGCAGGGCAGGGGGGGGGCAGCCTGAGGTGGGATCTGACCCCCCCATCTCACTTTCTCCTCCTCCAGCTGGATTTCTGGCTGGCACCCCGCGGCCCTGGGTACCCGGTCGATGTCCGCGTGCCCTTCCCCAGCCTGCAGCCCCTCAAAGCCCACCTGGAGGCCAACGGCGTCTCCTACTCCATCATGATCGAGGACGTGCAGGTCAGCGGTGGTAGGGGGGAGGCGGGTGAGACGCAGGGTCTCGGCCCGGCGGGGGACGAGGTCTCATCCTGCTCCCTGTCCCCCAGGCGCTGGTGGACGATGAGCGGACAGAGATGCTTCGTGGCCGCCGTCGGCTGCCGCTCTCCACCAACACCTTTGACTATGCCACCTACCATAACCTGGACGAGGTGAGAAAGCATGAGATTCGGGGCATTTTGGGGTGAAAAAAAATGCATCCTGGAATTGCTCTTGCAAAGCCCTTTGCTCCACGTGCAGCAAGGGCAGGGGGTGAGCTGGGAGTGACCCCCCCTCATCGCTCTCCCCCAGATCTACGCCTTCATGGACCTGCTGGTGGCTGAAAACCCCAACCTGGTCAGCAAGCTTGAGATCGGCCGGTCGACGGAGAATCGCCCCATTTATGTGCTCAAGGTGAGGATTTGGGGTTTGTGGGGTGACCGGAGGGGGGAGCAGGGCCAGGGGCAAAGCCAACCCTCCCCTCTCTGCTTCTCCAGTTCAGCAAAGGGGGTCCGAACCGCCCGGCCGTCTGGATCGACACCGGCATCCACTCCCGCGAATGGGTGACGCAGGCCAGCGGTGTCTGGTTCGCCAAGAAGGTATGGGCACCTCCTGGACACGTCTTGTGTCCCCAAAGGGCCAAAAGGTCCTGCAGCCACCGCGGATGCCAGGTGGCCGACCCCACAGAGAGGACAGTGCCCCAGCAGCACCAGGGAGCCCCAAATTGCTGTCTTCTCTAGATTGTCCTGGATCATGAGAATGACGAAGGTCTGGCCTCCATCCTGGACAAGATGGACATCTTCCTGGAGATCGTCACCAACCCGGATGGCTTTGTCTTCACCCAAACCCAGGTACCGCCCCGGCTTTCCTCTCCCCAGCTCCTACAGCCATGCTGGATGGGGCTGAGGGACAGGATTGGGTTGCTGCATATCGAGGCCCCTGAAAGGTCAAAGCCTCCTTGTCCACGTTTCCACGGGATGGGAAGGGGACCACCATGACCCATTAGCCTCCTCAGATGTCAGACCCCTTGTCTGCTTGAGGCTGGTGGAGCATCGGCCCCGGACACCAGCTGAGATGGCTCTGCCCTTCCAGAATCGCATGTGGCGCAAGACCAGGTCCAGGCACTCGGGCTCCAATTGCATCGGCGTGGACCCCAACCGCAACTGGGATGCAGGTTTTGGAGGTCAGAGCTCTCCCATTCACCCTGCTGGGGGTTTCTACCCTCCAGGTGGAGGCTCTGAGGTCATTTCTGGCTCAGAAAGATCCACTGATGTCCCCTGGGGAAGGGATGGGATTTGCTCTCTGCGGCAGAGACGTGGGTTTGGGCTCTACCAGGGCTTTGATGTCCCCTAGTGACCAGCATGGTGGGGACCACAAATGAAAGCCATCAAACAAATGTCTAGGAGGAGCCCCAAAAGTTCTTCGCTGGCCACCAAGCAGCTGAGGGGTGGGAAAAGCTCTTAGGCTTGGAAATGGAAAAGGCCCTTTGTCCTTGTGACTCTCTGAGCCACCCAACTGCCACCGAAGCCACCAAACACCCACATTGTGTTTTCACTGTCCTCCACAGGGCCCGGAGCCAGCAAAAATCCCTGCTCAGAGACGTACCACGGACCTTACGCCAACTCGGAGCCCGAGGTGAAGGCCATCGTGGACTTTGTGAAGAACCACGGGAACATCAAGGCTTTCGTCTCCATCCACAGCTACTCCCAGCTCCTGCTCTACCCCTACGGCTACACCAGCACCCCAGTGCCTGACCAGAAGGAACTGGTAGGGCTGACACGGAGGTTTGAAGGGGGCTGGGATGATGCGAGGCTGTTCTCCTCCTCCAAGGAGGGGCAACCTCCATCCTGCACTGCGAAGGGGCCATTGGCGAGCCGGGAAGAAGCCCTGGCTCCTCTGCCAGTCCCTGGGGACTCCCATTAAGCTTTGGCATCCCTTTTGCCTGTGGCATGAGCATAAAATCTCTCCTGCAGGCTGGATCCCGCAGGCTTTTCCCTTCTTCGGCTCATCTTTCTCCCTTCTGTGTATTCCCAGCACCAGGTTTCTCAGAAGGCGGTCGCAGCTCTGTCTTCTCTCTACGGCACTAAATACAAGTACGGCAGCATCATCACGACCATCTGTAAGTAACGGGGGGGGCAGCAGTGGTTCCCCCAAAATAAACCGAAATCATCACTTGCACCTTGGCTTAGACAAAAGGTCCCGTGAAATACCCGCACGACGCAGAGCGACTAACGTTTCGCATCCCTCCTGTTCTCTCCCCACTCAGATCAAGCGAGCGGAGGAACCATCGACTGGACGTACAATCAGGGCATTAAGTACTCCTTTACCTTCGAGCTGCGGGACACGGGGCGCTACGGGTTCCTGCTCCCTGCCAAACAGATCGTCCCCACCGCCCAGGAGACATGGCTGGCGCTGAAAGTCATCATGCTGCACACGCGGGACCACCTCTACTAACTGGGATCGGGGGGGGCTGAGTGGAGGTTGGATTAGCTGTGGGAGGAAAAGAAAGCAAGAAATAAATGTAAAGAATGATGAGAAATGCCTTTTGTTGTTTTCCCTGTTTCAAAATCATGTTGAAAAGCTTTTTTGGAGACTGACTCGGCATTCCTGTGGGTGCACGTGGCGGCAGCCACCATAAACAGCATGCGCTGGCCCAGCGGCCCAAAAAGGGGATGAAAAGGGCATGAAAATAGTGGGACACAAAAGAAAGGAAGGTGCTTGTTTTCCCTCTGCTCTGGCAGAGGATGGAAGGGGAAGAGGTTCAGTTTGACATTTACTGGGCAAGCAGAGACCTCGGACACCGCAGCTGTGCGGGCAGGAGGGGTGCCCACCTTCCCCAGCCCTGCCAGGGGCCGGGGCAGCTCTGGGACGTGAGGCAATGGGGTTATTAGCTCAATTTATTCTGTGTATTTTTGGGGTTGAACACCAACTTGCAGCACTGGTAGAAAGTTCCCTCCTCACCCGCTGCAATCCCATGGGCAGGGGGAGCCAAGCCCCTGCCCACTCCCAGCTTCTGCAGGCACCACTCCACGCTCTCCGTTAGCTCTCAAAGCTCAAACTGAAAAGAAGGACTCAACCATATGGTATCATTTACTTTTTATTAAATTAAATAATTAAAACTCCCAGACTCTATAGAGTTTGACTCTATCTTCCAAACAATACCAAGTCAAGAGTCCAAAAACATATAAATCCATCAAGACGGGAAAGTACATTCAGTTCTTCCTTCGATGCCCTGGATTTAGAGGGCCTCAAACAGTTCGGACTAGTTTTGTCCATCTGCTTCAGAAGGATGTTTTCATGCAGCCCAGAGCAGAGCAGCCAGGGATTTCAGATCTGTCTCCCACAGCTGGATAGCAAAATCAGGACATAAGCAGACACACATGATCCCTATTCTCATCTCCATTTTCAGACAAATGCATTTCATACACTTCCAAGTGCTCACAGAGCTGAAATGCCTCCTACTCGCACACCGGTGCGACCCTGCGTGCTGTACTGGTCCCTGTCTTTCAAGCACATAATAAATGGCTCTTACCTCTCTTGTGCACATTCAGCTAAATCAATCAGGTAGTATCATTTTTCAGGCAACCGGCCTAGGCAAGCTACCAACTGAATTATGCAGGAGATACTGCTTCATTCAATGTTTTTATTTCACGATGACATAAAAATAGAGGTGCTGTACAGGAAGGAGTAGCGGACTCAGGACATCAAGATCAGACTATGCAGCAGCGTGAGCCACGTTATACCCCAACATTCAAAGCTAAATGTGGTATTCCTGCAATGCTTCAATACCAAACTCCTTTGAAAGCTTTATTTAGCTTTTAGTTATTTTATTAGGCCACCTAAAAGCATTGTCACTCAGTAACTAAAGCCCCAAGAGGTCAGCCAGCTTCCCAAGGCTGCGAGTGAAGAAGAGTGCAGACAAGAACCAGGTCCCTGCAGCTCCTGCTTTGGGCTCAGAGCATTTAAGTAAACACTTTTCTCTCAAAAAGCAATGCTGCCGTTCCACGGAAAGCCAACCAGTCTGACCTAGGAGGACAAGCTACTTTGTTCAAAATAAATATGCCTACAACTAAAACAAGAAGGTGGCTTCCAGAAGTGTGATCAAGTAGGAAGGTAAGAAAGTAGAGCAGTTAGTAAGATGGTGAGATGCATCCAGCTTCCTATGGATGGGCTGAAATAAGACACGACCAGACCCATTAGTATTTTTATCTTCATACCTGACCAGCCCCACTCTTACAGTACAGACTTACACACACACACACTCCCAATGGAAACCCAGGACATGTGTGATCCTTAGTGGATGGATTGGAAGGACAGTTAGTCCAAATTAGAGCTGGTTTGTACAACTGAAAGCATCCAAGGACTTCTTTGGGAAGCTGGCAGCTTTAAGTTACCTCCCTGCAATCAGATTTTGTTACATATAAAAATATAGATGCATATTTGAACATACAGGGACATTCAGCTCTTTGAAGTACTTTGTTCAGTACATTTTAAATGCTGGCTCTGCCCTATGACCCTCAATTTTTCCCCTTATTCTCCCTCTGGGGGATCCCAAAACAGCATCAGAGGTTTGTGCTGATCACCTCACTCTTCTCTGGAGAGGACTGAGGTTACGGCTCTCACCAGAATGAGACTGCCAGTTCCTGTATCAGCACTTCTCTGATTTAAGACTCATGGAGACACAATAAACATGATAAATGTGCTCAGGGATGTTGAGTCTTAAACTGCCAAACTGGAAATTATGTGCAATTTCTCTAGCCTTGCCCTTTCACCAGAATTATCCCCTGATGATCTGCACCAGCAGTGAATTTTGGGGTCTGTTGAAGATTACTTGTCTACTTTAAAAAGGGGAAAAACCCCGCACTGAAACCCCAAAAGCCATGCACAAAACCCACAAGACCAGGAAGCCAAAGCTGGACCAAGCTGAGCAATCCTGTAGATAAAGGCTAGAGAGCAGGATCTCTCTGTAAACACCTAAAATGTCTCTAGTAGGCAACTCTGCTTTGTCACTGGGTAATTTCAGATGATTTCCTGGTCACTCAACCAATACTGGTATGGTGGAAGCACTGATTTGATGAAAGCTGCGATACTCATTTTCTATGAAGTCTTCATGCCCTGTTCAGTTACCAGATTCATCGTCCCTGCTAGGTTTTAGGGATCCTGGTGAGAGGGCAGAAGAAAATTTCCCTTCAGCCACCCTAACCTTAAAGAAGCTACTCCAAAAACACTAGCAAGGGTGTAACTGGGGATAAATTTCCAGCCTCTAACAGGCACTGGAACTGCAGAGCTCTTTGCTGCTCCACTGAAGAATACAGTTTGCCTCCAAGTATCACAAAAAACATTTTACAAAGCAAAATGACATTCTGCCTCCTAACCTCGACCCACAGCTGCCTCTAAGAGGTTAGGAAAGTCAGCCTTGTCAGCAGAAGGGTGACTGGCTCCTCCACATACACCGTAGTTTTCTGCAGTTCCAGTGACCAGCAACCTGTTCTGGCAGGTCAGAAAAGGAGCAAGCTACCGGCGCACAGTGGAACTAAGGAGACACTCTGCCTGCACACCAAAAGGAGGGGCACAGCAGATGATTTTGCCCTAAGACTTGTCAGCTAAAAACCAGCACATCTGGCAGCCTTACTCTCATTTAGAACCAAAACCACCACACAGTAGCTCTCTGTAACCACAGCAAGGAACAAAGCAGAAAAAGCAGTTAGAAGCTAAACATTCCAGACAATAAGGGAGAAAAGAGGGAAAACAGTTATTTTCTCCTCCAGCTCACCTTTAAAAATACAGAACTGTTTCATGAACTGTCCATGAGTAAACACAACTGTCAGGTTACAGTTCCATGCTGGGCATTATTTAAAAAAACAACTTTATTACAAATACTTCTGATCATTAGCATAAATTTAAAAAAACCCAAACACTTACAGAATCCTCTCTCCAATGTTTTGGCAAGTTGCTGAATGTCTGTATCTCTGCTACAAAACACCAAAGTTTTTGCTCACAGATGATTTCTGGCCTGTTTACCTTCACATGTGTTCTCCTGTTCTCACAGGCACAGCACAGGAGGAGTATGTTACAGACACAAATTCATTCATCTGAACTACAAGCTTCGCAGAACCGTTTCTACTGGTCACAGGCTTTACTACCAGTTTCCTCCCTCCCCTACAAAATCAGTTATATCAATTCTGTCCTGATACTGCACCAAAAGGTCAGCCTTGCCAAAGTGATACTGTTCCTGCTTCTATGAAACATCAACCGTTCCACCTCCCCCAGCCTTACCCGAGCTGCCATTTATATACCACCGCTGCTTTTCTCTGCGGATTCCTAAAACGACAAACAGGCTGCACTGCTCAGGGTTCCCAGAACCTGGACATTCATTTATTCAGTGGAGGAAGACACTGCTGCTTATTTCCATGGCCTGTTCTGGAGGCTGCTCCTGCTGACTGAGCGGGCAGTGAGGGGTGCCATGTTGCCAGCGGTGCTGGGGAGACTGGGGCTGCTCCTCACGGTTGTCACCTTGGAATTGTGGCCTGAAGAACCATGGCTAAGCCGGCCTGTGGAAAAAAAACCCCAAAGGTCAGAAGCTGTGTGCATGATGGAGCACAAGGACACACAAATGATCTGTTGCCCATCACTAGCTATCCAGCTCTCCCTGTAAACATATAGGCCCATGAATAATTCAGTGCAGGGTTCTGGGAAGTCTCTATCTAGCTGTGCAGGCCTAAGAATTTGAAGAACCTACTAATCACCAGTAAAACCTAAAGATATTTAAATATAGTGGGCAGAACGGTATATGCCCACCCTCAGCAAGCCCAGGATTTTGCCATTGTGTAGCTATGTAAGATTTAAGTTCTCTGGCATTGGCATAGCACAGGTTTTGGTGGATATTCTCAGTCAGTTTGGAAAAAAATTCTCCCTCTCCCAGCAATCTCATGGAGAGAATACAGCAAAGCAGAGGACTGCTGCAGGGCAGGCTCAAGAGCTACAGAAAGCGGCTGCAGCATTTGTCCTGGACTCTTACTGGCAGTATCTGAAGGAATGTGCTCCTCTTCTAGGTAGTACTTTATTTTTTTTAGATCATCTGCAGAAAATCTCCATTTGTTCTCAGCAAGTGCAGGTGGCATTTTGGGAGAGGTCTTTTTTCGGGCAGATCCAGTGGGAGCTGCCAGCTGGCAGGACATGGGGAGTGAGCCGGTGACCAGACCTTCTGGGATCTTCTGGGCAAGGACCTTCAGGCCTGCAGACATAACAGATCACGTTATCAGTGACCACCAGCTAAGATGGGATCAGTGATTTTACTGGTCACAAATAAAGCACTCAGAGCTGAATATCTAGCTCTTTTCAATTTCTAGCTCACGCAACCCTTGCTCTCTGCTCTCAATTTACCCACTCGAGATCTCAGGGAGTCCTGCCCATCCCCACTTACCTCCAGATAACATAAACAAGTTCTCAAAGCCCCTCTCACACATGGTTGTTGCAGCCTGGCTGGCTAACCTCTCATCATTGTCATATAAGATGATAATTTTTCCATGTGCATTTTTCTGATAGGTAAAAGAGCTAAGGATTAATTTCTAAGTTTAAGGTGATCGTTAATATCTTTTAGAAAGAAGGGGGACAAACAAATGGGACTGGCAACTGTGACACTCCCTTCTTGATTTGTGAGTATCAGACAGGAATGCCTTCCCTTCACCAGTGCTTTAAAACTGATTTCTCAGTAGCTGGGGCTTGCCAGGTGCTGGAAAGACACAGCCTAATCCCCACTGGAGTACAGCCCCTGCAGCAAGCATCCACCACTGTTCTGAAGATTGGTTAGTAACAGGCAATAGCAAGAAGCACCTTAATTTATAGCCTCCCCTCTCCCCTGCAGCCCTCACAAGCTAACAACCCAGGAAATTATCAGCTTAATCCTAGCTAATAATCCTCTTTCTGTCCTCCAGAGAAAAGCCAATCCCCATCAAGGCGCTAAGAGGAAGCCAAAGGATTTGATCAATGCATCCCTCAAGAAGCCCAGCGCTCCAGCAACACCAGAGGACAGGTGCCCAAGTAGTACGGCTTTGCCTTCCAGCAGCCAAAATCCCAAGAAATGCCAAAGTCAGGCAGCTCGCTCCCATTGGAGTCAAGACATGTAACAGCCTTGAGGAACTAGAGTCCAGCATCTGATGGTGGCAGCGGAGCCACACCAGGTAATCACAGACAGCGTAAAGGACTTGCCCTCCCACCCTCCTTGAAATCCCCAGATTTTGTTAGTTAAGCATTGTCCTGCTCACAGCAACTGCTATAGCTCCCATTGTCTTTGGATGCACCCACCAACATACCCTCAATTTCCGTTTTTTTTGGGTTTTTTTGTTTTTTTTTAATTCCAACACTTTATATGTAAAGGATACATATTCCAGAATACTATTTGTATATGGGTTCATGGTTCTAGACAGTGTTGCAATAGGATAAGAGTAAGCTGCAGAGGAGGCAAAAAGAAAAAGAAAAAAATTATACAGCAGCTGAACACCAACCATCACACAACCTGGAATACAACTCACGCAGGCTTCTTAAAGTAAACAGACTTGAAAACCCACTGAATAAGGGATTCACATCAGCTTGGTCCCCTCATCCCTTTCCAGGGAAGATGGGTGTACTGGATGAGTGCCGAGAGCATTCTACACCCAAGTGATATCTACCTTGGGGGAAAAAACGAAGCCAGCCAGAATATGACACAACGAGCGGAATATATGATACCAACTGACACTAGACTGCTGTGGGATTCTGGCCTCCTCACCTCCAACAATGTGACATTGGTCGTATGCATCTCGGTCTCGTACGTCCAAAAGCAGGAAGGGGCAGTCAGGATAAGGCAGGTCTTTAGCCTGAGCATCCACTTTCTTTGGAGTGTCCTTTTCTATATCCAGTTCACCAACACCACTTATCACACTACAAGAGGAAAGAGGAGGTTATGGTGCAAGCTCTCACTCTGAACACTTCCATACCTCTTCACCAGGTCAGAGTGCTTTTCCATCAACTGTTCCAACAGCCCATTTACATGCCAGTACAGCCAGACAGCACTTAAAAATGGAGAGATTCTATTTCAGGCTTTCCAGTACATCATAAGAGACTGATTTTATTTTTATCAGTATAAAAAAATAAACAAAGTACAGCCCTGCTATGTGAATATACCGTACTCTTCTGGATCAGTCAAGTCCAGGTGTTTTATGTTGTAAGTGACTTTGAGGTGAGGGAGAATAATTCTAAGAAGCTGCCAACACGAAGATCTCAGCAAGTCAGACACACTAAATAACTGTCAGTCATCTACTAGCAGTGCTATGCAGAGGTTTCCAATTTCATCACTAGATTGGATACAGGACATGAACAGAAACCTCCAGATACTCTTAGTGGTCACTAAATTGATAGCTTTGATACACAACCACCAAGCCTGTCAGGCTAATGTCTCAACTCTTCTGTTAACATTTGCACAGGTAGAGCAAGGAAAGGGCTGAGACAAAGCTTCCTCTTACAGTGTCTTCCTGGGATCTCTGACCTTGACTAGTGATGTATTGGGTTTGGAAACTGGACTCTTATTCTCAATTACGGGACAATCTGTTAAGATCATCAGGAAGGCACATTACTGAGTTTACCAGAGCAGTTTATAACATGGATTCTCGAACCCAGGGACCTGGATAAAATCCCACAAACATATTTCCTTGTCAGCTGTTTAGACAATCATCAGGTGGCAACAGTGTTGGGTTACAGCCTCCAACCAAACTCATTCAGACAGGAAAACCTGCTAACCCTCTCTCCCGCTCATATCCCCGGACCTGCAAAATCAGGCTTTAATAAGAAATACAACATAAAGCCACTTAGTAGCAATTTAAAATAACTGGCTGGATAAAAATAATTATCTGCTAAGACAGGAAGAAAATTGTGTATTATTATCAGGCACCTCTGCAATGTGGACCGATAGGATTCCCCAGCTCCCGTGTTGTTTATGAACAGGACCGGACTAGGTGTCCCATCGGGGTTTCCTTTCCCATTTGTCCCTGCTGTGCCTTCAGCATCTGCATCTGGAGCAGCAGAATCACGATCTTGGGGAGAGAACAGGGTACAAAGAGTTAAAATGCTGCAGGAAATAAGCAGGTTTTAAGCACAGTTTCTATTCTTAGAAGAAAGTGTGTCTCTTAAAGACAGCCTTATCTTCATCCTCTTATAAGGATAACTTACTGAGAGCCTCATATTAAAAATAATAAAAAGTGCCATATGATTTTTAAGGGCTCAAGTTCTCATTTTAAGAATTCAATAAAAATGTAATTCTTGATGCATGATATCTAATGAGTTACTACAATAAACTTGGCAGAACAAGGCCTTTTTTATTTGAAAGCCTTTCTGTTTCAGGAGTGTTTCTGTTCCCAAAGTGGAATGGCTGCAGGCCACAGGTTAATTTTTTTTCCTCCTGACTTGCTGAATAGTCAGCTATGTCTGTCAGGACACAGTTCACCATATGACAGTGTTCTACAGCTCTCTCTCTTTGTGCTTACAATAAATATTGTTACCTTCCAGCTTGTGGATCTCCTCATTTGTCACTTCTAAGGTTTCATCAGATAGAGAGGCAACCTGGATGACCTGCAGGAAACAAAAGCAAGCAATGATATCTTGATACGCATGCAGCGGTATCAGTGAAAGACAGCAGGGATCACCTTAAGGAAAAACAATCCTCAAGCCAAAACACATTTAACTCAATGCAACTTCTACTGCAAGTGTGTCCTTTTATTAAACAAAAGTTGTAGCAAAAAAAAAAAGAACACTCAACCTTAGAATAAAGAAAAGCCAGATATGTGGTGCTGGCAATATCAAATACCAGAATGTTTTCTGATATTTATGAAGTTCAGTCACTGGCTGCAACTGAAACATTTCAGAGCATACACTACACTGGCTAAAATCACACATGGTTAATTGGTTTGTGAGAGCAGACCCGAGATATTCACATACTAAATCAGTTCATTGCACCAGTCAGAGTTACAGGATTGGTCTTAACCATCCAGGGGAACTGAAGATATGAGTCTGCACAAACCCACTCCTTCCGTATCTGCAAGTTTAACCTTCCCTTTCCTTCTCTCCATTGAAGACAGCTTGTCTTTTTCTAGTTTTTACTAGTTTTCTTGAACTAACATGTAAGCAACACACAGCTCTCTATTTACTGGTCAAATTTTCCATTTGTTAATATTTTGATTCATTACTTTTAAGTAAAAAACTATGCAGAAAGCCTTGAAGTCACAACGTTCCCACCTTCTGCAATTAAACCTACTATTAAGGAGGGCTTCAGGCTGTGACTGCTTGACACAAAGCTCGATGAGATCAGATTTGAATGCTACTTTACATAGCCCTTTTCTTTTGTAAGAGGCTCGAAGATCCTCTTAAGTTAATGGACAAAAAATAGGGAACAAATTTCAAAGACAGAGTCACTACAAACTTCAATTTGTACTGTACAAAATGCAGCTAAATGCATTTGAGTACTCTGAAAAAATTGGCCTGAATCGTTTGCTTTTATTAAGGGAAATCTATGAGGGCAGGAAGAAGCCAATACAGGAGAATTACACACTAAGGCTACATAACTACGTAGGAAGCTTTAGACAAAGCAAAAATGCTGTTCATAAAAGATAACAACTTTCAGAGGCCAGAGAGGGAACTATACATACCAACTGGGCAAAAGTAGTCACTTTCAGCCTTTTAAACAGCTCATCCTTTTTATATCTGTAATCTTCAAAAACAAAACAGAAGAGGACAACGTAAATTTTCAGTTAATTCCCAGCTTTTGCAAATGCCAGGTAATGGGCTTAGTCCCAGCTATTCTCACAGACTCTCTTCTCCAACAAGGCAGGATTTCTGGGCGCTAAGCTTGTGCTGAAGGATCAGAGCAGCGAGCCTGAAGACTTTGTGAAAAGTAATACCAGTTATAAAGAGAGATCTTGTCCAGATATGATTGAAGGGGAGAAAGCAGATTTAGTTGCTTTTAGACTCAAGTGTGTATTACTTTGTGTTTTCTGTTCTTGCTGGGGGAAAGAAGCTGTTTCATGAATTTATCACCTCGCCTGCTGTTCTTTTGAAGCCTGCTACGGTCGCAAAGCCTCTTAAACCAAAAGATTTAATTTACCTGAATTTTTAATTTGTGAAAGTTACAGAAGAATCAGAGCATAGGGGCACTGTATCTCAGACTGTGTCTTTTCAAATACTAAGCTAAACATGTATGTTTAATCGTACCGATTAAAATGCTCCAGGTTTTTTTTACTTTATCTGACAATTAAATTCCGATTCCTACAATTTGCTGATACAGATATCTAAAGGAATGGATAACTGACAGAAGCTGTTTAACGCAGAAAACCAAACAGCAGATCAGTGTGGATACCAGCTTGAAGCACACAATATTGCTATGGAGAAACTGGACTAATTGACTCTTAAGCCTGAAGACAAAGCTTAGGTAGCAAGAAAACTGAGCGTTCTGTTGGAATGACTGGCAAACAACCAGAGCAGAGATTAACAGTGCTAAGTAAGTGATGACAAGGATGGAAGTCTGATTGCATACAGATACTCGAGATGTGTAAACACGAGGAAGAGAGAAGCCTTCTAGTGTGAAACAAAAGGGTGTATGTAGTAGGAGAGAGAAGCTGAGACGAGTATCAGTAGGAACATCTTGATATGAAATAGCCTCCCACGGGAAGTAATGAAAGCCTCGTCCTTTGGGAAATTTACAGCTAGAAAGAAGATAGCAGAGGAGGGAAGAAAAAGGGGGGAAAAAAAACCCACCCCAAAACAGTCAATCCTGCACTGGCAGGGAAAGGCAAAGATGAACAAAATTCCTCCCATGTCAGGCACTGCAGCCGTAACAGAGTTCTGCATGCAGCTCTTGAAGCCATGCTCTAACGAATCTAAGCTCCCTCGAAAAATAAAATTGCTCCTCCTTTCTTTTCCTCCTCCTCCCTTACTAGGCTCCACCTCTGAAGTAGCAGATTTTTATTTTTAAAAAAAGAAAATTCCTTTGCATTTTTCTAACAATTTTAGTAACTACTGGAGGATATTCCAAACTGGTCTCTCTCCAGCTGTTCAGCTAAGAGGGCTAACAATGGAGTACAGGACCTTTAGCAAATCCAGCCAGTTAAGCAATTCCAAATCCTCTGAAACCATCTGCTGAATGCTCCATTAGCTTAAGCAAGGGAAGATGGGGGAGAAGGGGGAAGGGCTCCAATCCATACTCCTGTAACCACCACACAAAAAATTACCGCAAAATTAGCTTATGGAAACTCTCAAGCTGACATGTGTTTAGAGAAGGAGCCACGTGAACGCTGGAGGCCGAGATCTCTTCCCAATACAAGCGGTGATCACGCGCTTCCTGACAGATGTTCTACTCGGACAAGATTCTCTGCGTACACAGCCTGCGAGCACATTACGGTTGCAGGACAGACACAAAAAGAGAAATTGTGAGTTTTCATCTCTGGTTTTTTTTTTTATTCCTATCCCTTCCCTCTTAAATATGCTTACTGGAGAGGTAGACCAATTAATTTTCAGCATTCAGAGCAAGCAGAGTTCCCAAATTCAATGTCCTACCCTCCATAATTGTTATTAGACTGCAAAGCAAGTGCCTACTTGCTACTCAGCAACTTAGAAAAAAGAAGCCCATCCAAAATATCGCAGTGCACTGCAGTGTGCACTACGCATTTCAAACCACGGGTCTGAAGTACAAGACCTGTGCATAAACTAGATTTCAGAACATCAATTAACTTGAAAATGACCCTCGCGGTTCTTGCAAAACCACCTGGTTTCAAGCCTCAAGTTCAGGTTGCTAAAGCCTCCCTTTAACTCAAAAATAACAGCAACAATTATCTTTTATACAGCCCATTTCATCTGCCTGACAAAACCCGCGTGTAGCCCACGTCCAAATGATTAAAACTCCCCAGCCATGGACAAAAAGAGCCCTTCAGTCATGTGAAGAGCAAGAAATAAACTTAATTTAGAAGGACTAATAGAAGCAGCAAAGCTTATGAAGCGCTGGATGTATATAAACACTGACAAAGCAGAACCGTTGTCACGGTGCTCATACAATACGGCTGCTGGATGGTTTCTGCCCACCTCGAGCAATGATTATTTATCCCAGAACAAGCCTTTTTGACCTAGATCTTGCCTTTATCACCCAAAGTTATTTCTACCAACAAGAAACACCAAAAGCCTCCCAGCAATTATCTGAAAGTTCAGAAGAAGTGCTGCTTCCGACTACAAAAGCAACACGACGTACCCGGTTCTGTCCTGGAAGGTCCATTCGAATTTTCTGACATTTTTTGCTTCAGTGACCTGGTCTGAAGCTGTAATTATTGTGTATTCAAGGAGGTGCTCCTCAGGGCTTCAGAAATGAGTGAAGCAACACCAGAGAAAAGGAAGAGGCTTGGTGTCTCTCCTCAAGACAATCCGCCAAAGGGCAAATCATCGTGGTTCCAGCTCTCTTATGTTCTGATTCCACAGCGGGCTCAGGGTATTAACTCCCGCTCTCTCACATTACACAAGAGACAGAGAGTTGACTGTACTGGGTATTTAAAGTTGTGTCCAAACGGTGTCATCTATCCATGAGAAATCAAGGGGGAGAAGTTTCTAAACTGCCTGGGAACACAAGGTGTCTATTCAGCACTGATATAATGAGAAAGTTTCTACTGGACTCCAGAACCACGGTTAAACAAAAGAACTCCTACATGAAACAAAATCAGATTCACAGCAGAGATTGAAAACCAACTAGACCCATACAAGATTTTCAGCACAGATAAAAAGCGATGGCAATCCAGTGTTAAGCACTGAAATCTTACTCAGTCAACACAGGATTTTGGAAAGCAAGGTCACTTCTCTTTTGATATAACCCAAAGACCCATGGTTTTAAAAAAAAACACCAACAAAAAAAACAGCAACAAAGGACCATTTTGCACAAAGCCGAGCACAAATATATTCATGTGACAGTTTAGCGACCTCCTTATAATATGAACACTGCCACTGTAGAGGAACATAGTAAGTGGGTCTAAGAACTAAAACTGAACATTCAAAAGCCTAATTAATCCTCATTAATGGGACGATTTTTCTTTTACAACAATAAGCGCAGCTTTTGGGTTTAATAGCTTTCCTGGCTCTCTATGTGAAAATAATCTGGACAGTAGCTGAAAATAAAGTAGTAAAAAGTTAGCTTTATTAGCAAAAATTTTTTAAAAAGCCTATTTTCAGTGGGAAAACAGACTGATGTAAAAACCAGTTAGGCTTTCATTAGCCTGAACAACCCAACGTCTTCAAAATATCAGTGTTTAATTCTGGTGAAATCAATGAGTTGCACAGGAATGAGCTTCTCTTCGTCTTGTCTTGGAGTATTCTGATAGAAATCTAAGTACGCTAAAATCATACAAAGGTAAGAGATCTCAAGTTCAATCATTTTGTTACCTAAAAGTGAAATAAAGTCTCAGAAGTGCAGTGTGAGTCTTCCCAGATGAGTCTAGTCTAGTTTTCCTAGTGCAGAGACTTCCTCCTGTCCATTCAACAACAAAAATTGCACAAAGAAGGATCTGGAAAGACTCCTAGACCTGCCCACCTCGTTTCTTAAGTTAAATCTGTGAAGCACTGTAAGAGACAGAGAAATAAGGCGCAGGACAAAGCAGAAGGCGCCCAGCAAAGAATCAAGGTAGAGCCATCTTTGTATCCTACTCCTGCCTGTTTCTACAGTTCATCCCTGTAAATGGCTGTGGGAAGCATTGGAGTGGAGATTTCCAAGCAAATGGAGGGCCTGGGAGTCAACCCCTGCTCCTCCATGCTCTTTCAGTTTTGAACTAACCCACCGCAAGTTACACTCTGCTCCTCTCCAGATACTTACTTCTTTTGATCTCTTCCAACTTCTCAGTGTATTTTGTTAAACTGTTTCCTGTAACGAAAAAAATCAATCAATTCGTTACTAATGTTTTATTACTGATTTTCTTCAGCGCTATTAAGGCCTACATTTTTTTTCTGAAGGCAAAGATCAGACTATGATCACAAATGTTTGTTGTAGATCCTCTTTTGCCATGACAATACAAGGCAGCCATAAATCAAAAGTACCATGATTTTCCTCCTCATGCTTTTCTTTCGCAAGGAAGGGTGAGCTAAATAGCCAAGTCAGTCGAAGGACTAGCTGGACCCCAGCTGCCAACCTTCTCTGGGAACAGGCAGTGCTCTCTAGCCTCTGTACTGGAGAGGGGAAGTCACTGTGACTGTTCACAACCAGCAGGAGCGCAAATCTTTTACATATACCCACAGCTGCACAGCATCTGGGGTAAAGGAGCTCAGGACAGAAGCAGTTAAGACATTCAGCATGTTTTTGTATACTCCTACATCCACGTTTAGTGTTTTTACCCTACAATGATTTCACTTACCAGTATCGAGGCGGGTTTTTATATGTTGGTATCTGGGATTCTGAGGGATGCGCCTGGTTAAGTACTGTTTTAAAAGGGAAAAGATAAGAGGAAGTCAATGTACAGCCATGTATTTTTTTTTAAAGGCAAAAAAACATTAACGGAAAAGGCAATTTGAAGAGCTCTGAGAGAGAGCAAAAAGAGGAGTGAGACCACAGGCATCCTCTTGCACATCTCTGCTCTCCAGCAGAAGGTCAGACCTCTGAATCTCCAACTCGATATTAAATCCCCAAGATTTAAACCGCCGCTTTAAAGCCTCAAAAGGCAAACTTCTCTCCCTTTCCCTCTCCACCCGCCCACTCACCCGGCTCTGGAGACCCCAGGAAACCTCCCCCCCCGCCCGGAGTTACCCCTCTGGAAGCTGTACCGGCCCACTGAGGCCCCCGAGAGTCCCCCGACCCTCAGGACACCCCACCGAATCGGTCCCCACATCCCGCAGCTCCCAGGGACGCCCCGTCTGCTGTGGACCCTGCGTCCCATGGGCCACCCAGGGCTGACCCCCCTCAGGAGAGAAGGCGGCCACCGCCGCCGCTCCCCGGCCCGGACCCCCGAGTCCCCCCCCCGCCTCCCCGCCCGCCGGTGGGAGGCTGACGGCGAAGGGAAGAGCCCCTCACGCCACCTCCGGGTCCCCGACACTCCTCCGGCTCGACATCTTCACTCAGCAGACCCGCCGCCGTCTCCGTCTTCCCTCACTCCCGCCTGCCCACCCGCCCTCCGGTTCTGGCGTCCCACCCCGCAATTACCCCTTCTCCGATTGGCCGCCCGTCGCGCCGGCGGCCAATCAGACGCCGCCTAGGGGCTCGAGCGGCTGACAGCGCCCGCTCGTCGCCCGGCAACGGGGGACGCCGCCGTTACACGCCCCGTGACGCGCGGGAAGCTTGGTCGGGGGAGGGCGGGGCGTCCGGGCGGCGCATGCGCGGGGTGGGGAGCTGCCCCCGCCCCCCCCGCCCCGCCCCCGCCGTTGGAGCGCCGTGCCGGCGCGCGGCCGAAGCACCTGAGGCAGGTGAGGCGCGCGCGGTCCCCCCGCCCCTCCCCGCGGCCCCGCCAGGGGCGGAAACTCCGCCCACCGCCTCTGGGGGGGCGGGGCCTGACACCCCCCCCCCAGAGGAAGGGGCGCGCGGCAGGGAGGGGGGGCGTGGCCTGCGGGGGGGGGCAAGTGCTGCCCCGAGGGGCGGGGCTGGGACCGAAGGGGCGGGGCTTGTTGACGGGGGCGTGGCCTTGCTGTGGTGGGGCGGTGCTTATGGAGGGGTGTGGGGGGGGGGGGCGGGGCTTTGGCCTTCAGATGGGGGCCACACCCCCCCTTAAACCCCCTGTGGGGCTCACGTCCCCCCCCCTCAGCCCCCCAGTGGGGCCCACATCCCCCCCTTAGGACCCCCAGTGGGGCCCACGCTCCACCTCAGGCCCCTTATGGGGGGCCACATCCATCCCTCAGACCCTTAATGGGGCCCACGTTCCGCCCCCCCCCCCCCCAGACCCCCTAACCTTTACTGCAGAGACCGCTTTCTGTCACGGACCTGACACCACAGGGAACGCGTAAGGTGTGGGGACGTGGGGGGTTTTGGGGACTCGGAGGTGGGTTATGGGGACGTGGGGTTGGGTTGTGGGGACGTGGGGGGTTTTGGGGACTCGGAGGTGGGTTGTGGGGACGTGGGGGGTTTTGGGGACTCGGAGGTGGGTTATGGGGATGCGGGGGGTTTTGGGGACTTGGAGGTGGGTTATGGGGATGTGGGGGGTTTTGGGGACTCGGAGGTGGGTTATGGGGATGCGGGGGGTTTTGGGGACTTGGAGGTGGGTTATGGGGATGTGGGGGGTTTTGGGGACTCGGAGGTGGGTTAGGGAGCTGTGGGGGTTACGGGGACGTGGCGGTGGGTTAGGGGGATGTGGGAGTTACGGGGTAAATCCCGGTAGACAGGCGCCTTGCTCTCTCCGGCAGGATGAAGGAGTGGTGGGTGCAGGTGGGGCTGCTGAGCGTACCCCTCCTCGCCGTCTACCTGCACATCCCACCCCCCAAGCTCTCCCCAGCTCTCCTCTCCTGGAGGTCCTCCGGAGGCTACTTCACCTACAAGGACCAGAACATCTTCTACAGAGGTGACGGGACTGCGCCGAGCCCTGGGGACGTCTCGTCCGTCCCCGGTGGGGAGCGGGGCTGGGGGCTCTGCTCCCCTCGGTGGTCCCGGGGACGTCCCCAAGGCCAGGCAGGGAGATGGGAAATCCCTCCCAAAATGTCATGGCTTTAGGGGGAGCTGCCGCATGGATCCGGGAACGGTGTGGCTGTTCGTTATCAAAACGTTTTAATTGGGTGAAGCCACCAAGGTTGGTTTTTGTGCAGCAGCGGCAATACCTTGGTGTTGGCGGGGAAGGATCCCAAGAGCCTCTGACGGGTCACAGCAATGAAAAAAGATACTGAAAAACCTTTTTGCTGGAGCAGTTGTTAGCCACTATAGCAACTTAGGGGCAGCTGCAATTAATTTGTGCTAAGTAAAACCCTGGTTTGCAGCAAGTAGCTGATGCCAGTGGTCACAGTGGCTCGTCTGGCTGGGTTTGCGAAACCACGCCGGCACCGGGAAGCTGCGGTGCGAGTCAAACCCATGCTTGGTTTTGGGGGAGCAGGGGGAGAGGTTGGGCTCCTAGCAGGGTGAAAGGCAATGATTGTCTTATATGGGAGAAAATTGGGGGAGAAAAAAAGCTGACCCTGAGGTGCTCTGTTCCCTTCCCAGATTCATACGGCGCCGTCGGCAGCTCCGACATCGTCGTCCTCCTGCATGGCTTCCCAACCTCTAGCTACGACTGGTGCAAGGTGAGGGGAGCGAGCGTACGGGCAGTTGGATGCCGACAGCAAACCCCGCAGTTTCTCCCTCCTGGGGATGAGCAGACGGACAGAGGTGGTGCGTCAGCCTGGGGTGGGCGATGCTCCAGAGGAGTTTCTCCTGGGGATACCACCGGGCTCCGGGATATCAGCCCTGTTCCTCTCTCGACACCTTGCATGGGACCCAAGCTCTTTTCACATCACCCTTTCCCACACTCCAGCCCACAGCAGGAGGAAAAGACCCACAACTATTTCTTGGCTTTTTTGGGAGATCGTCTTGCTGTTTATTGGGAAATTTCAACCTCCTGCAGTTTTCTCAGAGCTGGAAGGTGCTGTCTGGGGGACTGGAGGGGAGCGTGGCTGTCCGTAGCTGCGCATTGCCGAAGACTTTTCCTCTCTCTGCTCCCATCAGCCTTTTTTTTTTTTTTTTTAATGCATTTCTCCTCTTTCCAGATCTGGGAAGGGCTGACCCAGCGGTTTCACCGGGTGATTGCTCTGGATTTTGTAGGATTCGGTTTCAGTGACAAGCCTGTAAGTAGCCTGGGAAGAGGATTTTTGCAATTGCTTTTGGCCCAGAGGTTGTTCTGCCATGCCAGCATCCCCAGAAAACTGGCATTTGCAGTGCAGTTTCTTCACCCATTTACATCTGGAAGAGGAATAAGACATTGCAATAGCGGAAGGGGTGGGGAAGGTGCGTGGTGGAGATCAGCTCTGCCACCGTCTTGCCTTTACTTGGGTTTGACGTGACTCCAAAGCACACCTTGACCCCTTTGGGGCACGGGCAGTGCTCCCGTGGGCTTGTTGATGTAGCTGCCAGCCCAGGACATCCTGACTGCTCTGTCTGGGGTCGTAAACTGCTGGTTTCCACCCCATATTCCTCCATTTGGGCGTTTATTCTGGAGTTTGTGGGCTCATGGTGGGTTAGGCTCTCACTGCGGCTCCTCTCCTGCTTTGCTTTGCAGAGGCCCCACCGCTACTCCATCTTCGAGCAAGCCAGCATTGTCGAGGGGCTGGTGCGTCACCTCGGCCTCCACCACCAGAGGATTAATCTCCTGTCCCACGATTACGGGGATACGGTCGCACAGGAGCTGCTGCACAGGTCACTGCAACCACTGATGCTCTGGCTGCTCTTTACTGTCCCCACCAAGATGCTTTCCAGCAGATAAATGGAAGGATGTAGTGCACAACCCCGTTTTCCCTGTACCTACAGCTGTAATGAAGGCTGGGAGGTCTCAGGGCACATCCATGGTGGGCAGATCTGAGGCTCCCATCCATCAAATCCCAGCTACTAGGATGTTTAACTTCCTTCCTGAGCTCCTTCTTATCTAGCCAGGGACAGCAGGGGAACAGAGATGATCTGACACTGTTAATTTGACCTGCTGGTTGGTCACTTGAAGCCTGTAGAAGGTCTAGTAGCATTTCACCTTCTCTTCTGTCCTCCAGGTATGAGCACAATAAAACTGGAAGCATCTTGATCAACAGCCTATGTTTATCCAACGGCGGTAAGGTTTGCCCGGCATGGTGGGATGGGTGGGCTGGGAGGGATGGGGATCCATGGGACAGGATGGCCTTCCTGCCTCCATCACCCGAGGGAAAGCACCACCCAAACCCCAAGCAAATTGCAATTAAGGTGCTGTAATTAACCAGGAGTGTCAGTCCTCAGGCTGCCTGTGCCACCTTTCACGGCACCATAAAGAAGGGGAGAGACTGGGAGATGCAGAGCAAAACACTTGTAACGTTACAACTCTGTTCTCTGACGTCCTTCCAGGGATTTTCCCCGAAACGCACTACCCCCGGTTCATCCAGAAGGTGAGCTGCTACCCCCTCTAGTTGTACTGAATCGCCCCTCAAGCAGAAGTCTGACTCTGTGAGTTTGGGGTTTTACCTGGCTCAGATGCCTGCTGCTTTTCCCGCTTTGGTAATGGCACCTGAGCTGCTCGTGGGCATCGTTAGAGGTGGTGAGGAGAAGCAGGGGTTGTCAGGATGCGGCTCGTCACATCCGAATGTCCCAGCTAATCGCCCCTTGAAGCACTGATGTCTCACTGCCGAGAGCTCACGTACATCTCGAGGGTCGAGGCTGAGCTGGGAAACTGCTGTAATACTGAGCTGGGGGAAAAAGCCCTCCAAGGAGGCAGGATTTACCCATTTGTATGATACTGAGTAGTGCTGTCTCCTTTTTTCCTTCTGCCCAAGATCCTCAAGGATGGGGGTTTACTGTCCCCCGTCATCACGCGGCTGATGAACTTCTTTTTCTTCTCCAGAGGGTGAGTTGGGTCTCCGTGCTGCTCGATACGGTCCCTACAGGGGATGTGAGCCAAGCGGGGAGGGGGCCAATGTAGGAATTAGCGTAGCAGGTATTTGGCAGGTGAGCAGAACCCCCGGCACTGTCCCAGGAGAGATTTGCCCCTGGATTTGAATGACCTTGGTCCTCTGGGCCATTCCCTCTCCAGACTGGCAAAGCGCTTCAGCCTAATAATAAACCACACGGCTTTTTACTGTACGCTGAAATCCTTCTCTCCCATGAGTATTGGACTTGCACGCGTTACAGAGGCAATGAAAACCCTAACCACACTCTGCATACGGTGCGCAATCAGATATATATTTTTATCAAATGTTGCAAACCCTCTTTTTTTCCAAAAAGCCCTTTAGGCTGGCTGCTAAGTCCAACACTGGGTGCATTTGGGTGACAGCTTGTAGTGCTGCGCTTGCACCCACGTGTGTCGCAGTGGGAGCTGGAAGTGCTCGACTGTTTTTTGCCCTCGGCTAGTTTTTGAGTTGTACGCTAACACGGCTGCTGCCGTGCTGCTCTGAACTCTTTTTTTCCAGGCTTGGGGCAGTCTTCGGACCCTACACGCAGCCTTCGCAGGCAGAGTACTGGGATATGTGGACAGCAGTGCGGACCAATGATGGCAATCTCGTTGTTGACAGGTACGTCGCCGTTAATTGCTGAACGAGCTTAGTTTTATGCCCACGACGTCCCTCCGTCTGCAGGCAGAGCCATGCAGTAGCTCGGAGGTTACCAGAGCTCGGCCAGGTCCCTGGACGCTGGCTTCCCAGAGCCTCCAGCTGCTTCTGTTGGGGTCTGGGATCATCACTGCACCCCAAAAAAGAGCTGGGAGGTCATGTAGGAGCAGGAATTCTTGCTGGGATGATGCAAGGCAGGTAAATGAAGTCTGGAGTCAGGAGGATCTGAGCCTGTACACGGTGGGAGAAGGACAACACTGGAGATGTACAATGTGGGGTTTTTTCCTTCTTTGGAAGTTAGGGGCTTGAATTTATGGGTTTTTGTTAACAACTGGAACTACACCTGGTTTCCTCCAGTTTGGGACTTTTGGAAGGACCTCAGGCTGGTGGCTGCGAGTTCGGTACCCATGTTGAGCAGGGCCTGTGTGTGTCCTTCTCCCCCAGCAAGCAAACTCCTCTCTCCTCCCGCTGGGGACAATCTCCAGACAAATCACAGTAGGGACCAAATAGCTCAGCCTCTCCAAGGACGCTCGCTAATTGCCTCTTGTAACGAGGGATACTCGCCCAAGCCCAGCAATGGATATACCGGCTGATGCACTGCCCACTTGGCAAGTCCTGCCGTGGCAAATTTTTGCAATATCACCTTTGTCGGCAGTGCAGCCATGATGGGAAGCTTACTGCCAAAATATCTCCAGCCCCTTAAATGTCGTGTGTCAGAGTATCGGTACGTTTACTTAGTGTAGCTTCCCGTCCTTGGAAGGCTTTTTATAACACGACTGACTCGAACCTGATGTTTAAATTGTGAGCCTCAGCCCCTGAGAGCTGTGCTGAAGCAAGGAATCACCCCAAGTTGCTGGCTGGGGTGACAAGACAGGCTGAGGAGCTGTTAGCAGTTCAGATTTTCACTGTAAGACTGGACCAGCGCAACTTATCTTCTCGTGCATTCCTCCACGCTCAGTGGTTCAGCGCTGACTCCTCTTCCTCTTCTTTGGGGCAGTGAAATGGTTTCAGAGCTGCCGCAATGCCCATGAACCGTGCGTGGGAGCGCTTAGACGGTGCTGCCTCTGCGTTGGCTTTCTGCAGACTGATTTCCACCCCGACGTTTTATAGGATCTGATTGTAAACCCACTTTTTGCCCTGCTGCCCAAGCAAAGCAGCACGCAGTTTGTTAAGGGGGCTTGGGGGTAACCAACTTTTCGGGGCTTGTTTGCCGGCTGCCTGCAGCCCGCTGTGACTTACTGCACCGCCTGGCACAAAGGTTGCGATGGTTCAGCCCCTTTTACAACCCGGTGGCATTTGACTGGGAGCAGAGGACCCAAATTTTCTTCCATCTCAGCTGGGAAGGATTCAACCCTCCCTTCTCCCCAGACTGCAGGCTGTTTCTCCCATCATAAATGAACTTAGATTATCTTCCAGCAGGACTCTGCACTGGACTCTGCCCGTAGGGCGTGGAACTGGCAGGGGCAAGACCCAGAGTCAGTGTCCCAAACTCATTCGCACTTTTATTTGCTGTCTAAATAATAAAAAAAAAAGAACACCTTAGGCAAGTCACTAAGCTGGGGATGGTCAGCAGACTGATTTTGTGTTGCTGCAGCCCCAAGGAGGTGGCCAGTGGGAGATGCAGATTCCACTGGAGGCACCGTCCGCCGTGTAACAACAGGTTTCTCTTCAGTATTTTGCAGTACATAAACCAGAGAAAGAAGCACAGAGACCGCTGGGTTGGCGCTTTGATGTCCACCTCTGTTCCACGTGAGTAGGAATCTGTTTTCTTTGATTTACTGGTCAGGATGTTGGGAATCGCCCTCCTTGCCTGCAGGCACTGGTGCTGGCTCCTTCCACTAATCGCTGGAGCCTCTCGTTATTCTGATGAGGATGATGTGGCTCAAATACGGTTTATGCAGGGAGTAGCATCACAAAGCGTCACAAAACTCCCTGCTCCAGTTTAAGGCTGGGTTACAGCGGAGAGCTGTGAGCTTGTTAAGAGGAAAAAGAGTTTGTTCCACTGAGCAGAGGTAACTTTAACTTTCCTTTAGAGGCTGGTTCACAGCCTCCGGTTTCTCCAGCTGCTGCCCCAGGGAAGCTGAGGTGCTTTTCAAGCTCAAGAGAAGTTGCAGCCACTCAAGGAAAGGTTTGCTGTTTGCAGGAGGAGGTTGGGAGGCTGAACTTGACCCCAGGGCAGAGAAGCGAGAGCTCTTTCGGCAGCTGGTTTGCTCAGTGCTCTGCTGAAAGCTTCCCAAGCTCTGTGCGAGGGGAGAACTTATCTGCGACAGGTCGCCTTGGCTTAGTTTAGGGATGTGCTTGGGTATAAAAGCTCTGTCTGTGCTTCTCTCTTGCAGTCCATCTAATCTATGGGCCCCTGGACCCTGTGAATCCGCACCCAGAGTTTCTTCAGCTGTACAAGTAAGACAATACCGCCACAAAGCGGGAATACGCAACTGGGGTTTCATTTTGAGGGAGATTTTTTCTCAGACTTTTCCACCCCTTCCCTTTTCACGGAGGCTGTTTTTAGTTCTCACCTGTAACCTGCACAGCCAGGTGATTCAGTTGGAGCCTTCTGCCATTTGGAAATTGCTTCCCCATTTTAGGCATCAAAGTTACAAGTCTCAGTCAAATCAATCATGCATTTTAAAACCACATCAGACAGAGGCAAGATTTGTTGGCTGAGGTAGTCTTCTCCAAACTAACCTGAAGTAAATCCAGCACTTGGAAGAGTGGTCCACTGTAACTGCTACAGGCTTTTTTTGTCCCAAAACCATGTTATGGGCAGAATCCCAACTATGCAAGAGCGTACCGTCCTCCTCCTTGGCTGCAGACCGAGCTGCAGTTCCTGTGCTTAAGCCTTGCTGCATTCTTCCAACAGGAAGGTGCTTCCCATGTCCACAGTGTCTGTGCTGGATGACCACATTAGCCACTATCCACAGCTGGAGGATCCGACAGGCTTCCTGAATGCCTATCTGAACTTCATCAACTCCTTCTGAGCTGCTGCAGCTCAGTTCTTGCTGTTTGAGTCAGGCTTTGGGGGCAGGAAGAAACTTCAATTTTTATCTCCAGATCCAACACTTTGCACTAATAAACACCCTCATCTTTGGCTGCCAAACTGCTGCATTGATGCAGTTAAATCCTTTGAGCACCGGAAAAGATTAGCCTGCAGGGAGGCATGGACAAAACTGTCAGCCTAAGCAGAGTTACAGGACGCTGACAGCTCTTCCAGCCCCGCGCTCACCTTGCTTCTTGACCAGCCCGTCTCTGTATTTAGAGCCAGGGGGCTCAAGGGAGAACACGGGCACCTGAGGGGAAGCAGAGCACCTTTGTCAGTCCACGAGTCCTTACTTGCCTTCATTGCTAGGCTGTGCTGCCTGCCACAGGTAGACAAGACCACTAGCAGCCAAGGGTCAATGCACATGTTCCCAAGATAAATGCTGGTCTGTTTTTTGAGTTGTGTGCAAGCAGTTTATATCATGCCCCTCTGCTAAGTGTTACAATTCTTGGCTAGCTTGTCAGGACTGAAGAATTTAAAATGGAGTTTGCCTACACTAAATACAGCAGGAGAACAGGATCTGTAATCCCCCAAAGTATAGGCAATGATGCTCTCCACCCATAAAGGGGAATTTAAGCACTGTAATTATGTCTTCAGTAATCTCTTTTTAATGGCCAGTTACCCAAAGACAAGCTCTAACCATCAAGTTTTTACCACATCCCTTGTTTCTCTGATTTTCAGTTCAACAAGCAGAGCCGCTCACTGACACTACACCCCTGGGACTATCTCAGGAGCTTCGCCAAAGCCTGGCTGCAGCACACAGTTCTACCAGGGCAGGCTTGTACCCATTTCACTAGAGCAAGCTGAATATGCAATACTGGCACTAGCAAAAGCCAAGGTGTTCTTCTGAGCAATAGCTATCTGAGCCACAGGGACCAGGGACAAGTGTTTAAATTAGCATTAAAGTAGTATTCCTTCTTTCCTTCCTCATCCTGACTTGATAACTAAAGAAGCACCAGTTCATCAGCAGAGAGAGGCAGAACTTCTCAAAAGGAAGTCGCTGCAACGTCCCTCCTTCCCCCTCTTCCCAACTTTTGATATAGAATGTTTCACATCTTTGAGCCCAGGAAAAGGCTGAACTGTTGTTTGGTATTTTCTGACATAAGGCTCAGAGAACTGAATATGCCTTGATAGGTGAATTTTAATCTCTCTCTCTGCACATTGATTTTTCTGTGCAGAACAAAGGAGACAATCATCAAGACATTGTAAATTTGCAGTTTGGCAGACACTACAGGTTTTGTGTGGTTTTTAACTGCTTATGTTTGAAATTTAATAGCATCCCTTTAAGAATAAGGGGCTTCTGTTGAGTAAACAGCCATTATGGGCTACTTTTTCTGTAGTGAAGCAGACAGAATTAGAACAAGAAATTTCTATTTTATTAACAGTAATTAATATGAATTCCACCACTTGGACCAGTGTTTATTTTCTGTTAATAAAAATCAGTTTTGACAAAAGTCTGATTCCATTTTCTTACCACCTGCATCTTTTACGTTCCCTGCTCTACTGCAAGTGGCCAGAGATGCAATAAGTTAGACAGGAATGCTGAAGTGACAATGAGGGAAGGGACACGGGAAAGGCTCAGTACCAGCCAGCCACTATTGCCACTACTGTAACATCATACAAAATATTTACCAAATTGAGGAATAAAAACTACATGCAGAAGGACAGAGAGGCTGCTTGATATCTGGCAAATAGCCAACTGGTGCTTGCAAAGGAGATTTCCACCGCAGTTGATGTGCTGTAACACTCAGCCTACAGAAGCCAGGATGACATCTACCGGTGTTTCTTCCTTGCTCCTAACCGTCACCTGCATGGTCACGCCATCTCCTAGTGCAAGCCTGGACCTTACCAGCACATCACAGCCGCCTCTGTATACACCTGCGGACAAAGGAACATTTGGGAGATTACTGTGAGAGAGGCTCAGTGATCTAGTCCTAACCCAGGAGCCAACAACCTGGTGTGCAAGACAGATTCAGTCTATGGCCAGTTGCAGAGAGGGGGGAAATGACAAAAAAAAAAAAAAAACAAAAAAACAACCAAAACCCCCAAATCGGCCATGCTCTTGAGGCCACGACTGAAGGTAACAGATACTGTCCTAGTTAAACACAGTCAGCAAGTGCTGCTGGAGGGCTAGGCTGATTAAAATAGGTAGAAACTAGAAAGTGGGTAGCTGAAGCTCACTTCCAGTTTGAAAAGGCAACATATATTGTAATTCTGCCATGAAGGCACAGTCCATTGGTTCAGTGCCCTTGCTGTTAAGGGAGGAATAGCCCTCCTATGCTTCTACTAGAGGGCTTGGAAGTGGCACTCCTGGAGGTAATTCAGACTGCAGGATGAGCCATCTCCAGTCCCACTTCAACATCACTATGCAGACAGACCTGGAGTTACCAATTCTGCCTCTGAAATAAATTGAGACCCGACCCTTCAGTCATATTAAAACAAAACTGCAATGAACAACTGCAACAAAGTTTTGTAGAGTGCTTCACTTCCAGGGATTGCACAAAACTGTAAGCCTGGAGCACAGTCACCAAACAAGAAGTTGTGGGTACTGCAGGCCAATTCAGGATGTGTCTTTAGTGACAGGAACTTGAAAACAAGATGGTCCCCCTTCTGAGATAACCTCAGGGAAGGAATTTAGTTAGGTGTCTGCTCTGGAAGTTCTCCATTCAAAGGATTCACTACCATTCCTATATGTAGAATACCTCCATTCTGAGAGACACAGAACCAAGCCCGAGTACACCTGCAACAGTGGGCTCCAAGTTAGCACCAGCTGCATTCAACTTGCTGGTTCACTTCAGCTTTCTACAGAGGAAAAAACCCTTGAAATAAGAGCAGAATCTCCTAACCGATTTTCCTTCATTTTGTAAAAATCTGCAGGGACATGGAAACATCGAGTTCAATAGCATGAATACTTACCAGCTAAGTAGAGCGTGTGAGAATTTTTGTTCTCTGGCACTTTATCTGATCTCTCACAGGGCTGCATGCCCAAGAACTTGATGATGTTATTGACAGCTTCTGCATTCAGAGATTGAAGAGGAAAATTACCTCCAGGTTGGTGCCAAGCTTTCTGTGAGAACTAGTTTACAATCAAAGAACATTTTCTAAGCACCCATGTGGCTTAACCATTTCCATTCATTACCTTGGTTGCAGCCCCACCACCACATCTACCTTGCCATGTTCCTTCTGCTGTCTTAACAGTCTAGGAATGCACCCCTCCCTTCAACCAGCCTCAAGCAAGAGAGCACTGCCAAGCTTCCACTTACTATAATCCCAACATTGCAACACAAAGCCTTGTTGCTGGGACATAATGTCACATTAGAAGGCACCAAATTCTCCTCCTACCACACTAAATATATCCCCAGCATGGCAGATTTACCAGGATTACTATGTGGGTCACCAATAAACGAGGAGAGATCATCTCACCGTCAAGGGTTTTAATTGAACTAAGTGCAAAGGTTTCTTCCTTCTCAAAGTCATCTCCCACTTCTTCCCACGCAGCTGCGAAGTTAGGCTTTAAAACCTTCTGAATATGATCAGACACGGTCACCTCCAAATCTTCCAACTGACAGAAAAGCAAGGGAGATTTTCAGCTGCCAGTTACAGAAATGATCCTAATCTTAGAAAGGGAAAGAAAGACAAAGAGAGACAGCAGGATTTTGCCAAGACAATTCTGACATGCCTGGCTTTCATTTCAGGAGAAGCACATAATAATAGCATCTAAAAAGCAGAGAGGAAATATAGTGTTTATGGTGGTCATCTCTAAAGCTTAAAAACATTTACACAAAAACATCTGTGAGACTAAAGGAGAGCAGAAAAAGGGGCAATCACTTTATGAGTCAAAGCCCATTCTAGCCCTTACTGGGCATCCGAGGAGAGACACTTTCTCAGAATCCAGAAGGAGCCTTTACTTCCTCCAAGCCCGAGACAGGCACTTTCCTGAGATCTGACTTGTATTTCAGTGATTGGTAACACGAACGCAATAAACAGAAGTGCAAATGCTTGGGATGGAAAGAAAGATTGGGCCACAGTCCTGAAAACAGACAATGGAAGTTATTCCTTCCTTCCTGTCTGTCCCCACAAATCTATCTCCATAGGGCACTAAAGCTAAACTAACTTTTGGCAGAAGCAAGGTTTTGGGGAAGGATCTAAGTTACAAGCTACAGTATTTTGGAAATGGTGTTTCAGGCAGGCCTGCCATTCTCTCCTACCAGCTTCAGATCTGAAAGGAAACTGTCAACCCAATGGCCATGTGTATTCAGAATTAGTGACAAGGAAAAAAACCCAGGTCTTGAACTTACCACATATTCATCGTCATAGCCATCTTCTTCTGGCACACCTGTGTTTGGGTCACAGTCTCGAACAGTGAACTTCATTGTGCAACTGAAAGTACAAGCAACTGGGGAGGACAGAAAAAGCCTGTATAGGTTAGTGGTGCAGCTCCTTCTGCTTGAGTCCTCGTTTCCCAAAAAGGGACCAGAAAGAATGTACATCAGCTTTGCCCCAGAAGATATAGACATGGCCATGGCCAAAAGAGGATCTCGGAAGAGGAGTATGCCAGGGCCACGGTGTTACAAACACAGGCCTGCTGACTCACAGAGCACTGCGGTGAGATCCAGTCAGCATTAGCTATCAGAAGGAACTCTGCAAGGGTTTCTGACAAGTGGATTATGATCCAAAAATCACAGTTCAGGGAATTCAGACTAGTTCTAATCTTTCCTGGTATTAAAGCAATAACCAAGAAATCCACCCCACTGATGAGCTGAGTCACGTTAAACCAACTGCAAATCCAATGGAGTTTCTTTCAGGTGTGAATAGTAAGAAAGGGAAGTTTTATGCTCAAGAAAATCTCTCATTCATACATTTCATAGCTGATTCTAATTCTCTAGAGATAGGAAAAATTGCATTAGTCAAATATGTAGAGGCCCAAACTACTAATATTTTTCTCCTATTTGCATTTTACTTTTACTGATTCTGTTCTTGAATGCTACCAACAAACATCCATGTTTTCAAAGGTGCTCCTTTCATTGATTCAAAGTAGTAAATTCCATTTCCTCTAATACCTGTCCTCTATTACCTGCATGCTCTCCAATCCTCTAACATCCTATTTTTAATCATCCATTACCACTGATTATTTAAAAAGTGGGTATTTTGTAAAAAGCATGCATACTATTTTGCACAAACACAGGTTCTCCATAAAAACCAGCACGTGACACGTGAGAAAGAAACGGTGCTAGAATCTCAGTATACACTTGCCAAATCCCACACCCTAAACATTTTATTATGTGTTCTCCAAAAACTTCATTTGAGGGGTTTGCAATGCAGAACTACTCCCTCCCAATGGGTACCTGCAGTGGGGTCATCCTGGGGAATCTGGACGAGGGTGTAACACATGCCCGGCTGGTTGTAAGCCAAGCTGGGCGCTGGGATGCAACAGATCACATCGTAAGCATCCGATGGCTCCATCTGCACAGTGACTCTCTCTAACAGCTGATCATTTAATGTGTTTGTGCAATCAAACTGCAGAAGAATAAATTGAAAAAGACTTTAACACAGAAAAAACATTTCTGATCAAGAATTTTTCCCCAAATCAGCTACAATACTCCACGGCATACAGCAGACACCCTGCATCCTTGATAAAACCTGCCGTTCTCACTGAATGGCTCTTCTCTCCAATTTTACTAGAATTCTTTAACAGATGGGATCATAACCCCCATCCTTTTTTGATCATTGAGGCAAGCAGTACACAGCCTTTTCACTCTACCTTGCAACTCCCTTAAGAGAGAAGCTGTCCTCTCCAGGGCACAGCAACAACACTGTTCATGCTACACCCAGTTGAGGGCCAACTCCTATTGCACCCTGGCAAAGCGTGTAACTTCTCTTACCTGGAAAACAATGTGATTTGTGAACACGTGTTTAATACAACGAACAAAATACTCTGTTTCTGCTTCTGTGAGCTGCACTGGTTCTGAAGACTTGAATAACGGACCCAAGCTCTTAAACTCTGGAATGGCTGCCAGTTGTTCTGTGTAGAAAGTTAAAGAAGATGACAGACACTTAGTGACAGGCTCGTTCATTGCTCCCGCCTGACCTGTGGCAACCATCCCAACACTTCAAGTGCTAGAGACCCACTGGTCGATCTCTCATACCTTGGAATATATCCTGACGTGAAGGAGCAACCTTCTCAGGCTTGCTGGTCACTAGGGCAATCTCTGTGAAGAAAAAAGCAAAGACACTGTGCTATCAACTACACCATGCAGGAGTTTTAAGTGCCATTATATCTCCACTAAAAATTCCTTAACCTATAGTGTTTCACACATTCTGCTGCAAACCATTGCCAGCCTGGTTCCTCACACACACACTGAAATATCTTTTCTGTGAGGCAATATTGGATTGTAAGGAGAGGAGAGGTGTTTAGTAATGATGAAGAAACCACACTTTAGCTCAGAATAGCCAGCAAAAAAAGCTGGAAGAAGGAGAAGAAGGGATTAAAAAAACCAAACAAAAACAAATAACCTTTTCTTTAAAAGTTGTGCGATGTCAAAATGCAAGAATTGTGCAAGAACATGGAAGAAAGCCAGAGGAGTGACTAAGCACTTCTGGAATGTATTTTCTTCAAACTTCTATGAACTAATAAATTCTGATTATGTATAAACTCCTCTCTGATAGCAAGATTAGCAGAACGAATAATGACATTCTTGCCAACCCATATTCCTTTGGAAGAAGTGCTGTCTTCCTTTATCTGTAAAGATCAGGCAGGCTTGCTTCTGCAAAGCCAGTGACACTGTAACCTGTATGGCATTTGGCTGAGCCACCTCCAGTCTTGGCCTGACCCTACTAGGATGGCAGCCAGTTTACAGACGTCAAGTATCATTACGGCAACCTGAATGCTCATAGCCTGCCTACAGCCTATTTAAATGAAGCCCAAGTGTTACCTGCTTTCTGTTCAAAGACTGGCGCAGTAGCCAGTGGAACTGTTTTCATATCAAAAGGTTTGTCAGAAGGCTCCAGTGTATATTGGTGCAGGGCTTTCTCCATCCCAGGAACAGAGACGGTCAAGCCTGCAAAGCAGAAGCACAGATAGAAAAATTCAGTTTTAATAGCAGGAACTGTCAAGAGGCCTACAGGCACTAGGATACAGGGCTCACAACTGAACAGTGCGAATTTTGGATTGCCCACTGCACCAAAAGCAGCAAGATGCCAGAGTCTGAAAAACTTCTCTGTGTCTCAGTTACCTTCCTCTTGAGATATAAACAAGGAAGATTATTTAAAGAACTCTTTCTCTGTAGCCTGTCCATTGGTTCAGGCTGCAGAGAAAAACTCTTGTGAAGAATCTAGAGTTTACAGCTAGAGAGATACATTTTGGACTTTGGCTAATAAAAAGCTAGTTAAAGCACTTTCATTTCTCAGTAAACACACACACATGCTAAGATACTGGATAGGATAAAAAAAAAACCTGCTCTGAAGAGGACACAGAAAGTTGCCATTCCAGAGGGTACTGCAGTCTAAACAGTTCACTCAAGAAAAGTTCTCTTGCAGTAGTCTTAAATATGTTAAATACTCTGCTTGTGTGAACTTTCAACTACAGACAATAAAACATTTTTATAATCAGTCCTGGCAACAAAATGCATCACCCTCATTCTGGAATGGAGAAGATGGAGCAAAGGCTAAGAAAATTGTCCCAAGTGAAGGAAGAGGTGATGATGAAAAAAGCCCATACCATACTCCTGTTCCACTTCCTAGACAATCCTTTTCATATTTTGCTAAATCTACCATTCTCAGTTAACACAAGTACTTCACAGGAAAATGCTAGGGCCAGAAAAAACACACAGTTCTGTCCTTTCTAGTTATTCTGACCCAAGTAACGTTACATAAAAATATTCTTAAAGCAAAAAAGCCCACCCATAATACAGAATGTGAAATAACAGCTCAGACTTCTTTCCTTTCTATCACTGACCATTAAAAATATAGGCAGCATTCAGTGCTATCTGTCTCTGTTGCAGTACATTCAAGTAGAACGTTGCTCTGTCCCGAACTTCGTCATCGCTGTCCATCATGCACCTGTTTTGGGGAACAAGAGGACAGCAGTCAGCCAGCTCAGGACATCATGAGAGCTGAGCTAAAAAACAGCACTGAGAAGATTGGACTTGATACTGCAATGACAGTCTGAGCGCCCTCAATAGATTTTCAAATTATGCAAAAAGAGCGTTCATACAATACAGTAGTTGAAGTTTAACTTGAAGTTTATACGCAAGTGTCACATCAGAAAACTAAGGTTAAAGGAGATGTGTATGTAAATTGTTAACACCATGCACACTTGCTAAATTATACACCCACATTTTATGGCTAATAATTCTGATGGGCACCATGTGGTTGCACTTTTTTTTTTTTTTTACAGCATTCTTTCACAATAGGAAAAAAAAAGCAGAAGAAATAGATTACAAAAATAAACATGTTAAAGCTGCTTTCTATTTCAGACTGAAAAAATGGGTGTGTGCTCAAGTATTCACCTAGTTTTTCAATTATAGCAGGTGGTTTATAAAGAGAGATTCTCTCTCCCTCCTGGCAACTTCTCTCCCTCCTTGTATTGCTCCAGTCACTTCTTGCAGTTGTAATTCACTTGCACCTACACTGAGGCTGCCTTCTGCCTGAAGCACTTCATAACTTGAATTATTCCTCTCACCACAGAGGTCAGACATGGCATAGGTTTACACTATAGTGCTATACAAATGAAGAACATGACATTCATGGTACAGACAATTTAAGGAGGCTGAATAGTCTTAACAAGAGACACGAACCTGTGAAATGGGAACACCTGAGATCACTACTCAGCCATACAGAAATGTTATTTATGAGTAACATGAAAATATATTTTCTTGCCTCAAGGGAGGCAAAAAATGTACTACAACACTGGAGATTTATTACCTACTGAAGAGTGTTCTCAGACCAGATTACTATCAGATGTTTTATGACTAATCACATCTTTCATTCGCTTATCTCCAGCAGTGCTATGCTCCCTCCGGCCAGGAAGGAAGGGTGGAAGACAGCCATCTCCCGACTCCTCAACTGGTATGTTGTGACAACCCCAGTGCAAGTTCTGACCCGGCCTGACATCGCTTCTTCTGTGGAGACAGACTGCCCAGCGTCACCAACAAGCTTACCACATGCACAGCCATACCCACTCACCTCTGCAAAAGCACCAAGATGCTCGGAAGAAGATTCTCATTCTGGGCACCAAACTTCGCTAGCGCACTTACAGCAGCTAGAAAAGAAAATGGGGAGATGTCAGAGGTGCCCAAGCTATACGCAAACACATTCTCACAGTCAGATTCAAAGCACTGCGCATACTGTTGTCCTGAAGTTCCAATTTACGCAGGTTTTCACTTCCACACCATAAACTTTTTAGTGTTATGGAAAGACTAAACTATTTCCATATTTTCAAACAGAAATACTTTCATGTCAGGGAATAACAGAACAAGACCAGCTTAACAGCCCTGCAAGTCTGTTCTTGGAGAACTCTTTATCAGATAAGGTTACTTCAAGCTCCATGGCACATTCCAGTTGCTGGACCCTCTGCCATTAGCTGCAGCTCACACCCCCAGATAAATCTGTTTTTCACACACAGGGGTGACATGCATCCAGTGGTGACCAGGGCCAGACTGCATCCAGTGACTTTGCAAGGAGCTGAAACCCCTCATCAGCCACTTAGAGCTGCCTCTCCAAATTAATCTAATTTCAGCACAGCATCAGCTTGAAGAAATTCCACATATAGGAAGAAGAGAAAACTCTATAAGGAAGTACAAGCTTTATGGCCTTGGTGGTTAAAAAAGAACCCACATTTTTACAACAACAAAGTTTCTAGACATTGTACACTCTGTGGGGGATGCTCTTCATGTGCTCCCAGGTCACAGCTAGGAAAACTGTCCGAAAGAGCTGTCACGATAAATCAAATGCAATCTGGACCACACTGTATTTGTGAGTTCCTTCTGCTTCCTCTCTCGCAGTAGTACTTCCTCTTCTAACACAAAAGAGATCAAGCTGATGCTGATATCACTCCAATGCCAAGTCCCAAGTATGAAAATAGGCTGAACACTCTAAAGAGTTTGTTGTAAAGGCTCTGCAGGAAGGAAATATCAGTCTGCAACACGCTTCCAAGGAGGAATCCTTATCTTGTGTGAGAGATTTCCATAAAGACGATAGTCTATAGCAGACAATTATGGGAACTAACAGCATCCTCTCCTCATGTATTACCTCTTGACTTCTAGGAGGCATTCAAAGAAGGGACTAGAAAGCTAATATATTGCTTACGTTCTGTGAAGCAGGAGGACCAAGTGCTGATGCTAAGATGATATGAGGAGTTTAAACACACTGCAGGATAAGAATCACCTTCACAGCTGACGCATAGAAGAGCTAGATCTTCACAGTGCCTGTGGAGTAACCATTGCCTCCCATGCCCAAACCCAGTTTCAGCTCTGAGATTTCCAGCAGAGCTCAGACATGAAACCGTCAAGCATGTGAGCTGAACTTACCGGCCCTCACAGCCTCATTCTCCAGCACCACCCTGTTGAATATGAAGCGGATGTACTTGGATGGGGATGGAGTCCTCGGCCCCTCTTTTCCCAGCAGGTGCAGGATCTTTGTGGCTAGGACAGTATGTTCGCAGTCTTCAATGAACTCGCAGAGGTGAGCCAAGCCCGATTCCTTACTCTCAGGATTCTCCTCAATGATGCTGATTATACAGTCCACAATGGCTCGCTTGTACTCAAAGCCACCCTGGGAAAGGAAAATCAAGGACACTGACCCGGCAGGCGGAGCTCAGTCCACAGCGCTGCTCAGTTCCCCTCACGCTTCAATTAATTCTTTCCATGGAGAAAAACAAGCATTTGTACATAAAGAGAAAAGAGAAGGGGTGCTGGATGATCTAACAGGGTCTTTCCAGTCCCCTCTGACCCATATAGGCACATCATCTGAGCATCTCTTCAGATCAGTTTTTGATGTACCAGCTCTAAGCACATTCATAAGCACATTTCAGGCAGGTCCAACCCACAAGATCAGCAAGGTCTTGGTAATCAGTCAGGCCCCATCATTGCTGTGTACCCACTGATGTTAGACAGAAGAGACCCTTCATACCATCTATCAGAGCTACCTGCCAATTACTACACAAAGAAAGTTTCACACATACATCATCCCTGAGCATATTGGAGAGGAAGGTCATCATGACGCTGTGTTTCCGAGGGTATTTCTGGCACAAAGCACTGATAGCCTGTACTACCACTACCTGCAAAATAACAGAGAAGGACGTTAGTCATGTGCATTTATTATTCCATGAAAAAATACAGGCTTCTTACTATCTCAAGTTGTCAACTTGATAGATTAGATTCATGTATCAGAAGGATAAAATCAGGTGGTGGACTCTCAGCACGAGTGTGTTAACAACCTTGTGCTAGCATGCTGCAAGACCTGGCTCTGCTAGAAGGACTGTAATTTATGACGGACTACATTAATTCAAAGGCTTCCCCCCGCTTCCTCTGCCCTGTGACTATCCTGACCTAATTCTAACTTAACTTGTTACATTTTGTCATTAAAACTCTTTGCAATTTTAAACTTGTCTAATACTTATTTCCTTTTCTCATAAAAACAAGAACTTAAGACCACTGTACACTAGCAGACATTGACTTTGTAGAGACATGCTATGCTCCTTAAGGCAACTCCAGGGTGTAAAAGGGACAGGTACAAGTGACCTACCATCCTTCACCAAGTTACTACCTGAGTTCATAGTGACTAAACTTGACAAATTAGGTAGAAATTTACAGTTTGCGCTGTTTCCTAACTATGTATCAGACTGAAGTGATACAGACTCAATCACAACAGTTAAAATCCCTCTTCCTCTCCAAAGAGAAAACCAGAAGGCAGTACAAGGTTTTGCAGGATACTGCACAGGAGCCAGGAATCCACCAAACGACATTTATCCTTTCTTGGAGTGGTGGGAGGAGATGACACAGTCTATTTAAGTTGGAAATCAGAGGACTCCACCTTCTGAATTTCAAGCTGGCTTTGCTCTACCAGACTATAGTCACTGAAGGATTAACAAATGGGAAAAGCTTCATAATAACAAGAATGGGAGAAAAACCTGCAGCTGGACAGAGCAGAGGCCTCCAATGCCACACCTTAAACTCATCTGATATTTCTGACACGAAGGAAGAGATCTGTTTCATGAGCCTGTCTACACTGCTCTCACTGCCTGTCTTCAGCAAGGTGGTGATGGCAAGGGTAGCGATACTGCGATTGGAGTCAGTGATGAGGTTTTCCAGATCCAGGTTGCAGGCAGTGACTGCAGATGGATGCTTCATGGCCACCTGTAAAGGAAAAGATTCCAAAATTATATAGGGGCAATAACATCCTACAATTCAAAGCTTTCGGTGGGGCAAGGATTAAATCTTCCCCCGCTCCCCCAAGTACTGCTCTGTTCTGTAAGAGCAACTAATCCTACATCACACGACTGCTGACAGGATGCAATCAAAGCTCAAGTTCTTTTGTCTCAGCGCTTCAAATGAACTCCTCTAACTCTAAGTTACAGCTCATGGGTTTGACAGTCACAAACTGCTTCTGTTGCAGCGCACAGCTTTGAAATCAGGATGTTATTTTCTTCACACACATCCTATTTACACTTTTTGCAGTATTAAATATCCGGGACTCTGCTTCCTTACAGCTGAAAGCTTACAAGTTATCCAACTACAGCTTGTTACAGCCCTGTGGTCCAGAAATGAGCAAACATAGCTTGAGTGCAGAAAAGATTTCTGTCACACCAGAAGATTTGGCATGGAAAAGCCAATTCTCCAGCATGAAGTATTTCCAAATACAGTAATCGTAAGAGCGGTCACTCTACATTAAGTAACACACCATTAGGCACTGAAGTCTAGCTTCCTCTGATGCTCAGAGATTTATGCTTGTTTAGAAGGTTTTGGAAGCACTCACTTTATTAAGGGTCCGTACAGCTGCATATCTCAAGACAGGTTTGGGAGAACTACAGAAAAGCTGCAGCACTGAAAATAAAGAAAATATATAATCAAGAGGAGTAACTCAAAACAAAATGTTACAGAGTAGAGACTGTTTAACAAAAAACAGCTCCCAGTACTGCAACTCTAGGCACCTATAATGTCTGAAGAGCAGAAGGTGAGAGCCCTCATGTCCACACCAGATGAGGAAAAGGAAATTGCCTTGTGCCAGCACTTTGGTATTGAGAGGTGCAAATAGTTTAGTCAGAATTCACTACAGCAGAAAACCAGATATGGTCTCTTTCAAAGAAAGGGAATAGAGAGGAAAGTCTAATGTGTCCACATTCAACTGTGCGCTGCTAAATATTCATGCAGCTCTATGCATAATTTATCACTAGCTTCACAAGCAAGTTAAAAATAACCTCCCGTTGTTCATCTTGTGTCAATATAGGTGGGTTGCATAGTTGCCTGTGGCACATCTATGCTATCAAGTTCTCCTCTACCTTCCCTTGCACCCCAACTTCCTGCAGCTGGAAAAAGGCAAGTATCACTCTGTGCCACCTCTAGTGCCCATTCTCTAAAGCCCTGGATAAAATGGGGAAATGGGATCAATGTGCTCAGGATCCAAAAAGGGATCCAAAAGCCCTCTAACCTGGGGACAATCAGAAAATTCAGGTTTTGAGTCCAGTATTGAGTACAGTATCCATGCTGTATTGTCTCTGACATGTTTTTCCACCCTTTCTTTCAGCTGCATCAATGGCACAAAGGACTATGACCAACCTGAAACAGCCGGTGCCAGCTCCCTGGCTGTGCAGTTTGGGAGATGGATGATTGCAGAAGCAGCTTCGTAAATAACCATTTCATGCTTATTCCGCAGACAGCTCTCAATGAAGTCAAACAGTGGACTTTCATGGCTACAAACAGAAGACATTTCACAGCTTGATGCTGAATTACGTACAAACCACTAACACTGCATTTCTGAGAACTTGACAGAAAGCACAGCTAATGCACTGGCTTTCCTGTTTCCTACACCACCATGTTGCTCAATTCATACTTGAGCTCTAAACTTGCTATTTACTGTTATTCTATTTGTCTTTACATTATCTTCTTCAAGCTAGAAATGCTGCATGTTAGAAATAAATACTTTACTATTAATCATGTACCACATACCATTAACAAAAATTTCCACTGATAGAATTTCATCTCGAGGTGAGTTTCTCAGATAACTATACCCTCCTCTGCTAGTATGAGAGATCAGAATAGGAAAGATCCTTTTGTTTATATCCCCACAATACAGGCAGAACCTTATTGCATTTGAAATGCATCTAACTAGACAAAGTACAAAACCTCTCCAGAGATTATTCTGCAGTTTTAATCCTACTCTCAGCTAAGTTTTGGTGGTGTGGCACCAAAAAAATCCAAACCCCACCACACAACTGCCACACATACCACCACTCAGTTCAGTCTAGCATTCTGCTTCTACCTGTATTTTACTTTTAACACTAGTTCTGGGTGTAGATTTCCACAAACTTTAAAAAAAACCCAACTTTCCTAGCTACCATTTACCTCAAACTATAATTCTTTTTTTGTAATCCACATGCTGCCTCTTACTTACCCCTCGTCAGATTCCTTCAAGAGTTTGCTTGCAATTCGGATCAGCATGCAGTATGCAAACTGGGATTTCAATCCAGATTTAGTGAACTTATTCAGCATCTTGGAAACCGCAAGGCGATCATTTTTTCTAAGGTGATAGAGCAGCCCCAAAGCATGATACTAGGAAATCAGAAATAGATGTGTGGGTATTGAATACACACTGCAGTTGGAAAAGCCAGACTGTAAGACATAAGAGTGCTAATAATCACTGTTTCCTAGCAGAAACACCTTCTAACCTCAAATGATGTGAGTTTCCTAAGTTACAAAGATCTGCAGTATTTCCTTCCCCTTCCTGTCCACCATAAGACAGCCTCAACATATTTCTGAAGATCAAAAAGAGCCATGAAGTTAGTTTACTCCCTTTTCTCCCCATTAAATGTCAGAACTTCAAAGGCTTCAGCTCACTAAATTATGCCGCACAATAACACTTGCATTTCTAGTACACTCGACATCCAGGATATCCCAAGGCCTTTAAATGACAGCTGACCTTACAAAAATCCTCGAGACATTTATGGTGAAAGTACAAAGCGACATTTCTAGTTGCTTGCCAAGTTGTTTTGGGTTTTTTTGCCATAAGACTGATTCACAGTAAGGCTTAATGAAGCTGCTAACTGGGCAAGAACAAAGCTGATTTTGCAGACTTGTTTCTCATCATTAGTCTGTAACACTGACTGAACATACAGAATACTTTCATTTCCACAGCTGTTTGGAGTATTTGTGCAAAGATTTTGCTAATATGGATATCTTACTGATATTTGGGCTAATCCCTGTAGCAACTGGCAAGTTTTCTGAAGGCCAAGACAAGAGATGCTGGTGTTCTGGGAGGCAGCAAGATCATTTCTTAAGCTTTTTGAAAACTCAGATTCCAAGCCCTTCTACAACAACTACTGTGAAATAGTCAGCAGCATCCCAGCGATCAGAAGGTTAGCAGGGTAAGGGCAGAGGACTGCACTAAAGAGCCAGCTTTTAATTAAGAATCTTGCATTGGGATCACGGAGATACTCGTGATTTTTTTGAAACAGTCCAGTTGTTTCCCTCAAGTCACAATTCTTGTTTTTTAAAGAATAAGAGAAAAAGGAAAACCAGTTACTTTTTCTAAGGTTATCTTAAGAACTCACAGAATACCATTAAAACCCTGTAGTGTGTTTAGAGCTTCCTGAGGCAACTGCCTTCAAACATACCTGTACCATGATGTTGTCACTAGAAGCTGCTTCTTGAGCTTCGTTGATCCACCGTTTGACTACATCGTAACTGATCTTCATCATATGCTGGAAGAAGCCACAAATTGAGACTGCAGACAAACTAACATTAGAAGCACAGTGAAGTACCACAAGCCTTGTTTTCAGCTTTTAAGTTTAAAGACTTCAAGTCAATCTAGGGCTTTGCTGCATACTACAAGTAACAAAGATTAACTCCCAAATATAGTTTGTATGGACGCACTTGTTTCAATAAAGATAAAAGTAACTTGGAGAGTTTTTATTTATGTTTAAACAGGACAGAAGACAATACTAGGACAATTCACCTGCCTACAGTTAGTCCAGCAGTAAGACTGCAGTTGTCAGTATTAATACACCTTTGTTTTTGTTTGCACCCTCAGGGTCCTAACACAGGCTCCACTTCACCACATCAGCTGGACCTCTTACCTCCTGGTCTGCCTTCTTGATTTACCAATGCAGCCAGTCTCTTTATCCTATGCACCTATACACCACTGTTTTTCTTACATCTCAGTCTCAGACTACCATGCTTTCGCTTTAATAAAAGTATTAACCTAATTAGATCTTTTCCAGCCTTTTCTCATAAACAAGGGAGAGAAAACCAGCAAACTTCTTCATCTTGCCCTCCTACTGCATATTAGCAAAAATAACCTTGAATTGCAGTCTTATCAGAGCAGCAGTTTCATGGACTTGTTTTTTGCAGAGCACAAAGCAGACTGCTTTATTACCTGTTACAGAACTCATATGCTCTTTCACAGTCATCAATGTTAGTTCTTCCACAGCACAGAACAGGTTATTTCTACTTACTCTCACCAAATTGATAAGCACTTTCACGGTCATCAGTGTGCTTGACTTTTCAAAACAGACAAGGCCCCTCCCCAGAGAAATTAATGTTCTACACTAACTGCATAGAGAGATGACTGAGCACTTTGCACTTAAAGTTATTGCAATTGATGTAGTCTACAGCAAGAAAACGTTAAGGAAGGAGTTTGAGAAGACAGAGTCTGCTTGAGACAAAGTAAACTCCATTGCTACTATTTTTTATTTTCCAGTGAGGCAATGAAGAAGAGTCATCTTAAAGGAAAAGGAGATGAAGAAAGGACAAAACAAAGGCCAGGCAGAGCTACAAATGCAGCAAACTAGCCTTCCCAGCCACAACACAATGAACAAATTTACAATAATCTACTACTTTACTTACTAAGGAAGACACCAGTGCGGAACTAGACACACTGGGGACTTTGTCCACAATGGCTTGCTTCATGTATCTCTCAATGGCTTGTAACATCGTACCCTATGAAAGGGAAAAAGAAAAGTGTTGATACTTTGGAAGCAGAGCATAAAAGCAGTATAAGGCAAAAACATACGCACAGCATATTCAAAAGGCCCTCAGAAAAAATCTTGAGCTAATTCTGAAAACGTGTAGTTCTGCAAGGGAGACTTGAGTAGCAGCTGCCCAGTCCTGAAGGTTCAGTGACATGATCAAAGTCTACAGCAAAGCAATCTCAGATCAGACACTAGAGCTCCAAAGTTCCTGCCTTCTAACTCCATGTTTACAGTGCTACAGCTCCACAGAGTTCCTCACATCTGCAGAGGTTTCAGAGTAGTCCTCCCTAAAGCAGCAGTTCCATTACTATTATAAGAATACATCCTGCAAAGTAGTTTTTCTATCTTAAATACACTCATCATCTCTCCTACAACAGGGATGTGATTTGTACTTACATCAGTGATCCTGCAGAGCGCTCTGATGGCTGGGCCTCGGTATACATCTTCCTTCCCCGTCATGTCTTTGGTCAAACTAAAATGATCAAAGACACCCTGTTAAGACTTCTTTAATATCTCCATGCCTTGGCCCTTTTGTGACATTCACCTTGTCACATTTAGCTGTTCTTCCAGCTGTTACCACATAACTGCTAAGCTCTAGTATTGGCTGGAAACAACTTCTTAATAATTAGCTATTTGAAAATTATTAACATCAGATTCTGTGAAAATACAGAACATTACAAAATGCATAGTCCAAAATACTGCTTTGCCATAGGCCTGGTTTATTTAGCTCAGCCATTCTCCTCCTTGGTAGTGGTGGTCTTTCTACCACATGAAATTTTGATTCAGATAATAGCAAAGTTTAGTTTGCTGAACAGCTTTAAAAAAAATACAGAATAAAATAATTGCTTAGCACATGCCACAGATCCAATTTTTGCTCTTGCAACAACTGTAATGTCTATTCTGTAGTCAAAAAAATTGATAGTTCTGTTGGCAGACTGAACTGAGCTTTGCTCTGCTTTTCCCCAACTGCTCTGACAGCAAAGTGAAACAGCAGTCACAGCCTAAGTTTTCACAAAATCATCAAGCACCAATAATTTAAAAAAATAAAAAAACCCAAAACCCAACAACAAAACAAAGTAGCAACCGATAGATAAACTTAGGCAAGTCTCTTGCTTTTTTAGAAGAGCATAACAACACAGTAGGAAGAAATTAACATTGCATGTGGTGACACATACTCTGTACCATGGAACAACTTGTTTTCCCTTGCTGTATCCTTTATAAAGCATAATTACAGAAAATCATAGCAGCTAAAATAAAGACATTAAGATGCAGCTACTTGTTTCAGAGCTCTGATACTATGTTTTCTGTAGGTTCTACTACCTGCTTGTGACAATGATGACGTCCTCAGAAATATTGGCCATCTCTTTGATAGTAAGGTAACACATTCTTCTAAGGGTTTGCTGTGAAAGTGTATTGCAGAAAACCATTAAACCCAATGGCAATTATGAATTAACACTTCCTAGAAGTTTTAAAGGTTAAATAAACTTAAAAGTTAAATAAACTTTTAAATAGAATCATAGAATCATTTAGGTTGGGAAAGACCTTAAGATCATAGAGTCCAACCATTAAGCTAGCACTGCCAAGTCCCACTGACCCATGTCCCTAAGCACCCCATCTACACATCTTTTAAATACCCCCAGGGATGGTGACTCCACCACTTCCCTGGGCAGCCTGTTCCAATGCTTGACAACCCTTTTGGTGAAGAAATTTTTCATAATATCCAATCTAAACCTCCCCTGGCACAATTTGAGGCTGTTTCCTCTCGTCCTGTCACTTGTTACTTGGGAGAAGAGACCTACCCCCACCTCGCTACAACCTCCTTTCAGGTAGTTGCAGAGAGCGATCAGGTCTCCCCTCAGCCTCCTTTTCTCCAGGCTAAACAACCCCAGTTCCCTCAGCCGCTCCCCACAAGACTTGTGCTCCAGACCCTCCACCAGCTTCGTTGCCCTTCTCTGGACACGCTCCAGCCCCTCAAGGTCTTTCTTGTCGCGAGGGGCCCAAAACCGAACACGGGACTCGAGGTGCGGCCTCACCAGTGCCCAGCACAGGGGGACGATCCCTGCCCTGCTCCTGCCGGCCACGCTATTTCTGACACGGGCCAGGATGCCGTTGGCCGCCTTGGCCGCCTGGGCACGCCGCCGGCTCACGTTCGGCCGGCCGTCGACCAGCACCCCCAGGTCCTTTTCCGCCGGGCAGCTTTCCAGCCGCTCTTCCCCGAGCCTGTAGCGCTGCACGGGGTTGCTGTGACCCAAGCGCAGGACCCGGCACTCGGCCGTGTTGAACCTCGTACAGCTGGCCTCGCGCCATCGATCCGGCCTGCCCAGATCCCTCTGTAGAGCCTGCCTGCCCTCCGGCCTGCCCTCAACGCTCCCGCCCAACTTGGTGTCATCTGCAAACTTACTGAGGGTGCACTCGATCCCCTCATCCAGATAGGGGACAGAATAGAATACCCTCCAAATAGTCTCTCCAAACTGAACACCATCCAAATAGAACACCCTCTTCCCTACTTCTATACAAAGTTAGAAGCACACAATCAAAACCATGTTTGATAATGGGGTAACAGCCTTACTCCCCATTATTGAACAAACCAGGAGAAGAGTACGATATATCTCTAAAAACCTGAAGTGCCCGTTAATTTTTAACAAAAATTAACGAGACCCATCACATGAAGCATACTTCTCTGTGTTCTTACACTCTCTGCAAAAGAAACTAGAGAAGGACTTTACACTAGACAAAGTCCAAACCCTAATCCAGCATTTTTAGGATGTTATCCCTTAGCTCCATGCTGATTCATGAACAGAGCAAGTTGTTCTAGGGAATAGCAATATTTGATCTACTAGCAACTTTTAAATTCTATTTTGAGTTAAGCACATGGGGATTATCTGCAAGTGTAAGAAACAATTATAAAATTATACTGATTTGTATATTTAGGCTTTCTGTCATTATTGACGTTCTTTACAACATAATTCAACTCAGGAAAAAAAAAAAAAATTACCCCACCACCAAAACCAACCTGCAAATGTAACCGCATGTTATTATCCAGTCATTTGTTTCCAAACCATGAATTGCCTTCAGCAAGTACTTTCCATGCAGAGCTTGTTCTCTGAAGTACTTGCCTCACCTACCTCCCACATCCCAACATCCAACTGTTTTGTAATTACTGCAAATCCAGACAAAACCAGGGAGGCAGCAAGTGGTAAGCACTAGGTACTTACATCATTAGATTGAAATAATCTGGTCATTGCAAAAAAAGCTTCCGTGGCTTCAGTGGTTCCAAAGTGCTCACCCTGAAAATTGCATACAAGAAGTGAGAGAAAAAACACGATCATTATTCAGCTGCCTCCACCTTTCAGCCCCCACTTATAATACCTACTCACATACGAAGAATCTTTTGTTTGAAGACTCTTTCTCGTACGAGAAACAGTCCCTCCCTCACCTTCTGCTTCCTGGGGAGTACATGCCAGTTTACCACTATTATCTACTTGGTTTCAATATAAATGCCATCCACAATGTCAAGTAGCCTGTGTTCCCCCTTTTGACATCAGTATGTCAGCAGTTGTTTTTATGTCATGCTTGTTCACCAGAAGGATCCCCTTGCTTAAAAGGGATCTAATTAAATATGACTGGTGCCAATTAAGTCTGAACAGCATAGGTCCCTCCTAACTGATCGTAACTCTATGTTAAATACTGCCTGACATGCAGGAAACCTGATCTATATGGATACCTAAAGAAAATCTCCTTCCTTTTCATGTTTCCAATTTCTCCCCCTCAAAAAAGACACCTACCACTTCGTCACTTCCTGGCCTAGGTTCTTACCTCACCTCAGTTGTTCCTACTTTAGCTGGGCAAACACAAGTGGCTCTTTAACTGCACAGTGCTGTGGTGATCGCAGACCAACCAGCAGCTCTCACTTGGCACTCAGAAAAAAAGTCTTAAAAGCTTCAATAACACATATCAGTCACCTTAGCGGCACAGTCGGAGGGGAGAACATAATACTACAGCATAAACACTCCATTTCTGATCTCCTTAAAAGCTGCCTCCCAAGTCTGACAGGAAGAGGTATAAAACTTTTTTCACAATGAAAGCTATCAAAAATTACCCTCAGGAATATTCATTCTGGCTGGGCAGGAATTACAGTTACCTGGTTCAGCAAGTAAAGAATCTTGGTAAGGATGTGCAGGCATCTTCGTGGATTTATAGGGGTCTCATTAAAGATACGTGCCTACAAACACAGCATAAATACTGTATTACAGTGTAACCCAACATAATAATTTCTCTTTCACCATAAAAAGTAAAGCAATTTGTTTTCAACCAAGTAGCGTGTAACTTTTTTCATTCTAAAAATGTGTCCCAGAGAGCATATTCCTGTAATTCAGTTCATGCATGTTTAGTTTGCTGGATGGGCAGCAATATGAACAAAGAATGACTTGGTTTACCATCTGGAACTAGCAAAAATACTTTAAAATAAAAGCATAACAAAATTCTTTCCATAGCATCTGTAGCCCAACCACTACTTAGCACTAGTCTGTAGGAACACAAAATTGAAATTATTAAGATCCTACTTGTAGCTCTTTGCACCCACCAAAATTCCCCATTATTTAACCACATGTTCACCTCACCACTTGCAATCATTCTTGGAGTACACAAAGAGAAGCAGGAAAACCCATTACACAGTACGCTGAATGAGCATAGGAAAACAGGCAGGCCAACTCTTCAGAAAGCACACCCTGAGATCCTGCATGTCCACATGGAAGGCAGAAGCCACATGTAATCTAATTACCATACATAAACCCCTCATAGAGTAAGTTCATGAGCACTTAATTTACATATCCTGTGATTTTAAATTAACTATTTGAACTTAGCCATTCACATTTCCCAAGAGTTGGTGCTGTAAAAGTTCCTTAAGCTGTTAACACTTACTGAAGAAAAAAAAAAAGTTAAACAGTATTATACTATGATTATTCATACCTCCTGAAGCACAGCACTCTTCTCCAAATGCTGGAAAGGATTAGAGCCACTACCTGAGGAACAAAAGAGCCCTCTCAGTTAAGGAAATGCATTCTTCACAAAAACCAATAGAACTGAACATGCAGGAACAGGCCCTAAACTTTACGAAACCACCTCAATGCTACGGTGACACTCCTCTTGGAATAACTGATGCCCTCCATCAACAGCTTTGAATACACCTTCTTAAGTTGTGTATTCAGAGTTACAGAAAAAAAAAGGGGGAGGCACTTTCAATAGAGCTAGAAGGTGAGGAAGAAGACAAGTGTTTAGTAGTAAATTTGCCTTATATACTTCCTTTACATAAAACTATTTACTCTTTTTTTTTTTTTCTTCTCCCAGTCTCCTATTTTTATTCTTTTAGGCACAGAACACACTGAACACATCAGGGAAGAGCTGCTGATGAAGATCTGAAATACGAATCTATCGATCAATGCACTGCTAAAATGGGCTACTCAGCAAACCCCAAATACAGTCTGGCTGCTGCACATCACAAAATGGTTAACACACTAGACTATCTCCATACTGTAACTTCTCAGTCTTTTAACAGCCCAGGCCCAACCGCTGAGAGTAATTAATTTCTTGGAGATGACACTTCTCTGTCAGCAGCATACAGAGGAGACCAGCCTTCCAATCCACATTCACAGTGAAACCACCTCTCAGGGCTCCCGTTATAGACACGTAAGTCCCTCCAAACCCTCACTACTGCTTCTGACCCTTTTCCTCCAGCAGTAATTTTTCATTTTCGGTTCATTTATTCTTCAGTTCTCACATCCCAAGCAGAAGGAAACTGAGAATGAAACGAAACTCAGCCCAGCTGGGCACATCTTGTGGCTCAGAAGACCTCCGAGCAGCAGCAAGAGAAAATCCAAGACAGCATCAGCTACTGCAGGCAACCTGAGCTTAATTTCCAGACGACTTTGTGGAGCAAAAACCTGCAGGTGATGGCTTCATTCACCACCTCTGTACCTAATGTGATGGGGTTTATTCCCGCCCGCCGGGTACATGCACACAACCGCTCCTGACACAGTCCAAAACACAAGGGACGGCTGTTGCCCCGCTACGGGGCAAAGGAGCAGACCCCGATCGAGCCCTGCAAGCGCCGTTCCTCCTCACCAAGGCAAGGGCGGGAAGAGAACGCCAGCTGCAGCCCGCAGGGTTGCAGGGAACCGGTTCCCTCCGAGCGTGGCCTCAGGGGGCCGGGGCGGGCCCTGCAACCCGCAGGCCATCCTGAAGGGCCGGGAGAGGTTCCGAGGGAGGCCAGGGCACCGGAAAGCAGGTGGGAGCCTCCTTCCTCAGCGACCGTTACCCCCCCCTCACCTCAGCGGCCATTACTCCCTCCCTCACCTCAGCGGCCGTTACAGGCCGCGGCGCGCACTGGGGGCCTAACGATCCCTCCCCTCAGGGCCGTGCCGCCATGCCCGCCCCTGAGCCCGCCCCCCAGCTCCCTCCGCCCCGCCGCTCAGCCCCGTACCGGACTCTTCGTCCTTCTTGTCAAACTTCTTAATCATGTCGCCGCCGGTCGCCCCCCTCCCTTCGAGCCGCACCGCCGCGGGAGCTCCCGCCGGAAGACCCGTCTCCCCGCCTCAATGCCTGGCATCTGATTGGGCCGCGGCGCTGCCACTCAACTCCCTTACACCCTTAGGGCCGCGGGGGGAGCCTTCCGTCTCTCCGAGCCACGCCCCCTCTCCTGCTGCTAAGGGGGCGGGGCCGAGCCAGGCCGGGGTGAGGGCGTGTCTTAAAGGAGCCGCGCCGCCATTTTGTAGGGGGTGCTTAGCCTCGACTGACAGACTGACTGACTGACTGACTGACAGACTGACTGACTGACAGGCCCATCTGAGCCCCTTGGCAAAAAGACAAACGCACATTTCAGCCACCACCTCCCCTCAGAAGGGGGAGGGGAGGCGCCTTTGCCCAAACGCTGAGGTATTTCGGCAGCGCCGGCAGCGCCTTGCTGCTTCCCTCCTGCCTGCCCCTTCTAAAAATGAAAAAAGCTAAAAAGCAGCTGTCTTAAGTTATTTGCACCTCGACCAGGTCTTTATGAAACGACACCCTTGTCTCTAAATTGGAGAGACATGGATTTGACGGACGGACCACTCGGTGGATGAGGAATTGGCTGGATGGTCGCCCTCAAAGAGTTGCGGTCAATGGCTCGATGTCTAAGCGGAGAGCAGTGACGAGTGGGGTTCCTCAGGAGTCGGTATTTGGACCGGCGCTGTTTAACATCTTTGTCGGCGACATGGACAGTGGGATTGAGCGCACCCTCAGCCAGTTTGCCGACCACACCAAGCCGCGTGGTGCGGTCGACACGCTGGAGGGAAGGGATGTCATCCAGAGGGACCTCGACAGGCTGGAGAGGTGGGGCCATGCGAACCTCGTGAAGTTCAACAAGGCCAAGTGCAAGGTCCTGCACATGGGTCGGGGCAATCCCAAGCACAAATACAGGCTGGGCAGAGAATGGATTGAGAGCAGCCCCGAGGAGAAGGACTTGGGGGTGTTGGTTGACGGGAAGCTCAACATGACCCGGCAATGTGCACTCGCAGCCCAGAAAGCCAACCATGTCCTGGGCTGCATCAAAAGCAGCGTGACCAGCAGGTCGAGGGAGGGGATTCTGCCCCTCTGCTCCGCTCTGGTGAGACCCCACCTGCAGTACTGCGTCCAGCTCTGGGGTCCTCAGCACAGGAAAGACAGGGACCTGTTGGAGCAGGTCCAGAGGAGGGCCACGAAGATGATCAGGGGCTGGAGAACCTCTCCTATAAAGACAGGCTGAGAGAGTTGGGGTTGTTCAGCCTGGAGAAGAGAAGGCTCCGGGGAGACCTTATAGCAGCATTCCAGTACCTAAAGGGGACCTACAGGAAAGCTGGAGAGGGAGTTTTTACAAGGGCATGTAGTGATAGGATGAGGGGTAACGGTTTTAAACTGAAAGAGGGTAGATTTAGATTAGATGTAAGGAAGAAGTTCTTCACTGTGAGGGTGGTGAGGCACTGGCACAGGTTTCCCAGAGAAGTTGTGGCTGCCCCATCCCTGGCAGTGTTCAAGGCCAGGTTGGATGGGGCTTGGAGCAACCTGGTCTAGTGGAAGGTGTCTCTGCCCATGGCAGGGGGGTTGGAACTAGGTGATCTTCAAGGTCCCATCCAACCCAAACCATCCTGTGATTCTATGATTATATGATTGCAGCTTTGCTGTAGATGGGTGGAGAATGACTGGTGGACTTCTATAGATCTTGTAAAGAGAGTGGCTTGTAATAGGTCGGAAAAGGAGAATCTTTTATCTTATTATGCATTATTACCTGTGGACTGGAGTGGAGGGTACCAATGCTGTGTCTCACCTTCCCCACGCCCTCCTGTCCTCCTCCTAGGAACTAAAGGAACTAAACTCCCAAGGAACTAAACATTGGTTTCTCTTTGCTTCTGACTTAATAAAAGCTGTGCAGTAGGTGATGTCTGGTGCTCGATTTGTTCAACCCATCCTTCTCTCCCCTTCTTAAGGAAGGGTAACTTCCCACCTGGTTTAGGTAAGGCTGGGTAGTGGAGTTGTGGATATTGCCTTTCTCTTTGCTTCTCAGCAAAGGGTTTTGAGAACTGTCCTTCAGCTTAAAAATCACTGTCTTTGGATAACCTGGGGTGTGAAATGAAAACTAGACTCAGGAAAGCAGCCTGAGGTCCCAGGGATAGCTTTGTCTTATTTGATTATGCTTCTAAGTACTTAAGAGCAGTAAATCATGCTAATAACAAAACGAGCAGCCCTTTTCATGGGTCAGGGAGAATAAGGCAAGTGGGTATTGCATGACCTTGGGCCCAGCATGTCTGGTTCCTCAACAGGCTAGGGCTAAAACAGACCTTCTGGTGTCTCTGGCAACCCTAACTGCTGAAATGGCTCCATGACTGCTGATTTAGGGTGAAGCAGAGCCCCTTAAGTGCCATTCTCTAGCTATTAAGTGCCCTAATCCAGCTATTACCCTGCTGCTTCCAGAGAGGGAGATCTATTCTTGGGCTTAAGTACCTGCGCTCTGCTGGGGGAGACTCCCCTCACAGCCCACCTGAGCACCATTTTAAAACCAGGAATAGCAGGCTTAGCGGCCCAGGAGAATGGACAGCACAGGGGGATGAGAAGCCATAGAAATGCACGGACTAAAACACCTGTGCAGGATTGTTCTTTCTTATCAGTCAAAGCTATCTGATTATCTTAATTGTCATTGAAAAACCCTCAAATAGCTTCCTTTTCTCCTTGCATTTAGAAGAGGCAAATCATAGCTTTGCTACCTGCTCCGGGTCCATTTCTTAGTCTCAGATCAAAGTTACAGCTTAAGATTCATGTTAGTGCTCTGGCAGGGATTATGTAGGAAAGCAAAGGTTTTCAACTGCACCTGAACATAAAATGTTTCCCAGCCATTTCCCCAGGAAATCATGTCCTTGGCTCTGTCAGCTCCTTCCATTGTGTCTTCATTGAGACAAAGTGAATCTGACTCTTGGGAGCAATCCTCTGGAAGAGAATGGATGATGAAACCAAACTAGATATACAGAGGCAGGTTGAAAACATCAGCCTTAACATAAGAGAGAAGCTCCAGACAGTTGTTGAAGATACTATAAAAGAGGTTCTGTATCAGGAATGAGGAAATGTGGATGAGCGGGGTGTTTCTGTGAGAAAGTAAATGGAGTAACTGCTAAAGGAAGGAAGTAATGGAGGCCAAAGAGGCTAAGTTGTAGGGAAGGAAATAACACAGCCATCCTAATGCATGAAAGTGTGTATTCCAAAACTATCATGCAAAGCCAGCTGAGATATATAAGTAAATAACACATTTTTAGTTCTTTGTTGTTTTCTCATTTGCTGTTCGAGTTCTGTAGTTGCTCTTTACCGGCACAGAGACCAAAGATCAGTTTTAAAGAAAAACTAAGGTCTTTGTATAATTCCACAACACTGAGGCTGGAATTCATCTCACCTAACTTCATCTGGCTCAAACGTAGGCATCTAGTCTGAGCTGGTCATCCAGATTTCTTCTGTATTGAGTAGAAGGTGAGAGAGGGAGAGAGAGGGAGACATTGCACATGGACAGAGCATCCTGTTTGGAGATGAGGACACAGCCACAGGATGCCTCTTCCCAGACTTCTTAAGCTTCCTCTGTAATCTAGTTTAACATTAAAGCCTTAAGTCTGAGGTGGCCGTACTTATATTAAATGACTCTTTCACTTAGACATGAGAGACCGAAGACAGCTCTTGCCAAACCCTGCCCACGTTTCACTGTAGCCCCCCAGTGCTCTCCTGATACGGTGTTTGCTCACAGGGCTGATTCTCTCCCCTAAGACCACGCAGGCCCCCTGAAATGTGTTTGCAAGCCCCAGCGTGCTGTCCCCTCTGTTGACCACATCACACGCTTTTGTTACTCTCCCTGCCCGAGAGACTATATGCAAACAAGCAAGCAGACCCAGACATGAGTGAAACCCCAGACTTGGCACTGCTCCGAGCGGCCCCAGGTCTGTTTAGACTCTTATCTCCTCTTGCAGTCAAGAAATGGAGGAACATGATAGCGCGATGTGCTGCCAGTCCTGCAGGAGATGGAGGCATTAGGCTCTGTTTTGACTGTAACCCCTTAAGCAACAGGACCGGTTTTGTTGTTTTATTTTTTTACCCTGGATGTGTTTTACCATGTTATCTGCATATGGCTGGTAACAGGCAGCTGACCCAGCCAAGGCGATGATGCAAAGGTGAAGGCAAACAGCAAAAATGGGGTGGGAATGGCTTGTCCTGTCAGCATCACTAAAGTTTCTCAGATTTTGACCCTACAGCCAGGCAGAACTGAACCCACAGTCCATCAGTATGCTTTCTTGTTATGTTTAATACAGTGTCAGTGTGGAGTGCCCTGAAACCCATGTCCTCTTCCCGCTCCTACATGCTCTAGATGACTCCATTGTACAGCAAGGCTAAGGGATCATGGGAATTGGACCCAGTGGATAGGATTTGTTTTTCATTAAATCATTGGTGCGGGCTGCTGCACTCAAAACCACACGGTCATCAGCCCAAAGTTAAAAATCATCATCCTGGCACACTGAACATTACTGCCTGCCTTAGAGCTGTGACTTTCCAGCCCTCAACAGACCTTCTTGATAGCTTAAAAATTAAGCTCATTTCTTGTGTATTGATTCGTTGTGGGGTATTCTAGCGTTCCAAGTTGCTTTTCAGTGTAAAATGCCATGTGGTTACAATTCAGCTCAGGGAGAGGATTGTTTGTTATGAGGACTGTTGTCTTATCTCAATTGAAGAGCGAATATCTGACCATAACCGCCATGTATCTTCTGCAGCTATTGAGATGTTTCTGAAACGCATCGCTGTTGAACAGCATAAAGTCTCTGTCCTGTACCGGGACAAAAGGGAGGGCTGAATTAGAAGACCCAGCTCCATATATCCATTTTACAATTACAGAAATAGGAGAACTGCCCTCCTGCACCAACCTTGAGTTGCTTGGGCCCACTTTTTGCCAAGGGGATAACCTGGAGAGACCCCTGTCTCTAGCAGAAGCACATAGAATATAAGAAGAATCACCTGCACTCCAGCACTCCAGTGGTCACCAGGTTTAGTGATTTCCATGAGCTGGACTGTTGTGTTTAATAGGCATTATAGTGTCTCTCTTGTGGAGTTGTCTAGATCATGTTTGAACCAGCCTATATTTATCTGTGACAGCTGCTCTTCAGAGGATGCCACATAAGGGCTTAGGTACTGCGTCTGCTCCAGCCTAAGTAATATTTTATCTTGAAGGACTGTCCATTACACCATCTGTTATGCTGGTGAAACAACCTCCCATGGCTGGCAGATCAGTGAGGTTTGATCCTGGGACCTCCAGATGTCAGTATAGATGTCACTTGAGCTAAAGAAAAAATGCCCCAAGGACTGCTCTGCCAGTCCCTTTGTTTTTGAAGGATCTAATCCCAGGGCAATTTTTTTTCATTTTTTTGTGGTATTTTTCTTCTTATGCAGACTCGATGGCAACAGCAACTTTAATGAGGAGTAATGTGAAAATATAACCCACCCCTCGTTCGGTCATGCTGGGGAAGGACTATGCTCTGAAACATGCAGTCTTTCATCCACAGAAAAGACCTGTAAAATGAAAGTTCAGGGCTTGGTATGTGTCAGCCCTGTAGCTGCCTGGGACTGGACAAATTGCCCCTGCACTGAATGCTCTGTCCTAAAAGGTGACAAATTAGTATCAACTGTGACATTTAAGATGATGCTGCTTCCAAGTGAAACAGCAGTAATAGCTTCGCAGAGCTGGGATGTTAATTCACTGGTGTAGCCAGCATGTTTGCTAGCAGAGGAGACTACGCTGCCTTCACTTACCAGGTTGGGAACGTTGGCATGCTCTTTCTCATGCTGTAACGAAAATCTTTTTATGCTCGCCACGTCCAGGGATAAAATGAAAACAAGGCAATTCATTAGCAAACATGGTAAGGAAAGCCTGTATCCTGCTAAATACAGCAGCACCGATCTCTGCAGCTGCTTTAGATGATAGAGCAGACTGAGATGATAAAACATTAGGTCATGGTTCCATCATAAGCAACTTTCTTTCCAAAGTTGGACTTTTCTTCATATTTTAGTAACACAATCATGAAAGAGATATTAATTTCATCATAGCTTCCTGACTTCTCCTGCTTATAACACTGTCTCCTTACCTCTGCACAGGATTTTTCACCATCGAGGACATTATAAAGTATGGTAATGCAGAAGTATTTATACGTAACCATGGTTCTTTCATGGGCCACAGAGGTGCGGCTGATTTTGAGCCAGAAAATTTAATAGTACAGACAGTAATTTTGGGCAAGACACAAAGAGCAAAGTGGCCGTTTCTGGAATGTCCTGCTCAACTACTTAAATGGAAACAGGCCCAACTTCTGTCATTATTACTTTTTCCTGAAGAATTCCCAGAGAATAAGTTAAGGTAAAGATAGTTGTTTTCCAAGGAAAATAGGCTGGAGTCATGGATGAATTAATTCTGTGTCTTTCTCCCTAGAATTGCAAAGTGCGTGAGAAGAAAACAATCTGAAAGATGTCATGAATGTCACAGAGTTAGTTCAAGTATCTGTTTTCCCATACTTTGTTTTTAGTATTTTTGGCTGTCCTAGACTTCTCCAGTCCAGAGAACATTACATTTGTAAATTGTGAAAAATGATTGGCAGTGCTGCAAAATAAACAGTACGGCTAAGAATCTCAAACGCCATTTTATATAACTACTTGAGTGATTGAGAAACTTCGTTCCCACCAAGAGCCACAGTATGCTTTACATTTGTTTTGCTAAATGGGAGATGTTCGCTGCATTCAAAAACCCAGTGGCTTTTAAGAATTTAAGCCCTTAGGCTGTTTAGAAGTTTATGAAACCTCACTAAACAGCACACACCTTCAAACATTTGATCTGTGCGAGGAATGTGGAACTAGCATTTCACTAAACTCTTTTTCTTCCAAGTTGCAGCTGTTCTGCAGCTCGGCACAAGTTCAAGGCAAGATCCAGCTGAGAAAGCCAGGGATGCGTTACCTTTCTGGTCACAGGGGAGCATCACAGCTGCAGGTAAGCCGTGCCAGAGGCACTGCTGCTGCGTACGTGGGGCCACCAGCATTCAGTTCCTCGCCTGTTGCTGTGACATCTGTACATTCAGTGCCAGGACGTCCGCTCACAACATTAAGTAAAATTGGCAAGGACAGAGTGTTATTACTAATGTGACACTGAAGTGTATGTAAGTGCAGGCAGAGGTCAAAAGATGTGGATGGCTGCTAATTGTGCTGCCTTTGACAGCAGGGTAGAATTAATCTTCCCGAATGCTGGGTGTCTCAGAGTTAGGCCTCCTGTTTGGGCTTCATTTTCAATGGAAAGAAGAATGTCGTTGCAGAGGGTAATTTATCTGAGACAACTGTTTTGGGAAAGGTTCACTCGGAAAATCCCAGATTGTTTGCTGACTGGGTCTGAGATGTCTGCAAAGGGCTTAAAGGCTGCTGTGCACGCCCAGCTCTGAAAAATTCAGGTAACAAAGTACCCTGTGGCAGAAAGTAAAAAATGATCTGTAACAGGACCAGGGAAAAAAAGTGTTTATGTATGCATGCTAAATAAAAGATAAGTGTTGTGCAGAATCTTGAGTTGAATTACATGCAGCTGCAGCAAAGGAAGAAATCAGTCTGAGAAATACTCCCATTTAATAGCTTTTATTTAAAATAAATTCGCAGTATTTCAAATCCTAGCCAAAATGTTCTCAGTATTTTATTATTTTTTTTATTTTCCTTATGCTGTGATTCAGCAATTAGTAACACTGGAGCTGTTCACTGCTCCATTATCAGCAATACAAATATAATTTGAATTAAGTGTAAACTAGTATTTCTTTTGCTAACGCTGGTATTTTGCTCTTATTCCCTTTTCTGGCTGGGGAGCGCAAACTATACCTGATCTGGCATAGGACCAGCTCTACATAAGGAATCCATCATCATTTTTTGAACCAACTTCAATCAACAGATGGAATTTATATTGAGTCAGTGCTTTGCGACATATAGTTGTAGTAGGGTTTCATTGAGTTCAAAAGTTTTGAAGCTAGATTTACTTATCATTAAACTGTGGCCAGAGAAACTGTATGTTTCTTTGTCTGTGAAAGCATATTAGAGCTGCTCAGAACAAATTATTGAAACTTAAGATACAGGTGACCCTGCAAGGTTACTCTGGGTAGTATTTTCTGTGTTGGCCTTAAAAACCCCAAATTCTGCTGTGTGCATCAGCAAATTATTACCCCGATGGGCAAGAAGGCAATATAACATTGCCTCAGCATCCTCTTGCCCTGTTACAGCACATAAAGGAACAGCAGTTATATATAAGCGCTTCCACAAAGCAACTTCTGGCTTGGTGTTTTTGCAGAGTTTTTTGCACAGATTGTGATGGCAGAACTGTGGGATTTTACTAGTTAACATCAACCACCTAAGGATGAATATGGCTGTGCTAACAGCCTTTGGTTTTATTCATACTGTCCAACCCATTCTCACCTATATGCTGTCTGGCCTTGTGAATATTCAAAGTGGACGTGAGAGGGTCGGCTATGAGCGCAGTGAACTTACAAAAAGGAAAGCTTCAGCCATAGGAAGACATGACCGCAACCTCTATATACCTTCTGGCTATTTTACGGGGCGGGACGGGCCCTGTTCTCTGTACTAACTTCAAATCCGGAGCAGAGACACTTTGGGGAACTGTATTTAGGCACCTCTCTACATCTTTAGACACTTCAGTGCTTTAGAAACCTGTCCCTAGAGACCTCGTGTCCTGGGAATTTAGCATTCATTGTTAATATGATCAACTATTACTCCCTGAAGCTCATTGAAAATACCACTAGAAAAGCCACCTCCCTTGTCCTCCAGCATGCTCAAGTCAAGCTCCCCTTCCACCACCTTCACTGTCTTCCTACATGCTCTTACATCAAAAATACATCTCACCCCCACTGCATTTGTCTTTTGTAATGCTGCATATTTTCCATCAGTCCTCTCAGCTTTATTTTCCCATTTATAAGTGTCTCATCAGTTGCTCTGATGCCTTATTCATGTGGTCTCTGTGTGCTGTAAGACACTTGCCAAGCTCACCTGCTAGGCTGTCTGCTAACATGAGTTTTCTTGATTTGTTCTTAAAAATAAATAAATGCAATTTTGCTGGTCCTCTTTTCCAAAGATCTATTTAGTTTTTATACCACCCATCTGGCTATCTAGAAACCATCTAGCAGGCAACAGTTATTTTACCAGTAAAGCTAAGTTTGCTGTCAAAACCTTCCGGCACAGCAAAATGCTCCTGGTGAGCTTGATTTACAGAATAAAACACATCCTTTCCCCTCAAATACTGAATTAAAAATGCGGCTTAAGTTGTCAGTAGGCTTGCTGTTTGTGGATTCCTGCTTTCTAGAGTGCAGCTCCTTGGTACAAAATAAAAAAGGGAGTTTCTGGACCCCTCCAGGAGGTTTCAGATGGAAGACCAAGACGTGTTCTTTTTGTGTCCTTTCCAGCAGAGCAGTGGAAAGGGTCGTTTCTAGGAGAGCGGTATGATGGTGTCGTGGAAGTGGTGTCAAGAGGAGCCTGCTGGGAGGCAGCCAGACGAGCCAAGCGTAATGTGCTACAGCTGCTCTGGCTTCGCTAACACAGCAGGACCAAAGAGCTTAATTTCGTAATCCAATGAATGAATTAGCAGAGTGGAGGAATAACAACCATGAATCTGTTTGAAAGCCCCAGTGGTATCTGGTTTGCCGTCAGCTGGGCAACTAAGACTGTCAGAGCTGCATCATGGTGGCAGGCATCTCTTTATCTGGTTTGGCGTGATGGGTTGACCCTGGCTGGTTGCCAGGTGCCCACCAAAGCCGTTCTATCACTCCCCCTCCTCAACTGGACAGGGGAGAGAAAATATAACAAAGAGCTTGTGGGTCGAGATAAGGACAGGAGAGAGATCACTCACCAATTACCGTCACGGGCAAAACAGACTCAACTTGGGGAAAAATTAACTCACTTTACTACAAATCAACCAGAGCAGAGTAATGAGAAATAAAACCAAATCTCAGAACACCTTCCCTCCACCCCTCCCTTCTTCCCGGGCACAACTTCACTCCCGGATTCTCTACCAACCCCCCAGCGGCACAGGGGGACGGGGAATGGGGTTTACGGTCAGTTCATCACACGTTATTTTCTGCCACTTCATCCTCCTCAGGGGGAGGACTCATCACACTCTTCCCCTGCTCCAGCGTGGGGTCCCACCCATGGGAGACAGTCCTCCACGAACTTCTCCAATGTGGGCCCTTCCCACGGGCTGCAGTTCTTCACGAACTGCTCCACCATGGGTCCTTTCCGCGGCGTGCAGTCCTTCAGGAGCACACTGCTCCAGCGTGGGTCCCCCACGGGGTCACAAGTCCTGCCAGCAAACCTGCTCCAACGTGGGCTCCTCTCTCCACAGATCCGCAGGTCCTGCCAGGAGCCTGCTCCAGCGCAGGGTTCCCACGGGGTCACAGCCTCCTTCGGGAACCCACCTGCTCCGGCGTGGGGTCCTCTCTCCCCGGGCTGCAGGTGGAGATCTGCTCCCCCGTGGACCTCCCTGGGCTGCAGGGGGACAGCCTGCCTCACCGTGGTCTTCCTCACCACGGGCTGCAGGGGAATCTCTGCTCCGGCGCCTGGAGCATCTCCTCCCCTCCTTCTGCACCGACCTGGGGGTCTGCAGGGTTGTTTCTCTTACATGTTCTCACTCCTCTCTCCAGCTGCCGTTTCTGTCTGTCCCAACTTTTTTTCCTTCTTAAAAATGTTATCACAGAGGTGTTACCACTATCACTGATGGGCTCGGCCTTGGCCGGTGGCGGGTCCGTCTTAGAGCCGGCTGGCCTTGGCTCTGTCGGACATAGGGGAAGCTTCCAGCAGCTTCTTACAGAAGCCACCCCTGTAACACCCCCCCACGCTACCAAAACCTTGCCACACAAAGCCAATACATTTGGTATCCCAGGAAATGTCCAATGGAGCGTCCTCAAAGTGTCCCATCTGCTATCAGGTCCCTGGTAGTGGCCATAAGGAAGAAGATGAGCCCCGTAAAAGGTCATTGTGGATAATCTGGTCCAAGAGCAGCCCTCATTTTGGTCTCTGGAAAATTAGAGACTGGTTTAAACCTTTAGAGTAGGTCTACTGTTTTGGATGAAATGTTCCTCTTCAATTCTATCCACAGGCAATACGGTAAAGTGACCAGCTGGTTTTGTGGGTAGATTTTTGTCTGTAAGGATTTCTGCTGTCTAACAGTGTGTTGTGTTATGTGGCTTTCCCTTTCAGTGCTTCTGGGTTCGCTACTTTCTCCTTTCAGTTTGGCTTGCCATGAGACTTCTCTGTTCCTGAGAAAGATACGCTTTCTCACAGTCCTCTGCAATGTCTTAAAAGAGTTTTTCCATATCTGTGAGCATGCAGAATTGCTATTCTCTACATTTCCTTGAGTTGACATCGTCTGCAAAATGGGATGACTAGTACTGTCCTCTAGTTCACAAGGAACAGGCTTGTTTTTCAACTGCATAATTAATGCAGAGGGATTACACTTAATATTTCTGATTCTACTTTTCCGTACAATCCAGCTGTCGTGGTTTAACCCCAGCCAGCAACTAAGCACCACACAGCTGCTCGCTCACTTCTCCCCCACCCAGTGGGATGGGGGAGAGAACCGGAAGGAAAAAGGTAAAACTCGTGGGTTGAGATAAGAACAGTTTAATAGAACAGAAAGGAAGACACTAATAATGATAATAATAACAATAACAAAATGAAAAGAATAGTAAAAGGATTGGAATATACAAAACAAGTGATGCACAATGCAATCGCGCACCACTCGCTGACCGATGCCCAGTTAGTTCCCGAGCAGTGATCCCTCCCCACCCAACTCCCCCAGTTTATATACTGGCCATGACGTCACATGGTATGGAATATCCCTTTGGCCAGTTTGGGTCAGCTGTCCTGGCTGTGTCCCCTCCCAACTCCTTGTGCCCTTCCAGCCTTCTTGCTGGCTGGGCAGGAGAAGCTGAAAAATCCTTGACTTAGGCTAAACACTACTCAGCAACAACTGAAAACATCAGTGTGTCATCCACATTCTTCTCATACTAAATCCAAAACATAACACTATACCAGCTACTAGAAAGAAAATTAACTCTATCCGAGCCGAAACCAGGACACCAGCAAAGACAAATTCAGAACATTTGCATTCTTTCAGTCAAAAAAGTTTGAATTACTATTCAAGTATGAGTAATTTGTTCAAATCCCCCGATACCATCTAATTGTGTACAGTCTTCCGTAGGCAAAAATTCACGTGGTGTCTGCTTGGACCACAGTGTTGCAATAGAAGTTGTTTGTATTACTCTTCTGAGCAGCATAAACACGAACAACAAGCAGGGCTCCTTGGTGTCTGAAACAAGGGTGGGTAGCAGACGTCTTTATTTCCCCACTGTCATCGTGGGATGCGCTGCTGGCTGAAGCTAAGAGGTGTTGTTACCCTATATTTTGGGAGGGAGGGAAAGAAGAAAGTGCTTGCAATCTACCTAGGTGTTTATATAGTCTTAATATTTGAGAGAAAGCAGATTTAGGATCTTCCATGGACTGAGACCACATGACATAATGTGTATGCTTTCCTGTTTACAGGGAAACATTAAATATACTGGGTCACACTGTGTCTTGATTCTCATCCTAAAATCCCACTCCTACAAAGTGTGGTAATATTGGTACTTTTCCAGAGACTACTGTAGCTCCAGCAGCAAAATCCCTTTTTATTAGACTGCCGCTGGTGTTAATCCATTGAATGCTTAAATGTATCTCTTAAAACGTAAGCTACTCCGTTTTGTGAAAGATACGGGCAACCTTCCTTCTGCAAGGTGGTAGGTTGCAGTTACCATCAGCTCCTGTGGTTCTCCCCATGAGTGAAGGAGAAATTGAGGACTCTCTTCCCTATCAATTACATCCAATGGTTTAAGAAAAGTGTTCAAAGGGGCAGTTGCAAGCCAGCCCAAGCTTTGTAGACCTAAATCAGCTGAATACCAGGCAGCTGGCAGCACAGAGCAGAGGGCTTCTTTCCATATTTCCAAGCAAGTTTCTGAAATGGAGGCTGCAAATGGTCAAATACCTCTTCCTCTTTGTCTCCTTACAAAATGTCCTGTTATCCACAAGAAGCGAGAGAGGTAGTTGGTATTTTTTGCAAAAATACATCTTGTCTTCCTACTCACATGAAAGCTCTACTAGTTAAAACATGAAATAATTTGCAATCTTTGCAGATATTTTCTAATCCTGACCAGGACCTCTAATGGAGACCAGCTACATCATATCCAGAAAGTGCAAATTTTTCCTGCAGACTCCAAAGGAATTGAAGGCAACTGGGTCAAGTGGGATTATCTATACTGCCGGTGTGTAGAGCTGAGTGAGATGTGTCTTCCTGCACTAGCAGACTTTCAAAGTCATTGACTGCTTGAGCTATTAACAGGCAAGGCACGGTGTTTGGCGAGTATTGGCACCTACTCAAATTTCTTCAGCAACCAATTCCCCACATGAGAGCCTGCGGGTAAAGGAGGAAATCTGCATGTAACACTGGTGTAGAGCAACTCTCAGAGCTGAAGGGATGTGGTTTTAACCCTCAATTCAGGTAGTGTAGGAAAAGTACTTGAAAAGTTATAGATATCAACAAACAAAGACGAGGTACTCCAAAATGTAATATTGTAGGGTTTTTTTGTGTCTGGTAAAACACCA